>NC_142032.1:22332331-22700193 GCF_982192425.1 Myodes glareolus | reverse complement strand
ATTTCTGGGCATTTGGAATAGAGGGCATAGTCAAAGATTTGGGCTCAAAGTCAGAGTCACCATACTCCAGCACTAATCCAGTCCTATCCAGTGTATCTGGTGTGGCAAATTCAGGATCTTGCAATTCTCTGGCATCTATTGAAAGTGTCTCCAAACC
Source organism: Myodes glareolus (assembly GCF_982192425.1). Taxonomy (NCBI): domain Eukaryota; kingdom Metazoa; phylum Chordata; class Mammalia; order Rodentia; family Cricetidae; genus Myodes; species Myodes glareolus. The sequence goes on along the minus strand of NC_142032.1, from coordinate 22,700,036 downwards.
TTCACTGAGTGAGTCCACAGACTCAAAATCATTGATGGCACAGTTAACATGGTAACCATCAATCCCACTTCCTCTGTAGAAGTAGGTTGCTCCTCTTTAGTAGATACTGACTTACTGGAGTCTGGGGCACTATTATTTGCTCCTGGTGCAGATTTTGGCTTGCTTTTCTTCTTTTTGTTCTTTTTCTTGCCTGCTACTATCTATCCTTTGAGTACATCACTGGCACTGCCTTCGATAAATGCTTGTACTGTCTTGTCCACACAGTTGTTAAGGTGCTGCAAAACCACAGTGATTTTATTGTTGCTCTTATTAGGAACTATTGCATGAACTGCATTTATCTTCTCCTTTGTGCTCTCAAAAGTTCCTTAATGAGTCAATACAATATTGGACTACAAATCAAAAATTAATCCTGAGAAATCCTTCTGGTTTAATTCTTAGATATTACAGTTTTCTCAATGTCAAAGAAAATATACAAAATATACAGAAGAAGTGGGCAACAGAAGTCTGTAGATAGAAATCACAAATGCAAAATCCTGATTGTTTAGAATTCTGTTCACTAGCTGTCAATTTCTTTCCCTTTTCTGGCATTAACTTCTTGTCATGATGTATCAGTGCAGACAGTCATGTCTTCTTCCAGGGAGAATCTACCTTGGGATCCCTCAGTTGCCCAGTTCCATAGTTCTGGCTCTGTATCCCAGATGCTTCTGGGTCTGGGATCAACAAAAATGTTTTAAGAGATATCCTCTCTCTATAAGGAATTCATTTCTGGCATTCTAGGAGAGGAAAAATGGGTACAGAGCTTTATTCCAGGAAAAAGGTGAAAAAAAATGACCAGGGATAGCCATTTCTCCAGGGGGCAAAAGTGATGTTGTCCTTAAGGAAATATACTGAGTTTGTTTTGTCCAAAATAAGGCTTGTGAATATGTGGATTTTATTTCAATGTATGCCAATCAACAAATTATTTCTTATTATTGCAGGATCAAAGTGCTTATTCAATTATTCTTTATCAACAAAACATGTGAGTCAGATATTGGGGTAAGAACCTGCTTGATCAGAGAAGCAGTGATGAAGTGACCAATGACCTCCTCTGTCTCCTTCCTCCATGTAAAACAACCAAGAATATTTTTAAACCCTTTCCTAGAACTTTCTCAATTTCTCTCTATGTTCTTTGACTTCCAAAACCACCATGGCTAGTTTTGGTTAGCTAGTAGATAGCTCTACCCTATGATTCAAAATAAATTTTATTGACATTCTCAGAAGTGTCAGAGTTCAATAAAACATCTCAAAGGACCAGATGATGGATATTGCTAAGTGTTTGGGTCACTAAGGTTCTACAGATTACGAAAACAAACTTTTTTGTCATGAAACACAATGACAACATTATTTATTAGTTTCTGTTTATTTTGATTGCTGCTGATTATTTGGATTGCAACACTGAATGATAGTTCAAAGTTAGTTTAGATGCCCCAGTCTATCTCCTTCAATCTTGATTATTGTCATGGTTTTGAATCTTCAAGACTTTGTCTCTCATCCCTAAATGATAATAATGTTGCCTCACACAAAGAAAGTGGAAAAATTTAAAGAAATGAGACAGGGAAAATTGACAGGACCCTTTTTTTTCCTAGGGTGACTATTGATGTGGTAAATCACTGACCAAAAGCAAGTTAGGTAAGAAGTGATTTATTTGCCTTATATTTCCACATCATTGTTTATCATTAAAGGAAGTCTGAACATGAACTTGAACAGGACAAGAACCTGCAGGCAGGAGCTGATGCAAAGACTATATAAGAGTTCTACTTAGTGGCTTGCAACTCATGACATTTTAGTCTGCCATCTTATAGAACCCAGCCAGCCCTGAGGTGACTCTCACAATTACATGGGCCCTCCCCCTTGAACACCAATAAAACACCACAGAAAGTTGTCTCCTTATAACCAAGTCTTCTGGAGGCCTTTGCTCAACTGAGGTTCCCTTCTATCTGATGACTACAGCTTGTGTCAAGGTGACAAAAAATACATAGCTTACCATTTGAGCATTAAAAATAAAATGTGATGTAAGTTAGTATTAAGAAAACAGTTTTCAACACTGAAAGTCATACTCATGACCCTTCATAAACAGCAAGTTTACCAGCCATTTTGGAGACACTGCATAGGTTCCTACAGATGGTTGTTTTACTGCAGTCATTGGAAATGAGCTTCTATTACCTGTTGAGAAAGGCATGAACTAATATTTTTCTTTTAAAGTTTCCATTTTTATCTGGAAAGTGGCCAGGGTCAAATATCTCTAGAAAGGGAAATTCTTTGTTGCCATGCAACACTGTTGACAGTGATGTTATTGCCATCATTCTGTGCAACAACATACAACAGAGACACCAAAACACTCTTCCACGGTTTCTACTCCAGGTCCTGTCTCCAGGTTTCTTCTTGAGACCCTGACCTGTCTTTCCTAAAGATAAACTATAAGCCAGATGAACTCAGTGTTTTACTGTAAGGAGCCGTCCGGATATCACCATCACAAGATGGCGCTGACGGTCCTGCAGCTTGGAGGTAAACAAAGTCCTTCTTTGGTATTACCGCGTGGGACTGAGCACCCTTTGCTTGTACATGCGCAATTGAGCCTTGTTCCCTAGCCAATCCCGAGGCCCTGGGCATCAACAGACTGGTATTCACCAATCAGGACAGTGCCTGAGTCCCTTCAACCTATATAAGCAGATGCCGCTTGGCCTTCTCTCTCTCTCTCGCTTCCTGCTCTCCCTTCAACCAAGAGGCTCCAATAAAGTGTGATTTGAGAAGAATCCTCGACTTCGTGGTTGTTCTTCCTTGCTGGTCAAGGAGCGTGCCACAACTGGTACCGAGAACCGGGATGCCAGACAACGTATCGGTCACCGGGTGAGAGAGCAGAGGATTCAGAACTCGACACACCGAAGCGGCGATGTCGGAAAATCCTCCAGGTATAAAGAGGAGGATAAGGATAGTGCACTGAAAAAATTGCCAGGTAAAGGGGAAGTCTGCCTCAAGAGCAGGGTTAATGACCACGGCAAAAGTGGGGTTTAATGACCACAAGAGTGGTGTTAATGTGACTGCTACAAAAGCAGGGTTAGTGTAAATGTGTACAGATATATGTTATGTTGTTTGTGTTGTCTTTTGTGTACTGGACAGGAAAAAGATATTTGAATTTAGGAACTGCTAAAAAAAGGTATTTTGAATTTAAAATATGGGCCTAAGGATATGATGTTTTGGAAAAGAGGTTCTGTTTTCGTCTCCACAGAAAATGAGAGCCTAAGGATGTATTCGAGATTTATGTGGTTTGAATCACCGAGACCTCCTGAAATGTTGTAGTAAATACCCCTAAGAATGCAACATCCCTATTCAGCAGGAAGTAGCCAGACAGACTGACAATGCCCAAATTCCCTAAAAGATTAAGTGAGGTCCTTCCAGTGGTTACAGAGCAGCAAGCCTGTTTCTCTGAGTTCCGCTTCACTCCGTGCACCAGTTTGGACTCAAAACAAATGCAGCTGTGGCTAGAAGGCTGCTGGAGCAGAGCTTTGCTAGGTGGCTGTGGTGAAAGGTACATTGTGCGAGCCCAGTCGGTGCCTAGCCTGGTAGCCACAGCAGTGCCGAGGATAAGAGCGGTGCCACAAACTGTCAAACCAGAAGACTTACAGTGTACCTGAAACTGTGAGGGGCTCTGAGGCTGGAGTGGCTCCGGTTCCACTTGGCTATGCTAAACTATGCTGACTTCAGGCAGGACTGGTCGTAATTATCATAATAAAAGTGCAATTAAGGTTTAGATGCAGTAAACAGGCAGTACCGTATTACATCTACATAGTGCGACTTAAGTTTTTAAGAACTGCCTAGCATTTTAAGAACTCATGTCCTCCTGAAAGATTGCTGTATATACGCTTGGTTTATCTAATGTTTCAGGATCTGCAGGGAGGTGGATGCAAAAAGCCCTTGGATTTTTAAGGTGATTGGGTCATTGGCTAAATCTGTGAGAATTTACAGCCTCTTTTACTGTGGCACAGGTGTTGAGAGTTTGTTAATAAGGAAGCAGCCCTGTTCGCCACCTCTCCCATCAGCCCCGTGAGCTGCAGTTCTGGCACGGACCTTGAGGTGTTGCCTACCTGTGCCGCCTCGGTCACCAGTCCGGCACCTCCGGTGTCAGCTCCCTCTACACTTCCCACCAGCACAGCCGCAGAGAGCAAGGCTAGCCCCGCAGGGAAGGCAGGGGGGCCTGGGACTGGAGCCACCACTACGGGCATGGACTCCATAGCTGTGCAAGCCGGGAACCAGCGGAGCAGTGCGAACCGGCCTTGTTGGCAATGGGCAGTGCGGCTTCCCTGAAGGGGCAATGTCTAATGGGGTTGACGCCCTGCCGAGTACGGCCAAGGGAAAACTAAAGGCCGTAGTTTCCAGCATGCCTCTGGTAGACTTCTTGATGCAGCTGGAGGATTACACCCCTACGATCCCAGATGCAGTGACTGATTATTACCTGAACTGTGCTATAAATTTGTCTAAGCAATTGTCTAGTTATCTTCTAGGTAATTGGACTGGAGAACTTGACGCCATGTGGAAGCAGCAAGGATGACCCTCTGGGCAGTGACAAGGGCATGGCCCATACTGATACCAGTTCATGTTAACTCATGCCCACATTATTTTCCACCTCCTGTGACATGAGTGTGCCATGTATGCCTACATTATCAACTTGAGCAGCACCTGTGTGTAGCCTCTCACCTTTCAGCAATTTTTCTGATTGGCTTTCTTCTGCCTTTTCCTTCTTTAAGAAATGGGTGGGGATAGGGATATTTTTGGCATGCTGCCTAGGTGGATGTGCGGTATGTCTATGGTTGGTGTACCGTCTGCAAGCCCAAATGAGGAGGGACAAGATCATTGTGGCACAAGCCTTGGCTGCCTTGGAATGTGGATCCTCACCCCAAGTCTGGCTTTTAGCCTTGAAGAGCTCATAGGCAATATGCTATGCATAGCCTTTGCACCCTCAAGGGATCTGACAGTCCCATTGCACAGAGGAAGGTATACATAGAGGAGAGTGTGTAGATACAGCCCTTGCACTCCTAGGGAAGTATTTGTTCCATTGCACGGGGAGCGTGTATCTTGCTTATTCCTTTCCCTCGATCGGTCCACACATCATGAAGTGGGGACCAGATTGAGAAATAGTTTTGCCTTATTGCTCTTAAAAACAAAAAGGGGGAACTGTAAGGAGCCGTCTGGATATCGCCATCACAAGATGGCGCTGACAGTCCTGCAGCTTGGAGGTAAACAAAGTCCTTCTTTGGTATTACCGCGTGGGGCTGAGCACCCTTTGCTTGTACATGCGCAATTGAGCCTTGTTCCCTAGCCAATCCCGAGGCCCTGGGCATCAACAGACTGGTATTCACCAATCAGGACAGTGCCCGAGTCCCTTCAACCTATATAAGCAGATGCCGCTTGGCCTTCTCTCTCTCGCGCGCGCGCTTCCTGCTCTCCCTTCAACCAAGAGGCTCCAATAAAGTGTGATTTGAGAAGAATCCTCGACTTCGTGGTTGTTCTTCCTTGCTGGTCAAGGGGCGTGCCACATTTTATGACTAAAATAAAAAGAAATCCAGGGAAAAATGTTTCTGTCTTTCATAACCTTTTCATTTTCGTGAAGTAACTACTATAACCAAGGAGTCAATATTGTTTATGTGCAAGGTGATATTAAATTTATGTTTGTAAAGACATTTAAAGGTCACATTAATTAATAATGTTTTATGTATGAGCAAAAGTAACTCCTTGAGTTTACAGTTGTTATACTGATCATTTAGTCAACAATTTGGTTGATGTGTTACCCTTGATAATGAGACTCTTCCATGTCAGGCTATGAATGTGAGGCTTTTGATCATTCATTCATTTATTCATTTCTTTTTATTTAAAAAAGCTAGAGTGAAGGGAATTTTTATTCTTCCTTTATATACTTCACTTAGATACAAAGGTACCATTGCTGAAAGAAAATTTCTTTTACACTTCACTCACTCACAATAAACAGTGAGACATTATAACATATATTATGATGTCTGTTTTTGCTATGAAACTTCACTCCATGCTCAGCTATATAATTACAAGTCTCTAAAACTACAGAAAATTATCAAAATCTTCAAGCACATTTGGAAAACACAAAAATAAACAGTATTTGTTAAATTTCAGTTGGACTAGGGTAATGAGAAAGACTAATAGATCTCTGAGTTTTACGGAGAAATTAGTACATTTCGCTCTCAAACCTTATATATTATTGCTAAAATGAAACGATGCTCTAATAAATGAATTCCTAGTTGTCTCAAAGGACATGTGTAATAGAAAATTATAACAAGAAACCATGTATCATTAAAAGAAGATCATGAACCACCATACCATAACATTTCTATTCAGTTCACCATGCCAGAAACTTTAAGACCAGTGTGAGATGGTGGATACATTGTAGTTGTGGTAGGACATCATGCAAACATCATTGGTACCCTTGTTCCTTCCCATTGAGGATGAGAGAAATGGGTATTAAATCCACACTTGTAGTGTGTCTGCTGCCTTTGGGTATGCAGCTTCCTTTCTTGGTGCTGCGACTTTTATAATGAGCACAGAATTTTTCTTTTTTAGTCTCCCAGAGTGTCTGAAAGCAGGTGTAAATTGCCATACCTTAATAAAAAGTATTTTTGAACAATGTATTTCTTATGAACATATGCTAGGATTGGGAAACAAGTTTTCTCCACTTTTGTCAATTTTCCTAATTTTTCAACCATTCATCCCTCTAACCACCTATCTAATAACTCACTATTCATCGTAAACCCTTGTGACATTACAAGTACATTGGCTCTCAGGTTTATGAGAAAGACATAATAATCTTCTTTGTCATCATTACCCTGTAAAAATGGACTTGTTTAGAAGAGAACATGACACATGCAGAACTGTTTCTATTCCTGAATACCATGTTACAGAAATCTCTGGTTCACCCAAAGGACATCAATATGAAACCAATGGCCAATGGACTTCCCTCTCTTCTACCTCTTTACCAGCTCTGCTTCATCCTCTCTATAGACGATCAGACTTTCTAGACAAGGCTGTGATGTACTCTGCAATCCCCTCTAGGTATTCACACACTACCATCCCTGTCATGGACAAAGTGTACCTCCTCTTCTCTCACATACCTCATTCTCAAAAGACACATGAAATACCTGTCAAATATTTTATCATCTCTGGAGTCCCTGAACAAATGTACTGATACTTTCTTTTTTTAAACTTTCTATTATATATAAAAGTTTCATTATCCCTTGTGTTTTTTAATTAACTAATTAAAAAGTCTTTCTTCATTTTACATACCAATTCCAATTCCTACTCCCTCCTCCCATTCCCTCCACCTAATATCTCATCCCACCTCCCATCCACTCTTCAGAGAGAGTAAGGCACATTGCTTTGGGGAAGGTCCAAGGCCCACCCTACTGTATATAGGCTGAGCAAGGTATCTATCCAAAGAGAATAGGTTCAGAAAAAGCCAGTAAAAGCAGTAGGGATAAATCCTAGTGCCCCTGCAAGTGGCCCCACAGTCTATCCCAGCCATACAAATGGCACCCACATTAGGAAGGACTAGTTTGGACCTATGATGTTCTTTCCCTGTCTGGCTGGAGTTGGTTAACTCCCATTAGCTCAAGTAAACTGTTTCAGAGGGTATACCCATCAAGGTCTTGACCTCTTTGCTCATATTATCACTCCTCTCACTCTTCAACTGGACATTAGGAACTTAGTCCAGTGCTCTGATGCATGTCTTTGCCTGTTTCCATCAGCTGCTGAATGAAGGTTCTTTGGTGATATTTAATATATTCATCAGTCTTACTACAGGGCAAAGCCAGTTTGAGTACCCATTCCTCTTTTGCTCAGGGTCTTATCTGGGGTCAACCTTGTGGATTCCTGGGAATTTCTCTAGTGCCAGATTTATTGATAGCCCATAATGGCTCCCTCAATCAAAATATCTCTATCCTTACTCTCATCTCTGTCCTTCCCCTATCTTGACTATCCTGTTCCCTAAATTCTCCTCCCCCATTCCCTTCTCCATTGTGTTTATGTGTATTCATTCCTGAGTTAAAATAAGCATTACTGTAAAATAAGAGCCATCAGAAAATAATTTGTGGTTATTTTCTTATGCATGTTCTCAATAATAAATACATTTGCCTCATGTACCATGTCACAGTCTTTCTTACAATTCAGGTAAGCAATGAAAGAAAATAGAGCCCAAACACTTTGTGCTGGTTCCCATAACAGGAAGCATACAGAATACAGGAGGGAGTGATAAAAGATTACATCATTCACTGAAGTTCTTGTCACAGAAACTTTAAGATCTAAATTTTATATTTTGTGTATATCTAAAAGTCCAGGACTGTTGATGTGTGCTTATTAAAGCAATGTTAGAAATACATAAACCAGAAATCACAAGGATTGCTGAATACCCATGGTGGCATGATAAGTGAATCCTATATCATACCCTGCCACAAAAAAAATTCTTGCTTGATTCTGAGTAACAAAACCCAAGATTCACCTCTCACTTTTATATGTCTATGTACAGGTACATGCTTTCACATACATATGCTAGATAATAAACATATACTAACATATCTATGTACATACATGTAAAAAAGAATATAAAGAGGAAGGTGATATTAAAACTCTTTGTTTAAACATTACTTAAAATCACTGGAAGTATTTGTATTTGAAAGAGATAAACAATGTGGGGGACAAATCTCAGGCAGAAAAACACATGCAGTGTGAAGGTCAAGCCCTGCTTTGCTGTTACTGTCAACAAAGTGTAAACTTTTAAACATGCTTTTGGCTTGTTGCTTATAATTAGAACTGAGCATGAGTTTTCCTTTTCTATTGGGAACCACATTCTCTGTAAACCTCTCTTCTTTCCCAACAAGAATAACAGTCCCAGGAAGAGACACATTTCTATTATTTCTAGATGCTAATTTCCCTACCTCCTGCAAATTTAAGTTAGCAAATTTAAAGGGATGTTATTCATTGTCCATTCCTGACTCTGTCACAAAGAAAGACAGAGTCACTTTGTATGGTATTGCTAAGTCTGTACCTTAGGACCTTTGCAGAGATATGTCTGCAAATATATTAGTCCACAGACAAACTTTCACACATGTTATGAGATCTATATAGGGATGGTAATAGTGCAAAATGTGATTCTTTGTAAAGTTGGTTTTAAAATACTTTTTTTCAGTGATGTCCTTTTTTCTAGTGAAACTATGCTACAGATTTTACTCCATTATGCTCAGACCTCTTGGGGAGGCTGTTTGTTCATTCCCAGCTACCCAGACCATGAAAGAAAAACACAGAAACTGTATTATTTAAACCACTGCTTGGCTAATCACTTAAACATATTTCTAGCTAACTCTCATGTCTTAAATTAAACCATTCCTATTAATCTGTGTATCACCACATGGATGTGACTTACCAGCAAGATTCTGGTATATCTGTCTCCAGCTATAGCTACATGGCTTCTCCTTGACTCTGCCTAATTTCACTATGTATATCTCTTGTGACTTGGCTAAACTCTGTTAAGCCATTGACCGAAAGCAGCTTCTTTATTATTTAGCCAATAAAAGCAAAACATGCGCAGAAGGACTCTCTTAAAGAAGCCCCAGCAAGCTGCCAGCAAACAGCAGGAAACTATGTTGAACTCTGCATTTTTGTGTCTAGAATTTCTTTTCAAGCCCTCTCAGGTTTTACATGAATTACGTCCACCACATTGGGTGCCAATTTGTTGCAGGGGGTTGTTTGTTTGTCCTGACCACCCCAAACCAATGTAACCACACAGAAACCATGTTATATTATATATTCTTTTTTATCCTCCCATTGTTATTATATTATTATATTATGTATATTATTATATTATATTATTTTAATGGATCCCCATTATTCTCTCATGACCCCTGTAACCATTACACTGCTAGTTTTTTTTTAAAGTCACAACATGCAGTTGATCAAAATAATCATCAAATAGAGTGATGAAAATAACCAGGAATAGGAGGGCATGAGCACAGAATCAATTCTGCCTTCTTTATTACTTCTTTACCCCTAAATCTCATAATTTGGTGTATACAAGCCCAAACTGCAGAAATTGGTTATTTGGTCCCATGTGCCCTGACTGAGTTAGCACAGCACTGAAATATCACTAGCAAACTTAACATCTGCTGAATGATGTTCCACTAAAGCTACTTGGAACAGACACCATATTATTTAAATAACTGCTTGGCCTATTAGTTCTAGCTTCTTATTAGCTAACTCTTATATCAACTTAACCCATTTCAATTAATCTGTATTTCACCATGTGGCAGTGGTTTGCTGGCAAAGTTTTGGCATGTTTGACTCTGACTGCTGCTCCATGGTGTCTCCAAGACTCCACCTTCTATTGAGGGGCACCTAGGTTGTTTCTAAGTTCTGGCTATTACAAATAGTGCTGCTATGAACATAGTTGAAGAAATGCTTTTGTAGTATGATTGGGCTTCTCTTGAGTATATTCCTATGAGTGTAATTGCTGGATCCTGAGGTAGGTTGACTCCAGTTTTCTGAGAGACCGCCACACTGATTTCCAAAGTGATTGCACAAGTTTGCATTTTCACCAACAATCGATGAGTGTTGTATGGTGTCCATCACTTTTCTTTTCCTTTAGAAACAAGAGCAAAACCTTTTCCCAAAGTAGTACATCTGGTTTCCATTCTGAGGTCAAAACAACCTTGAAATATACCAGCTAATATAGTTCAAAAGTTTTTTCTATTACTCAATGTCTTTCTACAACCATTGTTCATTTCTCATTAGCATTAAGAAAACTCGAGGTTAATGAAGCACTATGTAATCTATTTCTGGGGGTCTTTTTCATCCCTTTGTGTTGGTTTAACATATCTGCTATAGTTTGATTTGATCTTAAACTGTTTCATTTTCTTAAAGGCATAAGCTGGAGCATTGTCTTTTGTGAAGATATACCTGTTCTTTCTGCATCTGTAAAGAGTAAACTACAGAGCTTAAAAAACCCAAATAGGAGTTTATTAGGGAAGGACAGGCATAAGGAGAAGGAAATGTGGTCCACCAGCAGATGATGAGGCTCCTCACTTCTGCCCCAGGTCCAGGCATTGGCCAAGGTTGGCTTCTGATAGCACAGGCAGTCCACATTCGTACATATAGATCTGGAGGGGTGGTGACATTTTACCACCTCATCGCTCTGGTTACTGTGTGTGTGTATGTGAACATGTGCACACATGTGTGCCCCAAGGTCTCTTTTGGGGGTACAGTGGCCATGGAATTGGGTTACGAGTGTGTGTCTCACTACTGTGCTGCAAGTGGCCATCTACTGTGCCTCTTGTATGCCTTTGCTGGGTCACTTTTCTGCTCCTACTGTGCCTCTAGTGTGCTGCCTCACTGCTGTGCTATCAACAGCCATCTTGCTGCTGTGCTATCAGCCTCACTGCTGTGCTGCCAGTGGCCCTTGCTGCTGTGCTGGTAGTAGCTCTTCCTGTTGTGCTGTCACCAGCAGTGTTGATGCTTTGTTGTCAGTGGCTGTCTCACTACTGCACTGTCAGCCTCACTGCTGTGCTGTAAGAGGCTGTTGGAATATGGCAGTGACTTTAAGCACATGGTGGCCTAGTGCACAGCTTCAGTAGCACATGACATGGCTCAGGTAGAGGTAACAGGGAAGGGGACAGGTGACAAGAATGCTGCAACAGAGACTGCTGTGCGAGGGGTGGAGGGTCCAAGCAGAGACCACAGAGGATTCTAGCAGGGGGTTTCTGTCTCCTGTGGGGGTAGAAATGGGGGGGGGCAAGAACACTGTATGGGTATGATGCAGGCACCACTGTCATCTCAAATAGAAAGAAGCCAGTACAATCAATACAGGAATCCTAACAATAGCCAATTATTGGTGTGTCCCTTACAATGTGAGAAAGGATCCAATTAACTCTCTTTATAAGTCAAATTCTCTCATGTTTGGGATAGTTGTTAGTCGCTCCCAAAAAATTAGTACAAGCTCTTTGCCAGGGTTTAGTCTCCCCAGAATTTGTTAATTTTAACATTAGTAAAAGATACTATAGTTTTTGCTAGGTCTATTCCTGCTAATTGAAGAAGTCTCAATTTTCCATTTATAATTAATTCAGACACCTTTTCCACAGCAGTTTTTAATTGTTTACTTGGTTTATATGGTAAAAATATCCATTCAAAGATAATATCTGCCTTCTGCTTAAAATTCTTGTAGGGGAATATTTTGAGGGTAATATGACCAGAATGTTGCTGTGATTTTGTTCCACACAATCAACAGATGTCTTCTTGAATTTGTATTTAATTAAAGTCAATTTTATTTAAACTTCAGCTGATAATTATCTGGGACTATTTAAGTGCTTGTCATTATCTAAGGTATTGTTTAAATGAGGCAGTTGATTGGGTTTTATCCCAATGATGGGCCGAAGATTGAAAATGTCTCTTAGCAATCTTTGCATGTCATTAAGAATCTGAAATTGATCTCTCCTAATTTGTATCTTTTGAGGTCTAATTTTCTGTAAACATTTTATAACCTAAATAATTAACTGGAATCTTATCTTTGTTTTTTTTTTTCAGGAGCAATTTGTACTCCCGAATGAGGCAAAATTTTCTTTCTTTATTATAAAAGTTTATTAATTTATAAAAGTTTCCATTTCTGCCCCTCCTCCCAACACCCTCCCACTCCCGCCACTCCCTCTCCTCCTCCCTCTCCAGCCCCCAGAGCAGTCAGGATTTCCTGCCCCATGGGAAGTTCAAGTTCCTCCCCCCTCCCTCCAGGTCCAGGAAGGTGAGCATCCAAACAGACTGGATCCCAAAAATCCAGTATATGGAGAGGAAACAAGTCCCAGTGCCATTGTCAATGGCTTCTCAGAAAGTCCCCGTGCTAGCCACATTCAGAGAATCTAGTTGGATCACATGCTCGTTCAGTCCTAGTCCACCTGGCCTTGGTGAACTCTCATTAGATCAGTCCCCTTGTATCACTGGGTGAACGCACTCCTCACTGTCCTGCCTTTCTTGTTCATGTTCTCCCTCCTTCTGCTCCTCATTTAGATCTTGGGGGCTCAGTCCAGTGCTCCAATGTGGGTCTCTGTCTCAATCTCCATCCATCAACGGGTGAAGGTCCCTCTGATCTTGCCTTCCTTGCTCACGTTCTCTTTCCTTCTGCTTCTTGTTTGGACCTAGGGAGTTATGTCCAGTGTTCCAATGTGGGTCTCTGACTCTATCTCCATCCATCACCAGAAGAAGGTTCTATGGTAATATGCAAAATATTCATCTGTATGATTATAGGCCAAGGCCGGTTCAGGCACCCTCTCCTCTGTCCAGAGAACAATCTGGGGATCTCTCCTTGGACCTGGGATCCCCTCTAGAATCAAGTCTCTTGTAAACCCTAAAATGACTCCCTTAGTTGAGATATATACTTCCCTGCTCCCATATCCATCCTTCCACCCTCCCCCATCCCAATCCCCTGAGCTTTTCCCATTCCTCCCCTACTCCCTTCTCTCTAACCCTTTCCCCTTCCAATAACCCCCCCACCCCCCATGCACCCAAGGTTGCCTGGCACTCTAGTCTACTTCCAATCTCCAGGAGGATAACTACATGATTTTCTTCATGTTCACCTTCTTATTTAGCTTCTCTAGGATCATGAATAATAGGCTCAAAGACCTTTAATTATGGCTAGAATCCACTTATGAGTGAGTGCATACCATATTCCTCTTTTTGGGTCTGGGTTACCTCACTCAGTAAAGCGTTTTCTATTTCCATCCATTTGTATGCAAAATTCAAGATGTCATTGTTTTTTACCGCTAAGTAAATCTCTAATGTATATATGTTCCACAACTTTTTTAACCATTCTTCTATTGAGGGGCACCTAGGTTGTTTCCAGGTTCTGGCTATTACAAATAGTGCTGCTATGAACATAGTTGAACAAATGTTTTTGTGGTATGATAGGGCATCTCTTGGGTATATTCCCAAGAGTCTAATTGCTGGGTCCTGAGGGAGGTTGACTCCCAGTTTCCTGAAAAACCGCCACACTGATTTCCAAAGTGGCTCCACAAGTTTGCATTCCCACCAACAATGGATCAGAGTTGCCCTCTCTCCACATCCTCTCCAGCATAGGCTATCGTTGGTGTTTTTGACTTTAGCTAATCTGACCAGTATAAAATGGTATCTCATAGTTGTTTTGATTTGCATTTCCCTGACCGCTAAGGATGTTGAGCATGTCCTTAAGTGTCTTTTGGCCATTTGAAGTTCTTCTGTTGAGAATTCTCTGTTCAGATCAGCACCCCATTTTTTAATTGGGTTATTTAGAGTTTTAGTGTCTAGTTTCTTGAGTTCTTTGTATATTTTGGAGATCAGACCTTTGTCTGATGAGGGGTTGGTGAAGATCTTCTCCCAGTCCGAAGGTAGCCTTTTTGTCTTACTGACGGTGTCCTTTGCTTTACAGAAACTTCTCAGTTTCAGGAGGTCCCATTTACTCAAAATTTTCTTCAAACGTTCTTTCTAAAGTATCTACAGTTGAATCAAAAAGCAATATGTCATCCATGTAATGGTAAACTATAGATTCAGGTGGTGTGAGAAGTCCTTCTGTATATGTGTTTCTTTTATTGGTTAATGAATAAAGAAGCTTCTTTTGGCCAATGGCTTAACAGAACATAGCCAGGCTGGAAGAGATATATATAGAGAGAGTAGGCAGAGTCAAGGAGATATGGAACTGCCAGAGGAGAAAGAAAAAGCTGCCAACTGGAACTTTGATAGTAAGCTACAAGCCTTATGGTAAAATATAAAATAATAAAAATGGTTTAATTTAAGAGATAAGAGTGATTCAGAAATATGCATAAGCTAATAGGCCAATCAGTGATTTAATTAATACAGTTTCTGTGTCATTATTTCAGGTGTAAGTGGCCAGGAATGTACAAGCAGCTCCCTACAACAAATTGGCGCTCCAATATGTGCCAGTTAAATCCAAATAAAACCTGAGAAAACTTGGAAAGTAATACTAGAAACAATAACAAAATAAAAAACAGAGTTTAAACAGCTTCTTGCTCTGTCTGCTTGTGGTTCCTTTAAGGGAGACATTTCTCATTCAGTTTTACTAGCAAAAACAAACAAACAAACAAACAAACAAACAAAAAACTCCACAGAGTTTCAAAGCTGCAGTTTACTGATTGACAAGTAGAAAAGGCTTTTATTCTTTTAGGAGATTTGGCCACAGAGCACTTGAATGGGGTTGTGGGCTTGGGAGCTTGTATGCCTGCTTGGGGTTAGGAGGAAATTAAATGAGACCATGGCTCTTCCCCCATGCCTGGGAAGGCAATGAGATCTGGTCTGCTAGGAGTGAATAGGCAGGAGAATATGGTGAATTCCCACCACCAATACACAGAGATATTTCCAGGCTGTGTAGTGCTCTGCATGGCATAGTTATTACTCAGATAAAAAGGGTTTATGTGCTGCATGCTCCTACTCAGAGCTAAAGTGGTGGGTGTGGCTCCTACTTGGTGGTTCCAGCTTTGGCAGTAATGGTACCTCCTTCAATTTGAAAGGCAGAGAGAGGTGGAGTCAGCACCCAGGACCATTTCAACCAAGTTGCTTACTATTTTAAAAGTTCACCAAGACAGAAAGGGATTACAAATAAACAATAGGACAGATTTAGACATAAAAGGCCTCTAAATGAGACACACTTTGTTTAAAAGATGTACATAGGGTTGGGAGAGAAAAGAAAGTGTAAAGAGACAGTCAATGTAATATGAGTACAGACAGTCATAGATTAAAGGAGTAAAAATAATAAAATAAGTATTAAACTTGTATAAAAAGTAATAGAGTGGTATGGGAGAATTGTCTGTAATCTGTCAATCATGTTTTAAATAAGCACTGATTGGCCAGGCAGGAAATATAGGCAGGTGAACCAGACAGGAAGGAGAACAGGAGAATTCTGGGAAAGAGGAAGTTGATTCCTCCCACTCCTGCCCAGATTACCGAAGCAGCAGGATGTGATCTGTCCCACTGAGAAAGGTACTGAGCCACATGGCTAACATAGATCAGAATAATGGGTTAATATAAGCTACAAGGGCTAATAAGTAGCCTGACCTAATGGGTCAATCAGCTTTAAAACTTATAGAGATCTCTGTGTGATTTTCTTTGGGGCTTGCCAGCTGTGGGGTACCAGGCAGGACAGGAACCCCTAATGAGCAGGCCCTTACATGTTACAATAGAGTAAGAAAAATAAGTCATGTAAATATGAAATACACATCGAGAGTCTGGATTATGTATATTATTGCATTTTCTTTGAATTTTTTGACTGTGAAGGAGCTAAGTACAGAGAGACATTTTATTGTATGGGTTGCTTTGCATTGGTGTGGATCTTGGTTTATTGATACAAATTTAAGGTCAATTTTGTTTTATGTATATTTTTTACTCTTGATTAAGGTATTATGTTTCTGCAGCTCATTTAGAAATTTAATGTATAATTAAGAAATAGAGGTCGATAGTCATCTATAATTGTCAAGCTTGTAGTCATGTTAGATTTTATAGATGTACAGAGATATATTTCAGGTGGATAGATATTCTTCAAACCTTTCAAAGACTACAGAATTTGGCATTTAAAATGCTTAATAACTTAAGACTTTTCATGGCACTGAGACATATCTGCTCCTAGCAGCACCAATCTACTTCAAGAGGATCATTAGCACCAAAAAGGCTAGTTATGGAGTTTGTTTACCATTTGGGCAAGAGACTGCTCTGTTCTGAACTGTTTAATATTATGCTGTATGAACAGGACATGCAGGATACACAGAGAAATGACTGCTGAACTTGCCTAAAGGTGAGCTGGCCCTTTGGGTTTCCTGCTTCATCAAAGAGTTTGACAGAGATTCTGCGGGACATAGAAGAAAGCAACTGATTGACTTTGTCATTACAAGACAGATCAGAACTTGAAATTTCTGGCTTCATGGAAAAGTCTGCTGGATACATGGCCCTGTAGGCTAAAGATGAATGCTCCAATGATACAGAAGAACTTTGGGTGACTGTCCAGATAGTAAGATGCCTCTGTCAGTTCTAGAGATTTGGAAGTTGCTTACAATACACTTCTTGTTTACTTAGGTAATATTATATCCTTTGGGGGTCTTTAATGGATTTGTAGAAGAGATAGTTATGATTATAAATTTCCTTAGTTATGCTAAAAGAAAAAGTATATATAAATATTGTAACTGTAATTCTTACTTGAAACCTGTTTTGTATATGTAATTTTACTATGTTAAAATTAAAACCTTCCTTTGTATTTAAACAGAAAAGGAGAAATGGTGTGAGAAGTTCTTCTGTATATGTGTTGCTTTTATTGGTTAATAAATAAAGAAGCTTCTTTTGGCCATTGGCTTAACAGAATATAGCCAGGCTGGAAGAAATTATGCATTAAATTTCTAAATAAGCTGCAGAAACATAATACCTTAATCAATAGTAAAGATATATATATATATATCTTCCTAAGAATCATTTATATATATATATGAATGAGAGAGAGAGAGAGAAAGAGAGAGAGAGAGAGAGTAAGTGGACTCAAGTAGGTACCATGGAGCTGTCAGAAGAGAAAGATGGAAGGTTACAAGCCTCATGGAAAAATATAAAATAATAGAAATGAGTTAATATAAGTGACAAAAGTGAGCCAAAAATGTGTATAAACTAATAGGACAAGCAGTGATTTAATTAATAAGTTTCTGTGTGATTATTTCTGGTCTAAGTGGCCAGGAATATACAAGCAGCCTCATACAACATTCAGGAAATTGTTTATGTGTCATTTCCTGTGGATGACTTACAAAATATATACACAGGATGGTGCTATTTTACATTCCCTGTAGGATAATCTGCTATTTATATTTTTTAGCAAGCTGAGAATTATTATAAGTAGGCAATGGGAAGGGCCATATTTCTCTGTCCTTTTCTTGTAAAGGTTAGTGAGGAAACAATCTTTTAAATCAATAACTATAAGAGGTCATCCTTTAGGCAATAGGGACAGCAAAGGAATTCCAGATTGTAGAGGGCCCATTGGTTGGTTCCCCTTATTAACTGCTCTTAGATCTGTTATCATTCTCCATTTTCCAGACTTCTTTTTAACAACAAATACAGGAAAATTCCAAGAGCTGGTTGATTCTTCAATATGCTGACCACCTAGTTGCTCATACACCAGCTCTTCTCAAGCCTGTAATTTCTCTATTCTTAAAGACTTAACCCATACAGGTTTTTATGTCAGCCATTTTAAAGGTATGGCCATTGATACCTCTCAGAGTTCATCGGTTTTTGTTCTGTGTTTTTGTACAGTCTGAATGGTTGTGTTTTTCATAGTACTTTATAATATTCTTCCCCAAAACATGAGTTGGTTTATAGTTTATTTCTGAGATTGTATGAATGTTTATCTGCTGTGGGAGCTCCTTCCGCTCCTTCAGCCAATAGCCTTTAAGGTAACAACCCACTTGAGCATGGTCTCTTTTGCTTTAAAAAGCAGCAGTAGCTCTGCTCTCACTCTCTTGCTTCTGGCTCCTGCTTCTGGCTGCTAGATTCTGTTCCTGGTTGTGCCCAGGGCTGTTGTCTAGGACAGTAATCTGTAAGTATTCCCCTTGTAAATAAATAACCCTTTTATTAATCATAATTCCAAACTGGTGTAGGATTATTTTGTGACTAATGCCTTCATCTGGAGCCCAACATTTGGTTTCAGAACCTCCCCCTGCTTGGCTGACTGCTGCCAGCTCAGACTGTGACTGGCTTGGCATGAGTCCTCCCTTAGCCAGTCATGACCTGTGCATGGAGCCAGCAGTTAAATATAGAATCTCTTGCAGTGGCTTTTCTTGCTACAGCTCAGCCGCAATTCCTCATATTTTCTCTTTACATGCCTCAGATTGGCTTCAAGTCCCCATGCACTCTACCATTTGCCCCCTGCTAAGGTGCACTGCAGATTCTGGGTGAGACACAGGCTTCCCTGGTCTGAGCCAGCTGTTCCACGACTTTCTAATGTTTTGTTTGCATTTGCTTGTTCCACTGCTCTAAAGACATCCGCAAAACACACAATCTGTGATTTATCTTTCATTATTCTCCTCTAAAATCAGATTTCAGACTGGCCACATGAACTCACATGCACCACTATGCCCCACTGGGTTAGTTTTATAGGTGGCCTACAACACCGACAGGCAGGTAATTGTTATTGCACCTAATCCAGCTAATTAAACCACAGGTAAGATTTAATATCTTAAATATAGATCACAAGTTGCTAATTTAAAAGGGCAATATGTTAGACAACCTAACCATCCAAGGTTTCAATAGCCTCTTTACCTACAGCATGTGTGAGATTTTACAAGACTTATATGATGTCCCTTCTATATCATTAATCTTAATTTTGGGGATTAGATTTGTCTTCAATATATTTTTCTTAAAAAATGGTTTGACAATAGAGCTAAGAATGAGGCATTTTTAGAAATGGTACATTCTTTACAGACTGAAACCATGTTTCTCAAGAAAGAGTTTGGAAATCCGAAGAAGTATATGCCTTCATTTAATGGAAGATTAAGCACTCTAGAGAAGAAAGCAGATGATTTGGCACATAAAACTCAATCAATGGGGCTGGAGAGATGGCTCAGAGGTTAAGAGCATTGCCTGCTCTTCCAAAGGTCCTGAGTTCAATTCCCAGCAACCACATGGTGGCTCACAACCATCTGTAATGGGGTCTGGTGCCCTCTTCTGGCCTGCAGGCATACACACAGACAGAATATTGTATACATAATAAATAAATAAATAAATATTAAAAAAAAACTCAATCAATGACAGTGGGTGCTAAAACATTATTTGAGAGAATTCACACTGTTGAATGTATTAATATTACTCTGTCAAAGGAGTATGACAGATTGCCTGATAGAATATCTCTACAGGAAGGTAATATGTATGCTATAAAGTTATGTCCAAGGATGAGACATTATCTCTACTGGACAGATTTCATACCTTGGAATCATCAATGAGAGCATTACAGCAGAACACTGGACCGGAAAACCAGACATTACAAAAGGCAATGGTAAACAGATTTGAAAAAATTGAGGAAATTATCAAATTTGATGACCAGGAACAAAGGGTACAAAGGTAAAATTTAAGCTCATTGTTTTGTAAAAATCTCCAGGATAGCTTCCCCAGAGTTCTGTCTGCCTTTTTAGTAATAACAACAGAAAAACTGTCTGGCCCCAAATACCCTAAGATTGTCAAAGAATATACATGGGAGCCCATATGTATGACTGATCTAAAGGAAATTAAACAAGCAATTGTAGCTTACAGACTACATTTGTCCTTTGTTAGGGAGATGGTCAAATCTGGGCGCTCAGTAACAAAGCAATGCCCTCAAGATTGGGCTCAGTTAATCTCAACATTCCTAGAAAGTGGACAACAATTACTTTAGAGGTGCTTTTTTGAAGAGAAGGTGAGAATTTTAGAGAAAAAAGAAAAGGCAAATAGACTTGAGATTTCCCTAGATCAGATTCTAGGCAAAGGACCTTACTCTGATCCTAAGGATCAAGCTCTTTATGAAGACCACATCTTGTCCCTATGTATCCCAGCAGTTTTAAAGGCTTGGGACAATATTCAGGTACTAGAAAAGAGAATTGAACCATATCTTAGGGTTAAACAGGGTCAGAGAGCGCCTTTTAGTGACTTTTTGCAAAGACTAACTAGGACTGTACAAGTACGGGTAATTGACCCAGCAGTTAGACAAATAATAATTGAAGTTTTGGCTTATGAGAATGCCAACGTTGAGTGCAAATGGATTCTTGGGCCTTTAAAGATTAGATCAGCATCCATGGATGAACGGGTCTTGCATACAATGAATGTCAAGACACTTGATTATAGTATTGAAGCATGGATAGGAGAAGCAATTTCCAATGTAAGAGACGACATCAAAATACCAAATGTTTTAATTGTGGTAGAATGGGACATATTAGAAGGAATTGTAGACAACGGATTCCTAGGAATAATACTTCCTCTGGGAATGGCAGAAATAGAACTCAGACTTCAGGTATATGTAGGAGGTATGGCAAAGGCTGACATTGGACAAATTAATGTAGGTCATTGAAAGATAGACAAGGCAACCCAATGCCATTGGCTGTGGGGGGCCTCACACAAGTCCCAGTGATAAATGTGGCCCAGTCATTCCCAGTTACAGTGAAGAATGTGACTCACCAAGGAAATTAAAAAATCCAATGCTTGCTGTAAAAAGCAATACTGGTCTGAATGATGAGCAAAAGAGATCTTAAAGCCTGACTCCACAGTGACACATTTCCTCCAACAAGTTCACATTTCCTAATAGTGCTACTCCCTTTATGACATTTTCCTAAAAAACATACACCCACTATCAGTGTATGAGAGTCAGTATGTGATTCCAGCTGTGGTAGTGTTTCTTTCACAAATTTGGTTCCTTTTTTGCTTGAGCGATAGATGTTACAGATGGAAATGTCATCTTGATCAATTCCCTTGAAGAGTATGTAGTGTCTTTCCTTATTTCTCTTGGGTACTTTTGGTTAGAGGTCTATTTTGTTTGATATTAAAACATTTAGACCAGTTTTCTGCCTTGGTCCATTTGTTTAGAATATGCATTTCCAATCCTTTCCCTGAGGTATCTGTCTTTGATTTTGAGGTGTGTTTCTTGAATGTAGCAAAAAGATGGATCTTGTTTTGTTTTTTTATCATCTATTCAGTTAGTCTGTTTCTTTTTGTTGGAGATTTGAGACCATTGATATTAGAGATATTAGTGATCATTAATTGTTGATTCTTTTTATTTTGTTGTTATTAGTTGTCTTTATAAGTCAAATTATCTCACTTTTGGGTTAGTTGTTACTTTTTTCCTAAAATATTACTACAAGATCTTTGCCAGGGTTTACTTTCTTCCCATTATTTGTCAATTTCATTCATTAGTAAGTGGTACTATAACTTCTGCAGGGTTTATCCATGTAAGTTGAAGAAGTTTCAATTTTCCTTCTATACATAACTCAGAGACCTTTTCCACATAAGTTTTTAATTTTTACTTGGTTTGTATGGTAAAAAGATTCATTCTAAGATTATATCCTTTCCTCTACATTAAAATTCCTCTAGAGAAATATTTGGAGAGTATATGACCAGAATTCAGTTAAGATTTGGATACACATGATTCACATGGGTCTTCTGCAATTTTTCTTCATACAAAATCAATTCTCTTTCAATATCAGCTACCAGCATCTAAAGTTTTGTTTAAATTTATCGGTGCATCTGTTTTTCTTTCAAAAACAGTGGGCCATAGATTGGAAATATCTCTAAGAAACCTTTGGAAGTCATTAAGAGTCTGCAGTTTATCTCTCCTATTTTCAAATTTTGTGGTCTAGTTTTCTGTAAACCTATTTTAAAATCTAAATAACTGGCAGAATTTCCTGTTTGTATTTTTTCAAGAGTCATTCCTAATCATCAACAAGGTAAAACTTGCTTTACTTATTTAAGTTTACTTTCTAAAGTATCTATATTTCATTCAGTCAGATAGCAACATGTCATCCATGCAACAATAAAATAAAGATTCAGCAAACTGTTTACACATAATTTCTAATGCCCGACTTACAAAAAAGTTCACACAGAGTGGGAATATTTAACATTGATCTCTTTTAGCAACTGAGAATTATTATAAGTAGACACTGTGAAGGTAAATTTTTGTTTTTTTTCTTGTAAAAGTAGAGCGAAGGCATAGTCTTTTAAATCAAGAAGTATAAAAGGCCATCCTTTAGGCAACAGGGAAGGCAAAAGAATTCCAGATCATAGAGGGACCATTGATTGAATCACCTTATTAACAGTTCTTAAACCTGTTACCATTATTCATTTTTCAGATTTCATTTTAACAACAAATACAAGATAATTCCATGGGCTGGTTGATTCTTTAATATGCTGAGCATCTGAACTCCTATTCCAACTGTTCTAAAGCCTGCACTTTCTCTATTGTTAAAGCCTTTGTTTAATCCGTATAGGTTTCATAATTACCCATTTTAAATGTTGGATCATTGGTAACTCTGAGCAATTACCAGTTGTTATTCTGTGTTTTTGAACAGCTTGAATTTTTAGTGATTGCATTTTATTTTACTTTATAATATCCTTACCAGAAACATGAGTTGGTTTATGTTCCATTTCTTTTTTTTTTTTCTTTTTGGTTTTTCAAGACATGTTTTCTATGTAGTTATCAAGTTTATCCAGGCTATCCCCAAACTCAGAGATCCACCTGCCTCTGCCTGCTGAGGGCTGGGAGTAAAGGCATGCACCATCACTGCCAGTTTATGTTCCATTTCTGAAACTGCAAGGATGTTAATCCAGGTATTCCATTGCTGCAATAGACGATGACTCTATAAATTCACTGCTATATTATTCACAAATGGCTACAACCTTCCTTTCTTTTTTTCTGGCCCAATGCAACCAATGCATCTAGTGCTTTACTTTACCAAAGATAGGGTTTAAATTGCTAGTAATTGAACATCTACCTCCTGAAGAGGCCAATTCAGATGTCAAGTTTCTGGAGTAACAATAGTTATTTCAAAGCTGTGTCTAATAATCCTTCAATTATAATATCACTTACTCATATGCTCAGTCTAATCAAATATACTTTTTACATTTTCTGTTGGAATTTTTGATTCACCATCCATGGTTATTCTATCATTCAGAGCAATATAGCTTTCTTATAACAGGCATGCAATTTTCTAATTTTCCTGGGGAGGCATGTCTTCCACAGTGACTGTGAATTACTGAATAGTATTTGACCTGGGGGCCTGTGATAGGAAAACATCCCCAAGATGTTTTCCAGTGGTAATGGGTTGTCTGTTTTGTCTCTTTTTGAGCTACATTCATTTGTTCAATTGTGGCCTTTGTTGCATTTTTTACATAATCCAGAAGATTAGGGCCTCTTGTTTGGCTGGTTCCCAGAAGAAATTTTATTTCTATGAATGCCCTGTTTACAATCCCTTCTCAGAAGGCCTACTCTACCACAATTTAAATATTTAGTATTTTGATATCTCTTCATACCTTTGGAAACCACTTCTTGTACCCAAGCTTCAATGTTTTATTCAAAGGACTCAACATTGGCTGTGTGCAGGATTTATTAATCCATTGGTGTGGATCTGACATTTAAGGGCCCTAGTATCTTTTCATTCTAAATTAGCATTTTCAAAAGTCAGAAATGAAGTGAGTACTCATCTTGCTTCTGGATTTGTTACCCCTATTTCTATAGCTTAATTAATCTTTCAAAATGTCACTAAATGGTTCTCTTTGGCCATATATAACCTTAATATATGATCCAATTCTTTTTCCTCATTCTTGAATCTTGTCCCAAGCATTCAAGGCTGATGTATGGCATGTGAACAAGATTTGTACAATGTACATATCTTCACAATCCAGTTCAGCATAAGGCTCCTCACCATGAATTCGATATTGGGATGCCAGAAAGCCTCTGACTCTACTTTGATGTTCAAAGACCTTAGCTTCCTCTTTCTAATGATTCTTCCACTGCAGTTGTGGACCATGAGAATATTTGAAGCTGTTTATGTGGAATAATTTTATTTCTTGAACCCATGTCTTTACCACCTCCTTCACACATGGTGAATGAATACCATAAGGTATTATTTCTTGCTAAATATCTTATAGATCTTTCAAATGTATAAACTCCCATTTACATTCTGTATATCCTTTTGTGTGTTTACTATTTGCTGGATTTTCAAAAATATTAACAGGGTAAAAAGTAAAACACTTGGTAAATCTGACTCTGAACAGAGTCAGAATTTGAAGCAATGTTGTTTTTACTATTGTCTTGTATGCACCTCATCTCCTTGCCTTTCTTATCAGTTCAGACAAGTTCTCTTCAATATTTTCAAACCTATATATCACTGTCTTTTGTAGAGTCTGAAGTTCTTGGCCTGTGAGTATTTCTAATGATTTCATCAAATTAATTTATTTCTGCTTCTCATCATGTACATATGATTCCAAGTCATTAAGTTTTCCATTAATGGCATCTTCTAATCCCCAGAGGATATTTGGATGGCATGTAGATTGCCTTCCATGAGGGATGTTCTATCTTCTAGATTGTCAAAACTTTTAAACAGATTTTGATTGTTAATTTCAGCAGTATTAGTTCTTTCAGTTTATCCCTCAGTACCATTTGATAAGGTTTCATAACCTGTGGACATGGAGTAAATTCTTCCTTTCAAATTAGGGCTATCAATTTCATCAGTATGAATCCTTTTAGCCAACTTCTCATTATTAGTCATTACTAGTCTAGAAAGTCTGTACCAAGTTTATTTTTTTCTTCCTTCCTTCCTTCCTTCTTCCTTCCTTCCTTCCTTCCTTCCTTCCTTCCTTCCTTCCTTCCTTCCTTCTTTCTTTCTTTCTTTCTTTCTTTCTTTCTTTCTTTCTTTCTTTCTTTCTTTCTTTCTCCTCTGTAACTTTGGGACTTGTCCTGGTACTAGCTCTTGTAGACCAGTTTGTCTTTGAACTCACAGAGATCTGCCTGTCTTTGCCTCATAAGGGCTGGGATTAAAGACATGTACCACCACACCTGGCTTTAACTCTGTATCATTTCTAAAAGTTTCTTATTCTTGACTCTATTATCAAACTATTTCTTTAAGAATATAATATGAAGTATCAAACTAATAACAACTAGAACTAGGAATGTATACATCTCCAGAATGTATATGAGCCAGGTAGATCCTATACCTCTTTTAGAATTCCCCCATTGTGCAAAAGAAAAGGTATTTAAGTTCCTGGATGGTGATATTGTCTGCCATTATCAGATGACTTACCGCCATTAAAATTCTGGTCAGATAAGAATTTTAAGGTGTAATAATAATGTGGGCCAGCAGGAGTCACCATTATACCTCTAAAGCAGTATGGAAACACTGGATCTCTGGTTTTATTTGTTCCCATGTTGCTAACCTGTGAATTTTCTAAACAGAATTCAAAACCAAAATAAATGGCTTGCCCTGGAATTAGCTTTTGTAGATCATGTTGGCCTC
The DNA here is from genome assembly GCF_982192425.1 of Myodes glareolus. Lineage (NCBI taxonomy): Eukaryota > Metazoa > Chordata > Mammalia > Rodentia > Cricetidae > Myodes > Myodes glareolus. The sequence goes on along the minus strand of NC_142032.1, from coordinate 22,673,970 downwards.
AAACCCACAGAGATCTACCTGCCTCTGTCTCCTGAGTGCTGGAATTAAAGGCTTGTGCCACCACTGCCCAGCAATTTTACATTTACGGTTAACTAATAGTGTAGGCTAATATTTTGTGGTCTGTAAAACTCAAAATATTAAAAGTACAGGGAGTGCCTCTCAAGAAAAGCAGCTTTCTGCTGAACTAGGTCCAAAGAATAACCATGGCAACCTGTGTAAACAAAGAGGAAGCAAGCAATGCTGATCTGTATCAGCAGCTTCACCAAAGCTGGCTGAATAACAAAGGAAACGTTTCAGATTCAAGACTAAATGCTCAGTCAACCTTCATTGCCAGCCACATTCAGAGGGTCCAGTTTGATCACATGATCCATCACTCCCAGTCCAACTGGCCTTGGTGAGCGCCCATTAGATCAGTTCCATTTGGATGCTCACCTTTATAGACCTGGATGGATGGAGGGGGGAGAACCTTGGACTTCCCAGGGGGCAGGGAACCCTGACTGCTCTTAGGAATAGAGAGGGAGGGGGAGGGGGAGAGGGGGAGAGAAAAGGGAGGCGGGGAGGAGGTGAAAATTTTAATAAATAAATTAATTAATTAAAAAAAGAATAAATGCTCTGCCCTACAATAGTGTCTGAATCTAGGAAGTAGACCTAGTAAACTTTATTCACAGCTGAGTAACTGAGCAATTGTTTTCACACTTCTGGATGTTGTGGTGCCTGTTTCCAAGGCAGAATTGAGCTTAAATCTCTTCTAAATTGGCTTAGATAACTAGCTGGTTAATTATCTGGTATTCACATAAAATTCAGGATTGTTAGTATCTGTCAGATATGAATTTCTCTGATGAATAGCATTAAAAAATGCAGGCTGTCATTGTTATTCTCCTGGGGAACTACATTTCCCAGGAGGCCCCTGTGCACAGGCGCAGAGTACAGCATCGTCTGCCTGACTCGGAAGACTTCATTTCCCAGAAACACATGCACCCACAATGCAACGCAACACCCCCTCCCCGCGCAGACGCAAAACACAGCGTCTGATGCGCATACGCTGGGGTGTGCTACGGACCGGCTCAGGGGAGCCACTCAGACCATGAGGGAATCAGGGCGAAGGAGGGAAGATTTCAGGATACGGCGGAGGAATTTGACAGCCACTCTCAATGTATTTTGAAAATGCTGCTGTGTTTTACTTATTCAGTGTGAGGTTTTTATATTATTACAAACAAAGAACTTGGCAAAGGCATACATCATCAGATCATTGAAAAAAAAAAAAGCATAGAATAGTTTACAAAAAGAATCTTTGAAAATGCTTTGACTTGGGCACAAGGACTTTCGCCCAGTCTGTACCAGGCGGCTGGCAGGGCTAAGTGACCTTGTGCTCAGAATATCTTGGGGTGTGAGAGGAGAAGGCCACTATCTTCATGGGAAAACTTTCTGCTAGGAAATTTTAGACATGATCTCAAACTTGTCAGAATCTGGTTTCATACCATAAATCTCAACTTTCTTCCCTCCCCGACTCTCAGGGTCAGATGTTGTAATTAGCCTAGGTTTATTCTGACCATAATGAAGGCTGCATAGGCCTCCTGCATGTAATTCTCAGGCAAACATCTAGTGTTGCTGCAGCTGTTTTCCTACAGAAGGCTTCTAAGGTTTCTCCTGATAAGAGCAACTCCTTTTGCTCCACATCATTAAGGAATTATTTTAATGATGACTTCCCTATTTCCAGAACTGGCTATTTCTTTAAAGGCTTTAATGAATAGGGGCGCAAAACTCAAAAATGTCCTCAGCAGTCTTGTTTGTATCCGCAACTGCCTGGAATATTCTGGTCTGTTAGCAATATGCAAGGATCACAAAGAACACACAGACAAGGGAAAAGACAGACATATAGCACCAAGTACAGTCAGGTCGAGTCAGTACAAATGGCAACTCAGGTAGCATTACACCACAACTGGTTGCCAAGGGACAGCCCAGGACTCAACTCCGAGAAGCTCGGATCCTGATCCTTCCGGCAATATTTGTCCATCCAGCCAGCATTTCTGCTACACTGGCGAGACAGCCGTGGATGTAGCAGGGGTGGCCTTTAAAAGGCAAAGCGCAGTACTTCCACTCTCTCTTTCCTTCCTGTTTCCCGCTTGCACGGTCCACCACGCCTTTCCCTGTAATAAAGTTACATGTGGGTTCCTTTGTACCTCATGGTTTCTTTCGTATTCCGCAGAAAGAACATCAGTCATTACTGCATATCTTTGTAGACTCCATCAATTCACTATCTCTCCTATTGACCCACTAGGAAAAGTTTTGCTTCTTGTTCCTTCAACTTTATGTTCTTCTGGGATAGAAGTTTTGGTTCCAGGAAAGAGAGAATTCTTGCCAGGAGCCACAACAAGCACTCCATGAAACTGGAAGTTCAGAATTTCCTCTGGCCACTTTGGAAGCCCTTAAGGTAACATGTGTTAAAAAAAAATAATACTAATGATAGGATGGGGTGTAGATCCAGATTATCATGGGGAAACTGGATTGCTTCTCCACAATGGGGATAAGAAAATTTATGTCTGGAGTGAAGGGAGATTCTTTAGGGTGTCACTTAGTGCTATCAAATTCTGAGATTATTCCAAAGAGAAATAACATAGACTATATAGACAGCCAGTGCAAAAGGCATAGACCCATCAGGAATGACGGCATGGGTCTCTTCCCCAGGAAAAGTTCCAAGACTTGCTGAGGTCTGTGCCAAGGATAAAAGAAATACAGAATGGATAGTAAACTCATGTAGTTTACATACCAGCTAAGGGCATGTGACCAGTTACTGCACTGAGGATTATAGTTGACATGAGTGTTCGTGTTGTATTTTATTTAAAAATGTGTTTTTGCAAATATTTGTATTTTCTTTCAGTTCCTTTAGCATGCACTGTAACATAAATTAAGGCAATAGCCATGATTATCATATTTTACTTTTAGAAATACAAGAACATCTGGTAAGAAACTTTGCCACCAATTTTAAATTTAAATTTATAGTGCATTTTCTGTTGTATGTGGGAGAGTCTATATATATATATCCCAGTTCCTTGTAGAGGAAGTGAAGAAAACCAATGATAAGTGAAGGTTTATAGTCTGATTTTACATCTTGGTTTATAAATGGCTTTATGAGTCATATTGTTCCCATCCTATCCAAAGCATTTTTCTAATGAGATGTCATGAATATGAGTCTTATGTACATTCTCCATTATATTACAGAGCTATACATTCCACTGAGAACAAATGTCATTTTTGCTTCCCATATCATCTCACCAGATAATAATTTTAATGATAACGTTTCCTAACAACTCCTAAGAAGTCTTAACAAGATAATATTTATTTTCTTCTCTTTCTTTATTTTTCTTTTCACTTTCTTTCTCTTCTTAAACAGCAATTGTCTAGACTGTTTCCCTCAAGTGTCTAAGATTCCTTCCTGGATCATCTCTGTAGTTCTTCCTAAGAACAATGTGATGTATGATCTTCATTTATCAGTTGAGTGTAGTAGAATTTTCATCATTTATTTTATCTCTTCTTATAGAATTGTTTTAAAATGCTATCAATATTTCTTTGTGCATAGCATTTAGTGTTTTGATTTATAACCTTAATAAAACATATTTCAACCAAAATATTCAAAATTAGTGCTGACATGGAAAATACTAAAATTTTATTAGGAAAATTTACTGTCTAGTAATTTCCTTTGTGTCTTTAGTATTTCATAGCATTTTAACATTACAGGTTTTGTGTTAGAAAAATGATGACAGTTACTGTAACACTACAGATGCTATTCACCTATTGCTTCTAAGGAAAGAATCTTATTTAAGTCCTTGAATTTCTAAGTGAATTTGTTTTAACATTTCTTCTTTGAAACACAGTAAAATCTAACAATTAGATTTTATATATGAATTGCATGCACACATAAAATAAGAATCTCAAAGTTGTATATTCCACACTCTGCTTAAAATCTTGTGATAGCCTACAGCATTTCAACATGTCAAATATCTGGTATAGCAACAGTAAACGCAGATAATTCTTTACATTCAAGTGCCCAACTTTGTTAAATAAAGTGGCCCTTATTTGAGTCTGCATTTGAGAATGTTTTTCTCTTGGTGACAGAAAGTCTAGCAATTTAAGCAAGAAAAGAAAATAGTAATTTTCTCCTACTTTGTATTTGTTTGTGCATTGTCACAAAAATGATCAAGCCAAGTGTGGCAATGATTATAACATGTTGATTACTACAATTTTTTATATCTATGGATGTTTGTTTTGTACCAATTATGTGATCAATTTTTAAAAAGGAGCTAAAATTATACAACGGAAGAAAGAAAGCATCTTTAACAAATGGTGCTGGCATAACTGTATGTCAACCTGCAGAGGAATGAAAATAGATCCATATCTATCACCATGCACAAAACTCAAGTCCAAATGGATTAAAGACCTCAATATTAATCTGACCACATTGAACCTGATAGAAGAGAAAGTGGTAAGTAGTATACAACACATGGGCACAGAAGACGACTTCCTAGGTAAAACCCCAGTGACACAGACATTAGGAGCAACAATGAATAAATGGGACCTCCTGAAACTGAGAAGCTTCTGTAAAGCAAAGGACACTGTCATTAAGGCAAAAAGGCAACCTACTGATTGAGAGAAGATCTTTACCAACCCCTCATCAGACAAAGGTCTGATCTCCAAAATATGTAAAGAACACAAGAAACTAGACACTAAAACTCTAATTAGCCCAATTAAAAACGGGGTAGTGAACTGAACAGAGAATTCACAACAGAAGAAGTTCAAATGGCCAAAAGACACTTAAGGTCATGTTCAACCTCCTTAGCGATCAGGGAAATGCAAATCAAAACAACTTTGAGATACCATCTTACACCTGTGAGAATAGCTAAAATCAAAAGCATCAATGATAGCCTATGCTGGAGAGGATGTGGAGTAATTCTCACCATCCATTGTTGGTGGGAATGCAAACTTGTGGAGTCACTTTGGAAATCAGTGTGGCGGTTTCTCAGGAAATTCGGGATCAACCTACCCCGGGATCCGGCAATACCACTCTTGGGAATATACCCAAGAGATGCCCAATCATACTACAAAATCATTTGTTTAACTATGTTCATAGCAGCACTATTTGTAACAGCCAGAACCTGGAAACAACCTAGGTGCCCCTCAATAGAAGAATGGTTAAAGTAGGTGTGGATCATATACACATTAGAGTTTTACTCAGCGGTAAAAAAACAATGGCATCTTGAATTTTGCATGCAAATGGATGGAAATAGAAAACGCTTACTGAGTGAGATAACCCAGACACAAAAAGAGGAATATGATATGTACTCACTCATAAGTGGATTCTAGCCATAATTAAAGGACATTGAACCTATAATTCATGATCCTAGAGAAGCTAAATAAGAAGGTGAACCCAAAGAAAATCATATAGTTATCCTCCTGGATATTGGTAGTAGACAAGATTGCCAGGCAAAACTTGGGTGCACGGGGGTGGGGGGTGAATGTAAGGAGAGATGGGTAGAGCGAAGGGAGAAGGGGAGGATTGAGGAGAGCTTGGGGAAATGGGATGGGTGGGATGGAGGAAGGGTGGATATGGGAGCAGGGAAGTAGATATCTTAATTAAGGGAACCATTTTAGGGTTTGCAAGAGACTTGACTCTAGAGGGGTTCCCAGGTCCAAGGAGAGGTCCCCAGATTGTTCCTTGGGCAGCATAGGACAGGGTGCCTGAACTGGCTTTGTCCCATAGCCACACTGATGAATATCTTACATATCACCATAGAACCTTCATCTGACAATGGATGGAGATAGAGACAGAGACCCACACTGGAGCACTGGACTGAGCTCCCAAGATCCAAGTAAGGAACAAAAGGAGGGAGAACATAAGCAAGGAAGTCAGGACTACGAGGGGTGCGTCCACCCACTGAGATGGTGGGACTGATCTAATGGGAGCTCACTAAGGCCAGCTGGACTGGGAGTGATGGAGCATGTGAACAAACTGGACCCTCTGAATGTGGCTGTCAATGAGAGCTGACTGAGAAGCCAAGGACAATGACACTGGGTTTTGATTCTACTGCATGGACTGACTTTGTGGGAGCCTGGTTTGTTTGGATGCTTACCTTTAAATACCTGGATGGACTGGGGAGGACCTGGGACTTCCCACGGGGCAGGGAACCCTGACTGCTCTTAGGACTAGAGAAGAAGGGGGATGTGGGGGGGAGATAAAATGGAGGGGGGAAGAGGTGGAAATTTTTAATAAATAAATAAATAAATAATTAAAAAAAATAACATGTTGAGCCCTCATACCTTATTTTTCAAGAAGAAAGAGCATGAAGAGACATGCCCTCATATTATGTTGGGGTAATTGCTGAACTGAGGCTCCCTTTTTTGTGCTGATTGTAGTTTGTGTCAATTCAATTAAAAATAATCAGCAAAGAAGATTAATACTCATTTTCTTGTAAAATCAATCACATAGTCTATATAATATATACATTTTTCTAATATCTGTAATAAAATATCTTGATACTTACTGTAAAAGAAAATACCCACAACTCTCTGTTTTACTCAAATGGACTTAGCAGACATCTATAGAAAATTCCAACCAAACAGAAAAGGATATACCTTCTTCTCAGCATCTCATGGAACCTTCTCAAAAGTTGATCACATAATTGGTAACAAAGCAAACATCCATAGATACAAAGAAATTGTAGTAACCATCTGTGTATTATCGGATCACTATGAAATAAAGTTAGAATTAAACAACAATTCTAACCCCAGAAAGCCTACAAACTTATGGAAACTGAACAGTCAACTACTGAATCACCCCTGGGTCAAGGAAGAAATAAAGAGAGAAATTAAAGTCTCCTTGGATTCAATGAAAATAAAGACACATCTTACACAAATGTATCAAATGTGAAGTTGGCCATAATGTATATTTATCTTCTTTTCAGTAAATATTACTGTTGAAAATTTGTTGGATGCTTCTGTGTGATCACAGATGCATTTTTCTAATGGCACATCATTCACTATGACTTTACTGACCCTGATTTTATTCTTCCCCATTTTCTCCTCTTACTCAAAGTAAGGATTGTTCTGCTTTTGTCCTATTTTCCCTTCAGATAGTTATATCATATATTTGTTTCTTAAATAGCATTTTTTAAATTTTGAACATGAACATGTTCAAAAAAAGTCTTCAGTTGTTTCCTCATGCTGTTTTCTTTACCTGTGATGGAATTTAAAAATTATGCCTCTTGTATAATTTATTTATGTGAGCAGATCATGCCATACTTACAATTGATGATACTACCTTTTCTTTCCATATAACACCGATGATGTGGGATTCCCCTCTGCATGTTGTGAATACCATTGTTAAATTAAAAAAAAATGCCTTGGCCTGTTGATAGGGCAGAACTTAGGTAGGTGGAGAAAACTAAACAAAATCCTGGTAGACAAAAGGCAGAGTCAAGGAGAAGCCATGTAGCCCTGCTAGAGACAGATGCAGGAACTTTACCCAGTAAGCCACTGCCACAATTTGAGAGCAATCAGAGTGTAGAAAAGAGTGAAGATACTCAAAATATAAACTATGCTATCAATTCATGACTACTCAAGAGAACAGGTGAACTTGACATAAATACTATGAAATAATGATGACTGGGTTAATAGATTCAGTTCATCTAAAGGTATATAAATTTCATTTCTAATCATTGAATCTACAGTATTTATCTGTCAATTCCAATATCTTTAGATAATTTGAAAAGTACTTTTATCTCATTAAGTTGTGACCAAAGGATCTTTCTGAGATATGATTTGTGTTTGTTAGTACTAAATCTATGCATAATATAACAACAATTTATGACCTAATATATAGCTAAATGATAAATACATTGACAAATGGGACAGAAATAGCTTATGTCCCAAGATCAAGTGGATCAAAGACCTCAACATAAACAAGACACACTAAATCTGATACAAGAAAGGTAGGAAACAGCCTTGACCCCACTGTCCCAAAAGACAATTTCCTAAATGGAACACTGGTAGCACAAGCACTAAAGTAAACCAATAATAAATGGGACTTCATGAAACTAAAAAAAAAAAAAAAAAAAAAAAACTTTTGTAAGGCAAAGAGCACCCTCTATAGGACAAAACAAAAGCTTACAGAGTGGAAAAAGATTTTTACCAACTCCATATCTAACAGAGGGATATTATCCAAAATATATAAAAATTCAAAAAACTAGAAATCAACAAAACAAACAATACAATTAAAAATTGGATTCACTTCTAAACATTGATTTTCTAATAGAGGAATCAACAAACAACTGGGCAAATTTTAAACATTCAAGATTCTCAGCCATTAGGGAAATGCAATCCAAACTTGCTTTAAGATCCCTTCTTATACCTGTCAGTATTCTAAGATCAGTAACACAAGTGACAGTTCAGGATGACAAGAATGTGGAGCAATGGGGATGCTCCTACACTTCAGTTGGTGGGAGTGCAAACTTTTGCATCCACTATGGAAACTAATATATCAGTTCCTCATAATACTGGGAATCAATTTACCTCAAGATCGAAAGTTTCCACACCCAGGCATATACCCAAAAGATAATTCTTCCTAGCCTGAAAACACTTACTCAACTATGTTCATAGTGACTTTGGTTATAACAGTCAGAAACTGGAAACAATGTAGATGTTTCTCAACTGAGGAACTGAAAAAGAAAACATGACTCATTTACTCAATGGAATATTACCAGTTGCTGTAAAAAAACATAATATGAATTTGCAGGCAAATGAATGGAATTATAAAAAATTATTCCAAGTAATCTAATCCAGATTCATAAAATACGAACATGGTATTTACTCATTGGTAAATGAATATTGGCTGTTAAGTAATGGATAATCATGCTACAGTCTACAGACCCAGGGAGGAAAAAAGAACAAGGATGGTTCATGGTTGATGCACAGTTCCCTACCTCAAAGGGGAAGTTGAACAGAATAATGGGTACTGTGAGCAATGGGAAATGGAAACAGGAGTAATCATGTGAAGAATTCCACTGGAGGAAATTTCTATTAGTTTTATGAGGAATATGTGTGAGCAGAAGCTGTGGAGTGCAGGAGGAACTGAGAGACAGTGCAGTGGGACTGAAAGCTAGAAGAGAGCAGGGAAAAAATGAAACTTTAAGTGTCTTTTGTAGAGAGAATTAGGAGAGTGTGACAGGCAAGAGCCAAGAGATGCAAGTAGAAAGTTTCCCAGAAGGTGGGCTCCCTTCTGGCATAAAAGTCTCCAGGAGACAGAAAGACACTAATGGCATAGACATGGTGAGGAATTGTTAAGGGACTGTAACACGAGGGCCTCCTTATGGGGGTTTCTGTCCTGCCCAAATCCCATAGCTGAATGAAATTCACACACAGGTCTACATAGTTTATAAACTGATTGGCACATTAGCTCAGGTTTCATATTAGCTCTTGTAGCTTATATTAACCCATTATTCTTATATATGTTAGCCACATGGCTCAGTACCTTTTTCAGTGTAGCAGGCCACATCCTGCTTCTTCAGTGGTCTGGGCAGGACTGGGGAAAGAGCTTCCTTCTTCCCAGAATAATCCTGTTCTCATTGCCCTACCTCTACTTCCTGTCTGGTTGATCCACCTATACTTTCTGCCTGACCAATCAGCATTTATTTAAAATATGATTGACAGAATTCAGACAATACTCCCTCATCAAGGCATCAGGAGGTACAAGCAGGACTTCCACTAGAGACATGTGACCAATATCATAGAAGCCATGAATGGTGGACAGAAGATACAGGGTGTCAGAGATAGGAAAGACAATGTCAGAGAAATGCAGAAGAATTCAGTGAGTTGTAGGACTTAGCAGGCAGCTCCTAGAAAAAGGCAAAGAATTTTCCAATGTAGAGGCTGAGAAAGGCAGAGACAGAAATAAAGCAGGTAGCTAGAGAAGGAGAGGGCATAGAGAAGGACAAATAGTAGCTATCCCCAAGTCTCTACACAGCTTCCTTGGCCTGGGTGTAGGGGTGAGGGCCTTGGACTTCCCACAGGGCAGGGTTCCCTGCCCTCTCATAAGGAGGAAGGCGGAGGGAGAAGAGTGAGTGGGGGAGCAAGAAGGGAATGGGAGGAGGGGAGGAAGTGCAAATTTTTAAATGGAAGAAATAAAAAAAAAGAAAAAGCAAAAAAGTATACATAAATAAAAGAAGAGTAGCTATGTACATGGGGGTATCAGGCAAGAGGCATAGCAGGCTGCAGGAGACAGATAAACACACAGATGCTCATATGAAGGGCAAAGCAGGCCAGAGCCCAGCGAGTCAATAGTTAGAAAAATCAAGTCAAGGGAAGAGACAAAGCAGCTGAAGAGTGGAACTCTGGTATTTGAAATCAAATATTGAGGGAGGCAGAAACTGCTGACACAAACGATCTTTCCATACTGTAGGAGAAATCAATCAGCAGCTTGGTCTCGAGTAGTTGAGTTCATTTGGAAGAGAACTAATTTATGGCATTCTCATGATTTGGTACCAAACAAATGAATACAATAAGTGAAAAAAAGGGGGATACGATTATTCGTAGGTATGATGAAGGAGAAAGGTTATTGTAAATTGAAGGGAAACTGAACTAAAATTTGAAGCTTCGAGGGAAAAGAGTCAGATGTTAGGTCAGTAAAAAGAGTCAAAAGTAACCTTAACCACCATGGTTCTGGGTACCTCTGCCTCCAGGAGTACCAGAGGAGTGCTGAATGTTCAAAGATAACTTGTTTAGATTCAGGGAAGTGTTTGCATTGGCCAGAGTGGCAACAAAACAACTGCCACTGTTTGATGGATCACTGAGTAATCAGAGAGCCAGAAGAAGATACATTTTGAGTGTGGCAGATGGATGGGGTCTAGTGTGACTCAGAACCCAGAGGGGTACACATAGGGGAACACATACCTCAGGAAAGTCAATCCACATCTCTTCACCAGTATAAGGTTATGTAAGAAAAGGTACTGTGGCAATTGGAAGACAAAGGAATAACACAAAAACACACCATGCCACAGACCTCATGGAAGGGATTTATCGGGGGAAGGGGATAATTGCAAAGGCTTTCTCTAAGAAGGCATTGAAGGAGAGAAAGAAAGAGGAGGCTCTGATAGTAGGAGATATAGAGGGGAGTTTAGCACTTATCCATATGAAAACTATGTGACTATAATTGCAGTGGGAATGTGCCATACTGGTCTTTACTCATCGCACTTCACATTGGACTCTGGTGATGATAACTACTGAACAGATGGGAGATGGAGAAACATTTTTTTCTGTTATGTGGGTGTTCCTGGCTGATTGGCAATATGTATATAGTAGAAATTAATTTTAAAATATGCTATAAATTTCAAAAAGAGGTAAGAGGAGTATATATGAAGCTCAGGAGGGCGTAAAGGGTAGAGACAAATTATGTGGTTATAATGTTAAAAAATAACTCTCTGTTCTCTCATATCCAATCCTACACACTCAGCCCCTCTTCTGTGGCAGAACCTCTATTGCAGCCATTTCTTGTCCTGTACCTTCCCCCCACCTTATCTACCTCTGCCTATGTATTCCCCCCAGATGGTTCTTTTTCTAATCTCCTTCACCCTACTTCGTCCTTTTCCCCAGACCTAAGCCCCATCAGGTAACCCCTGCTATCCCAAGAGCCTCTCCCCATAGGGCAGCAAGTAGGCTGAAGGTGGATCTATGTCTTTTCCTTCTGTTCCTGAGAGCCAGTCTTCCTAGTCTCATTCTCAGCTCTGTAGCAGATAACATGTTGCAACCTTCCCTGATCCTGTATCCTCCCCCTACTTCCATTTCCTGTGTATTTCCCCAGTTTTTCCATTATAATCTCCTTCACTGTCCTTGTTTTACCAAAGTTCACAGCCCGACCAGGTACTCCTTGATATTCCAAGAGCCTTGTCCCAGAGGGCAACAAGTAGACTGAAAGGAGAATTAAACCGTTATTTCTGCTCCTGGGATAAAATATCTCAGACTCAGACCCAGCTGTGTAGCTAGAAAATTCCTGAAGTTTCCCTTTTCTCTGTAATACCACTCCCAGTGAATCATAAAGATTTTCTTCTTCAACCTCCTTTCACTAAGTTCATCCCATCGTCCCAGCACCCCCAACACCAGTAGACATTCATTGGGAACACTCCAGCTGATCAGGACAGAGATACAACACCAAGACAAACAGGCACCTTTGCTAACCAAGTTTCCTGTGAATGTTCCTGCTAAGCAAACAGCAAAATCAAATATACACAGCAAATATGCTCTCTGAAACACCTGAGAGGAACTATTAACCAAGCATTTGAACACCAACCCAAAAAAGACAAATCAAGAAACTATTACCTAAACTTATAATCACCCCATACCCAGATTTTAGATGCCAGCATAAGAACACAATTAATATTAGACAGAATAATGTGACTCCTCTGGAGCACAAATATACAGCCACAGCAGGTCCCGACTATTCCGGCATAACTGTAGCACAAGAAAAACACCATAAAACAACTAGAGGATAATGATAATTATTTAAAGCAGAAATTGATAAATCCCTTCAAGAAATCCAGGAAAACTTAAATATTGTGATGAACGAATAAATCTATTAAAGAAATCCAGGAAAACACTAACAATCAAAGAAAATGAGCAATAAATCCCTTAAAGAAATTTAAAAACGCATAAACAAACCAAGGAAGGAAATAAATAAAACTGTTCAAGACTTGAAAATGGAAAGAGAAAAAATAAAAAACACAATAGAGAGAGGAAATTCTATATAAGAAAAATTAGAGGTTACATAGGAACTACAGAGGTAAGTTTCACACACAAAATACAAGAAAATAGAGCTATTTTCAGACTTTGAAGATAGATTCATTCAGTCCCAGTCCAGCTGGCCTTGGTGATCTCTCATTAGATCAGAGACTAATACAATCCCCTTGTATCAGTGGGTGAATGCACCCCTCGCGGTCCTGCCTTCCTTGTTCATGTTCTCCCTCCTTCTGCTCCTCATTTGGACCTTGGGGGCTCAATCCAGTGCTCCAATGTGGGTCTCTGTCTCTATCTCCATCCATTGCCAGATGAAGGTTCTATGGTGAGAGGAGAGGGTGCCTGAACTGGCCTTGGCCCATAACCATACTGATGAATATTTTGCATATCACCATAGAACTCAGAACTTTTAATGACAATGAGACACATCTGCTCCTAGCAGCAACAATTACTTCAAGAGGAAGATGATCATTGAAGAGACTCCTTATGTAGTTTGATAGTCATTTGGGCAAGAAGTTACTCTTTCCTGGACTGCTTAATTGGATATGTAGACCCAAATAAAAATAACTGCTAAACTTGCCTAAAGGTGAGATAGCCTTTGGGGTTCCTGCTTCATGAAAGAGTCTGCTAGACGTTCTTCAGAATTCAGAAGAAAGTGAATGAACACTGCCAATTTAGGTGAAACTATATTTGAAATTTCCTGCTTCATGTAAAATTTTGATGGATACTATGGGCCTGTAGGCTGGAAACGGGTGTTCCAACATTACAGAAGAACTTTGGTTGGCTGTTCAGGCAGTAAGATGTCTCTGTCAATTCTAGAGTTTTGAAAGTTTCTTACAATGTACTTCCTGTTTTCTTAGTTAAAATATATTCTCCTGAAGTCTTTGATAGAGTTGAAGAATTTATAGTTTTAGTTTTTCTTAGTTAAGATAAAAGTTAAAGTAGATGTAAATATTATGACTGTAATTCTTGCTAGATATTTGTTTTGTTGTATGTAATTTTACTATGTGAAAGTAAAAACCTTCCTTTTTATTTAAACAGAAAAGCAGAAAAGAGAAAAACAGACACCAGATCTTTGCCATTAAGCCACTGCCAAATTGTGATACACAGATTAATGGAGATGGGTTAAGTTAACATGAAAGAGTTAACCAATAAGAAGCTAGAGCAAATGGGCAAAGCAGTGTTTTAAATATATAGTTTCTGTGTGATTCTTTCTGGAATCTGAGCAGTCAGGAACAAACAAGTGGCCCTTATTACAACAGGTCATTGTTAAAAGACGAAACCTGAGACTAATAAAGATAAAGGAAGGAGAAGAAGCCTACCTCAAAGTTCAGAAAATGTTTGCAACAAAATCATATAAGAAAATTTTCTTAACCCAAAGAAGGATATGCTTAAAAAGGTACAAAAAAGTATAGAACAACAAATAGATAGAACCAGAAAAGAATGTCCCCTCACCACATAATAATAATAATAATAATAATAATAATAATAATAATAATAATAATAATAATAATAAACCTCAAAGTACAGAACCAAGGAAGAATATTAAAATTTGGAATGGAAAAGGAATAAAAACATATAATGGCAGAATTAGTAGAATGACAACAGATTCTCAATGGAGTCTCTAAAAGCAGAACAGGCCTGGAATGAAGTGTTGCAGACACTCAGAGTTCTAAAATGACAGACTTAACTATTATACTTACAAAAATTATCAATCACAATATATGTAGAAAGTAAGACATACTGTAATAAAGACAAATTAAAATTATCTATCTCCATGTACAAACCTATATAAAGGTAACAGGAAAAAAACTTTCAGTTTAAGAAGGTGATAGCAAAAAACTGGAGACAAGCTAGATATCAATCAACCAAAGAATTGATAAAGAAAAATATGATACAGTTACACAATGGAGTATTACTCAGCAGTAAAAAACAATGTAATCTTGTAATTTTTATGCAAATGGACGGAACTAGAGAAATATATCCTGAATGAGATAACCCAGACCCAGAAAGAGGAACACAGCATTATTCACTCATAAGTGGATATTAGATGTAAAACAAAAGATAATGAGCTTATAGTCCATAACCCCAAAGAAGCTAGGTATCAAGGAGAGCATAAGAGAAACATATGAAGATCTCCATGGGAAGGGGAAATAGACAAGATCTCCTGAGATAATTGGGAGCAGAGTGGTTAGAAGAAAAGATAGGGCAGAAGGAGAGGAGGAGGAGAGAAGTAAAGAGAGGAGGACAACTTGAGGGAACAGGATGGTTGAGAAGGGGAAAGAACAGAAAGGGAGAGCAAGGAAAGAGATATATTGATTGAGGGAGCTATTGTGGGGCTATCAAGAATCCTGGCATTAGAAAATTTCCCAGGAATCCACAAAGGTGAACCCAGCTAATACCCTAGGCAATTGTGGACAGGGTGCCTGAACTGACCTTGCCTGTAGTCAGACTGAAGACTATCTTAAATGTCATCATAGAATCTTCTTTTAGCAACTAATGGAAGCAGATGTAGGGATCTGCTGAAGAACACTGGGCAGAGCTCCCAAAGTCTAGTGAAAAAGAAGGAAAAGTAATTTTATGAACAAAAGTATCAAGAACATGATGGGGATATCCACTGAAACAGCCTGGTGAGCTAATGGTAGCTCCCTGACTCTGGCCTGATAGTAGGGGAACCAGCATAAGACCAAACTAGATCCTTTGAATGTAGGTAACAGTTGTATGGCTGGGGAAGACTGTGGGGCCACTGGCAGTAGGACCAGGATTTATCCCTACTGCGTATACTAATTTTTGGTGCCCATTGTTTTTTGGAGGAGCCTAGATATAGTGGGGAAGACCTTGTTCCTGCCTCAAAGCAATATACTAGACTTTGTTCGCTTCCCATGGGAAGCCTTACCCTCTCTGAGAAATGGATTGGGACTGTGGTGAAAGAAAGGTGAAGGGAACTGGAGGAGTGTATGGAGAAGGAATTTGCATTGGTAGTTAAATGAGAAAGCATACTTTAAAAAAATAATTAATTAAATAAAAAAGAATGTGGAGGGTGTGAGAAATTGTTTTTCCCAAGAAGAGTTTCACAATTGGTGTAGCAAATACCAAATACTTAGTCCCAGAAACTTACATAAAAACAACATGATACAGAATTAATGTATGTTTTTATATCTTTTGAAATACATATTTTATAGAAGTATGGTTGTCACAACCATTAATTAAGAAGGATGATACAAATTTGGAAGATATCACTATGTTGCCAATAGAATTTTATATCTACCAATAATGAAGAATGGAATTATGTAAGTTGTGAACAGTACATGAAACTAGAAAAGTACTCTAAACTTAAAAAGACAAAAATTGTGTTGTCCCTCTCACATGTGTAAGCCAAAACATGCAAATATACATATAGTATATTTATTACTTTCATAGTATATTGTGAAAAGGAAGCAAGACGTGATGTTATTGTTAGTTTTCAACTTGAACACATTCAGAATTAATTATATTCCAAAAATAGAGAGCATGCCAATGAGAGATTTTTTCCTTAATTTGAAACAGAAAGAATTTTTTTTAAACACTGGGGAGATTTATTTGCTTGTGTTTACTTGTGCTTGGTGTGCCCTGGGCTGTTCATTCCAGCTAGGAACGCTTTTCCTTTGGTGGGAGAGCATGGTGTTAGTCCTCACCCTGGAGTTCCTATTGTGCTCGGCCCACCACCCTCAAATAAGTTTAGCACACCCTTTTCTCCCTATAACAGCCTTTCTCCCCACACCCATGCCTTCCCAGTGGCCCTTACTGTAGAGACATCTGGGAAACCGCATTGGATGCACACAGATAGCACACAGGATCACAATGTGCTCTCTAACCGAACATGGCTCCAGATGACTCTGTGTGTGGTTGTTACTCTGAAGATCAAGTTTCAGTTTACAAAACATTTGGACAAATTCCGTCTTCATTGAAAGAAGCAGAGAAAGGATCTCCCTCCTTTTTTACAGATGGAAAAAAAGACGTAAGTTCACACTACTCAAGGCCATGGCAGCAGCAGCTCCCAGCTGCTCACAGCTGTGGGTCTCCAGTCTTGAGTCCCACCTGCTTTATGATGCGGCCCAATCTAAACAGAAAGATATTTTTATGATGATTGTCTTGAGTCAGTTACATGCATGTCTTTAATATGGATATTGAGACAGGAAGAGACAATTTAATACCAGCCATGCTGTCTGTAGTATGTGTGTATACGCAAATGTATATACAAAAATATGTGTGTATTTATTAATTTAAACAATAACTTTTATTAATATCATTTATATGTATTTATAATAACCAATAAAACAAAAGATGCCATATATTGAAAAGATAAACATACAAAAAGAAAATACAAAAATTGAAGCTTTTGGATGAGAAAAAGTAAGTAGAAAATGATATGATTACACAATAATCTCAAAATTAAATTGTTTCAGGTAATACTTTATCCTTCTTCAGCTTGTGTCTCTCAAAGATGTTTATAATTAAACAGTTGTACCTCTTTCTTTGTCGTCAAATTCAGAAGAGAAGCCTGCAAAGAAGATGTAAAATTTATAAGTTTGAGAGAAATAAAAGTAAGTTCTTTATCTAAGAAACTATGTTAGTATAAAAAGATATTTTTAGGATGACAAACGTTATGATAGAAAGTGGTTTAGATGTAAAACTTTGGACTCCCCAAGATAGGATAGATAATAGAATACTTTCTATTTAAATTTTCAAATACTAAATAACTTGAGACCTTGTGAATGAAATTCTTACATGATAATTTTTCTTATGGTAAGTAGATTTGCTGTGATAGAGTTAGAACTTTTGCTTTTTATTTTAGAAAAATGAGGAAGTGTTATAAGATATTTAGCTACACTGTGTAATTCCAAATTTGTGTTAATAAACCTACCTTGGGACAGGGGGCTGAGCAAGTGACTCATTGACAGGAAGTAGCCATAGAAAGGACAGAAGAGTCAGAAATAAGGATAAAGAAAGGGAGAAGGGATAAAGATAGAAAAGGATAAAGAAAGGAGAAGGGAGTCAATGAGAGATTCACCTCCTCTTTCATTTGGGATGTCTGAGGAGATGATACTCTTGTTTGGTGTCTAGGCAAAAAGGAAGGTCACTTAGTTGCTTATTAGTTTCTCTAATCTAAGGGTATTTTACCCCCATATTTGACTCTTGAGTCTTTACTGGTACATAGATTGATAGAGACTGAGATAAAAACCTACATTTGACAGCCACAACCTAGGCAGTTCCAGAGATATGAGAATTCCTACCAGGCCATGTTGAAATAATTCTTTTAATATTCAAGTAACTTTATTTTCTCTACTCATTGAGTGGTGTGGAAAGTCCTTTTGTATATGTGTTGATTTTATTGGTTATTAAAGAAGTTGTGTTCAGTCAATGGCTTAACAGAATATAGTCAGGCTGGAAGATATATATATAGAGAGAGAGTAGGAAGTGTCAGGAAAAAGCCATGTAGCTGCCTTTGGAGACAGATGCCTCTGCTGGAGCCTATCGGAACTTTGCCAGTAGCCTACATGGTGATACACAGATTAATAGAAATGGGTTAATTTAAGATATAAATATAGCCAGAAACACAATTAAGGCATTGGTAAAACATTATTTCAATCAATACAGATTTCTATGTGGTTATCTTGGGTCTGAGCAGCCATGAAACAAACAAGCAGTCTTAGGTTAATATAGGTTAATAGGTAGCCATATATAATAGTCAAGCTTGTACTCATGTTAGATTTTCTAGATATGTAGAGATATATTTCAGTTAGATAGGTATTCTTCAAATATTTCAGAAACTGTAGGGAGCCACCTGGAGAAATCGCCTTTATAAGATGGCGCAGGTGGTCCTGCAGCTTGGAGATAAACAAGTCCTTATTTGGTGTTGCCACGTGGGGCTGAGCACCCTTTGCCTGCACATATGCAATTGAGCCTTGTCCCTGGCCAATCCTGAGGCCCCGGGCATCAGCAGAATGGTATTCACCAATCAGGACAGTACCCGAGTCCCTCCACCCTACAAAAGCAGCTGCTGCTTGGCTTTTGCTCTTTCTTGCTTCCTGCTCTCCCTTCAACCAAGAGGTTCCAATAAAGTGTAATTTTAGAAGAATCCTCAATTTGTGGTCGTTCTTCCTTGCTGGTCAAGGGGTCCGCCACAAGAAACCTTAAGAATACGGCATTTAAAATGTTTAAAAGCTTAAGACTTTTATGACAGTGAGACACATCCTTTCCTGGCAGCACCAAGCTACTTCAAGAGAATGATGGGCTTTAAAGAGGCTCCTTATGGAGTTAGTTGACCATTTGATGGTTATGGAATGATAGGTGAATTGATGATGATCAGGTGGAAATAAATAGAATCTCGATCACTGGACAAAATTAATGGAGTAAATGAAAGTATTTTTAAGGATGCTAACTCTCTATAAGAAATTTATTGCTTGCATTCTAGGAGACAGACTATCTAGACACATCTTCATCACAGAAATAAAGTATGCACTGAGAAACAACAGCATTTCTCTAGTTGTAAATGATGAGGCTTTTAAAGAAGCATACTGAGCTTATTCTGACCAAAATAAAGTGTGTCTATTTTGGGAATTTTATATCAATATGAGTCAGTTAGAAAGCAGTGCTTGCTGTATTGTAGATAAAGGAAATAGCCAAGAATTTGGCTCACTAATGTTCTATGGTTTACAAAATAAAATTTTTGTGAAATTCATGTGGCAAAAATGTTGACATTATTTACTAGATCCTTGTTTATTTTGATTGGCACTGAGTGAGGTCAATATTGAACCTTTAGACAAAGTTGGTAGGAACTGACTGTTACAATTAAGAGGAATGTTTCTGTGCAGATAAAGATGTGAAGCTCAAGTGGTATGACCTCAAGCCCTACTCTTCCTACCATCTGCAGGCTCTAGTTTTATTACAAATTTGAATCCTCATCTCTCAGGTTTTAATTCACAAATTGGATTAATATTTTCTCAGTAAAGAAAGTGGGTCCATTGTAAATAAACAAATGAGTGAGGATTAACAGAACCAGTTTAGGAATGAATGATAAAATGTGATGTTGGCAAGTATCAAGAGGATAGTTTTCCATACTAAAGAAATTTGAAAAACTGCTTAGATCTCTCATAACAAAGAGATACCTTATTTACAGAGAGCCTCTGCTTGACCAATGCAATTACCTCTCAAATAACCAACATAAATTCTTCTGGTATTCAAGTGCCTTCATTTTTCTCTACATATTCTTTTGTATATGTGTTGCTTTTATTGGTTAATAAAGAAGCTGCTTTCAGCCAATGACTTAACAGAATATAGTCAGGCTGGAAGAGATATATACAGAAAGAGTAGGAAGTGTCAGGGAGAAGTCATATAGCCACCGCTAGAGACAGACGCCTCTACTTGATCCTACTGGAACCTTGCCAGTAGGCCACAGTCACATCACAATATAAAAATTAATAGAAATGGGTTGATTAAAGATATAAGAGTTGATCCTGCTTTACCCTGTCTCCTCCTATCCCTTCCCAGCTTTTACCCAGGAACACCTTCCCTTCTTCCTCCCTTTCTCAGGGCCATAAAATCCCCTAGCTCAGCCTGTTTGGGTGCTGGGATGGGGTGGTGAGTGCAACAGGGCAGGTGGGAGTTCCTTTGTTTCAATAGCCTGCCAGCAGCAATGTAGGCCTTTTGTCAGCAAGGTCCCTGGCTAGCAAGGGGCACTGATCCTGTAGCAGAAGATCCATCAGAGGGGTGAGTGTGTTTGTGACCAGTGGCAGAAGCCTGGCAAGGGAACACAGACATTCCCCGATACCCTTAACTCCCTGGTCATTCTGCAGGGGCTGCTCTACCATGCTATGCCCTCTCTTCTCCTATCCCATCCCAGCTTTTACCCAGGAACCCCTTCCCTTCTTCCTTCCTTCCTTCCTCGGGGATATGAAATCCCACAGCTCAGCCTGCTTGGGCACTGCGATGGGGTGGTGAGTGCAACTGAACAGATGGGAGTTCCTTTGTTTCAATAGCCATCTAGCAGCAAAGTAGACCTTTTGTCAGCGAGGGTCCTGGCCAACAACGGAATCTGACCCTGTACCAGAAGATCCATTGGAGAGCATTTGAAAGAAGAGATGGGCAAGCACTAAGGCAAGAATTCTTCCAACAATCTGAAAAACAACATGAAAACACCAGAACGCAGCGATCTTACAACAGAAGGACTTGAACACCCTAATCCAGAAGAAGTGGAAAAAATTGACATTATAAAAGCGATAGAGTCCCTTAAACAGGATATGAAAAACTCACTTAAAGAAATGGATGAGAAGTATAACAAAAGTTTGAAGAAATGAGTAAAACCGTAAATGTTACCCTGGGAAGCCAAGAAAAAACAATCAAACAGGTAATGGAAACAGTTCAGGAATTGAAAACTGAAATGGAGGCAATAAAGAAAACACAAACCGAGGACTGGCTGGATATGAAAAAATCTAGGTAAACGAACAGAGACTACAGAAACAAGCATAACCAATAGAATACAAGAGATAGAAGAATGAATCTCAGATTCTGAAGACACCATAGAGAAAATAAATGCACTGATCAAAGAAAACAGCAAATCCAACAAATTCTCATCACAAAATATTCAGGAAATCTGGTACACCATAAGAAGGTCAAACCTAAGAGCAAACCTAAGAATAATAGGGGTGGAAGAAGGAGCAAAATTGCAGATCAAAGGCCCAGAAAATGTATTCAACAAAATTATAGAAGAAAACTTTCCCAAACTTCAGAACGATATTCCTATGAAGGTTCAAGAAGCATACAGAACACTGAATAGACTTGATAAAAAAAATCCCCTTGCCATATAATAATCAAAACACAAAACATACAGATTAAAGAAAGAATATTAAGAACAGCAAAGGAAAAAGTTCAAGTAACCTATAACAAGTAACATATAAAGGTGAACCTATCAGACTTACACCAGACTTCTCTATGGAAACCATGAAAGCCAGAAGGTCCTGGATAGAGGTACTGCAGAAACTAAGAGACCATGGATGCAAGCCCAGACTACTATATCCAGCCAAGCTATCATTCACTATCAAAACAATATATTCCAGGATAAAACAAAATATTCCAGGATAAAAACAAATTTAAAGAATACATAGCCACAAATCCAGCCTTACAGAAAGTAATAGAGGGAAAATCACAACCCAAGGAATACAACATTGCCAACACTGCCTACAATAACTCAGACATCTAGCAACCCTTCACAAGCTCAACTTAAAGAAAGGAAACACACAAACTCTACTACCCCCCACAGATAACTTCCACAGAAACAAAACAAATATTAGTAACCACCTGCGTCTTGTAGGATCACCATGGATTAAATTTAGAATTCAACAACTATGCTACCCACAGAAAGCCTACAAACTCATGGAAGCTGAAGAGTCAACTACTGAATCACTCCTGGGTCAAGGAGGAAATAAAAAAAGAAATTAAAATCTTCCTTGAATTTAATGAAAATAAAGACACAACATACTCACACCTATGGAACACTATGAAAGCAGTGCTAAGAGGAAAATTCATAGCACTAAGTGTCCAATTAAAGAAAATGGAGAAAGCACACATTGAAGACTTAACAGCACACTTGAAAGCTCTAGAAAAAAAAGAAGCAGACTCACCTAGGAGGAGTAGAAGACTGGAAATATTCAAACTGAGGGCTGAAATCAACAAAATAGAAACACAGAAAACAATCCAAAGAATCAATGAAACAAAAAACTGGTTCTTGCAGAAAATCAACAAGATTGACGAACCCTTATCCAAACTAGTGAAAGGGCAGAGAGAGAACACTCAAATTAATAAGATCAGAAATGAAAAGGGGGACATAACAACAGACACAGAGGAAATTCAGAGAATCATTAGGTCTTACTACAAAAGCCTGTCTGCCACAAAATTGGAAAATGTAAAAATAATGGACATTTTTTTAGATAAGTACCATAAACCACAGTTGAACCAAGACCAGGTGAACAATCTAAATAGACCTGTTAGCTGCGAAGAATTAGAAGCTGTTATCACAAACCTCCCTACCAAAATAAGCCCAGGATCAGATTGTTTCAATGCAGAATTCTACCAGAACTTCCAAGAAGAGCTATTACCTATACTCCTTAATGTATTTCACAATATAGAAACAGAAGAGTCATTGCCAAATTCTTTTTATAAAGCAACAGTTACCCTGATACCAAAACCACACAAAGACTTAACCAAGAAAGAGGCCAATCTCACTTATGAACATCGATGCAAATATTCTCAATAAAATACTGGCAAACTGAATCCAAGAACACATTAGAAGAATTATCCATTATGATCAAATAGGCTTCATCCCAGAGATGCAGGGAAGGTTCAACATACACAAATCTATCAATGCAATCCATCATATAAATAAACTGAAAGTAAGAAAACCATATGTTCATTTCATTAGATGCTGAAAAAGCATTTGACAAAATTCAATACCCCTTTATGATAAAGGTCTTGGAGAGATTAGGGATACAAGGTTAATTCCTAAATATAATAAAAGCTATTTACAGCAAGTCGAGAGCTAACATCAAATTAAATGGAGAGAAACTCAAAGCCATTCCACTAAAATCAGGAACACGACAAAGCAGTCCACTATCTCCATACAGCTTCACTATAGTGCTTGAAGTTCTAGCAATAGCAATAGGAAAACATAAGGGGACTAAGGGGATTCGAATTGGAAAGGAAGAAGTTAAACTCTCGTTATTTGCAGATTATATGATAGTGTACATAAGCAACCACAAAAACTCTACCAAAGAACTTCTACAGCTGATAAACACCTTTAGTTATATGGCAGGATAAAAAATCAACTGCAAAAAATCAGTTGCCCTCCTATACGCAAAGGATAAACACGCAGATAGGGAAATCAGAGAAACATCACCTTTCACTATAGACACAAATAGCATAAAACATCTTGGAGTAAATCTAACCAAGAAAGTGAAAGATCTATTTGACAAGAACTTTAAGGCTTTGAAGAAAGAAATTGAAGAGGATACCAGAAAATGGAAGGAACTCCCTTGCTCTTGGATTGGGAGGATCAATATAGTAAAAATGGCAATTCCAACAAAAGCAATATATAGATTCAATGCAATCCCCATCAAAATCCCAACCAAATTCTTCACAGACCTTGAGAGAACAATAATCAACTTTTTATGTAAAAACAAAAAACCCATGATAGCCAAACCAATCTTATACAATAAAGGAACATCTGGAGGCATTACCATCTCTTACTTCATACTCTATTACAGAGCTACAGTATTGAAAACAGCTTGGTATTGGCATAAGAACAGAGAAGTCGACCTATGGAATCGAATAGAAGACCCGGATATTAATCCACAAGCCTATGAACACCTGATTTTCGACAAAGGAGCTAAAAGTATACAATGGAAGAAAGAAACCATCTTCAACAAATGGTGTTGGCATAACTGGATGTCAACCTATAAAAGAATGAAAATAGATCCATATCTATCACCATGCACAAAACTCAAGTCCAAATGGATTAAAGACCTCAATATCAATCTGAACACACTGAACCTGATAGAAGAGAATGTGGGAAGTAGTCTACAACACATTGACAAAGGAGACCACTTCCTACGTATAACCCCAGACATTAAGGGAAACATTGAATAAAGGGACCCCCTGAAACTGAGAAGCTTCTGTAAAGCAAAGGACAATGTCATTAAGACAAAAAGGCTACCTACTGACTGGGAGAAGATCTTCACAAACCCCGCAACAGACAAAGATCTGATCTCCAAAATATATAAAGAACTCAAGAAACTAGATTTTAAAATGCTAATTAACCCAATTAAAAAATGGGGTGATGAGGGAGAATTATCTGTATTCTGTCAATCATATTTTAATAAAACGCTGATCGGCCAAGCAGGCAGTATAGGCGGGAAAGCCAGACAGGAAGTAGGGGTGGAGCAAAGAGACTGGGAGTATTCTGGAAGCAGAAGCTCTCTCTCAGTCACTCCTGCGCAGACCACCGAAGAGGCAGCATGTAACATGTCCAGCTGAGAAAGGTACGGAGCCATTATGGCTAACATAGATGAGAATAATGGGTTAATACAAGTTATAAGAATTAACAAGAAGCCTGACCTAATGAGCCAATCAGTTTATAACCTTATGGAGTCTTGTGTGTGATTTTCTTTGGGGCCTGCCTGCTGTGGGGTACCGGGCGAGACGGAAACCCCAACAAGCCTGCCCTCATGCTACAGACAACAGCCCCTCCGCGCGAACAGGAAAGGAGTCCAGGGGCCGGAAACGGAGCCGGAAGACAAAGAGAGAGTGGAGGACAGCCGCTGCTTTTTTTAAAGGGAGAGACCACGCCCCAATGGGCTGGTAACTCAGCGGCGATTGGCTGAAGGAACTCCCACAGCATCTCCCCCTTTTGTTTAAGTAAGAGAGTTCTAAGCCTACTACGCAATTATATACAATAAGTACAAACCTACGAAATTATATACAATAAATACAAATATCCTATTCTAACTAGCTTAAGTTATCTTGGTTTCAGAATTTGGGTCTAAGAATATGATGCTTTGGAAAGGAGGTTCTTCTTTTGTTTTCACAGAGGATGAGACCCTGTGGATTGCTTCTATCCCAATATGGTATGATAGACCACGCCCTCCTGAAAGGTTTCTGCGAACACCCTCAAAAAATTTCTTCACTCAACTGCCGACTGAGATGAACCTGGCAGACAGGTTATACCATGAAAGACCTGATTAACTGCGCCCCTATACAGCAGGAAGAAGTTTGGAGAGAAATAACTACGTCCATATTCCCAAATATTGTTTATAAATGTTCTTTTACATTTAAAGGGGGATATGATATAGATATGAATAATTTCATTGGTATGGATTTTAAGGTCAATTTTGTTATATGTATATATGTTTCTGATCTTGATTGAGGTATTGTGATTATGTAGTTCATTTAAAAATGCAATGTATAATTAAAAATATAGGTTGTTAATGAATAATCATCGATAATAGTCAAGCTTGTAATAATGTTAGTTTGATTTTGTAGATGTGCATAGATATATTTCAGAGAGACATTCTTCATATCTTTCAAAGACTACAGAACATAGCATTTAATGTTTTAATAACTTAGGACAATGAGACACGTCTGCTCCTGGCAGCACCAATCTACTTCAAGAGGAAGATGGGCATTGAAGAGGCTCCTTATGGAGTTGGTTAGCCATTTGGGCAAGAAACTGCTCTTGCCTGGACTGTTATATAAACTGGACACAGAGAACCCACAGAGAGAGGACTGCTGAACTTGCCTAAAGGTGAGATGATAATTTCGGGGTTCCTGATTCATGAAAGAGTCTGCGAGACATTCTGCAGGACACAGCAGATAGTGACTGAATTGCCTTTGAAATTTCCTGCTTCATGAAAATGTCTCTGGATATTATGGGCCTGAAGGCTGAAGATGGGTGCCCCAACGATACAGAGGAACTTTGGGTGACTGTCCAGGCAGCGAGATGTCTCTGTCATTTCCAGAGTTTTGGAAGTTGCTTACTTCTGGTTTACTTAGGTAATATATCCTTCTGGAGTCTTTGATGGAGTTAAAGAATGGATAGTCGTAGTTATAGTTTTCCATTATTATGATAAAGATATAGTTATAAATATTGTGACTGTAATTCTTGCTTGATAACTGTTTTGTTATGTGTAATTTTACTATGTTAAAATGAAAGCCTTTCTTTTTTGTTTAAACAGAAAAAGGGGAAATGATGGAGGAGGGTTATCTGTCTATTGTGTTATTTTCATTGGTCAATAAAGAGACTGCCTTGGCCCCTTTGATAGGACAGAAAATTAGGTAGGCGGAGTAAACAGAATAGAATGCTGGGAAGAGGGCAATGAGCCAGACGCCATGGAGCCAGCCACCAGGTCAGACATACTGAATCTTTCCCGGTAAGCCACACCTCATGGTGTGATACAGATTATTAGAAATGGGTTAATATCAAGATATGAGAGTTAGTCAGTAACTAACTCTCTAGAGATAATGGGCCAGGCAGTGCTTAAATGAATACAATTTGTATGTTGTTATTTCTGGGACTAAGCTAGCCGTGCGGGAGCCGGGTGAGGCAAAAAGCAGGCCTGCCTGCAGCCCACCACTACAATGGGGCACTTAACTGAACAGAGAATTCTCAACTGAAGAAGTTCAAATGGCCAAAAGACACTTAAGGTCATGTTCAACCTCCTTATCGATCAGGGAAATGCAAATAAAAACAACTCTGAGATAACATCTTATACCTGTCAGAATGGCTAAAATCAAAAACACTAATGATAGCCTTTGCTGGAGAGGATGTGGAGTAAAGGTTACACTCATCCATTGCTGGTGGGAATGCAAACTTGTGCAACCACTTTGGAAATCAATGTGTTGGTTTTTCAGGAAATTCGGGGTCAACCTACCCCAGGATCCAGCAATACCACTCTTGGGAATATACCCAAGAGATGCCCAATCATACTACAAAAGCATTTGTTCAACTATGTTCATTGCAGCAATATTTGTAATAGCCAGAACCTGGAAACAACCTAGATGCCCTTCAATGGAAGAATGGATAAATAAAGTGTGGAATATAAAACACTGACAATAAATAAAAAACAATGACATCTTGATTTTTGCATGCAAATGGATGGAAATAGAAAACACTATTCTGAGTGAGGTAACCCAGATCCAAAAAGACGAACATGGTATGTACTCACTCATACGTGGATTCTTGCCATAAATTAAGGCCAGTGAGCCTATACTTCGTGGTCCTAGAGGAGCTAAGTAAGAAGGTGAACCCAAAGAAAAACATATAGTGATCCTCGTGGAAATTGGAAGTAGAATAGATTGCCAGGCAAAAATTGTGATCTTGGCGGTGGGGGTGGGGTGGGGGTAAGGGGACATGGTGAGAGAAAAGTGTGGAGGGAAGGATGGGGAGACCCTGGGGGAATGGGATGGTTGGGATGGAGGAAGGGTGGATATGGGAGCAGGGAAGAAGATATCTTAATTAAGGGAGCCATTTTAGGGTTGGCAAGAGACTTGACTCTAGATGGGTTCCCAGGTGTCCATGAAGATGTCCCCAGCTAGTTCCTTGGGTAGCTGAGGAGAGGGAGCCAGAAGTGGCCCTATCCTATAGCCATACTGATGAATATCTTTCATATCACCATAGAAGCTTCATCTGATGATGGATGGAGATAGAAACAGAGACCCACATTGGAGCACTGGACTGAACTCCCAAGGCCAAATGTGAAGCAGAAGTAGGGAGAACAGGAGCAAGGAAGTCAGGACCACGAGGGGTGCGTCCACTCACTGAGAAGATGGGCTGATCTAATGGGACCTCACCTAGGCCAGCTGGACTGGGACTGAAAAAGCATGGGATCAAGCCGGACTCTATTAACGTGGCTGACAATGAGGGCTGACTGAGAAGTCAAGGACAAGGGCACTGGGTTTTGATCCTACTGCATGTACTGCCTTTGTGGGAGCCTAGTCTGTTTGGTTGTGCACCTTCCTGGACCTGGATGAAGTGGGGAGGACCTTGAACTTCCCACAGGGCAGGGAACCCTGACTGCTGTTTGGACTGGAGAGGAAGGGGGAAGGGAGCGGGGGGAGGGAAATGGGAGGTAGGGAGGAGGCAGAAATTTTTTAATAATAAAAAATAAAGAAAGAAAAAGAAAAAAAGATATAAGAGTTAACTAAAAATACGGTTAGGCTATTGGCCAAACAGTATTATAATTAATACAGATTTCTGTGTGGTTATTTTGGGTCAGAGCAGAAGGGAAATGAACACATTGGCTCTAGCAACAGATTTGAGTGCCAGACTGCCAGAATTCCCATGTCAAGTCTAAGAAAGCTTTAAAAAATAACTTCTAGACCCACAAAAATGGAAGCCAAGTGCAGATTCTTGGTAACAGCATTTTTTTTTCAGACAGGCTCTATTTGCAAGGGAGATGCAGCAAAACTCTGTGGCTTCATCAAAAATGGTAGTTTTCTGGTTTGCCAGCACAAAGGGCTCTGGTTCTTTCGGGAGGTTCAGCTATGGAACATTTAAATGGTTTTTGTGAGAAGAATGTTATAACTTGCTTATGGCAACATAAACCCATGGTTTGTCTGAAAATGGAGCCATGAGCATGGCATGTTCAGAGGCAGTGGACATGCCACTGCCATGTTGGACTGGGTAGAGCAACATGCAGGATCACAGAGTTGGTCCTAGCCATGCCTACTTAGCATTTAAAGAGAAGTATTCCTAGTCAGAAAATTATAACAACCACATGACAATACAGAGATTAATAGAAATGGGTTAATTTAATATGTAAGAGATAAACAGAAATACACTTAGGCTATTGGTCAAACAATATTGCAATTTATACAGATTTCTCTTTGATTATTTCAGGTTGGAGTTGCTGAGAAACAAATAAGCAGCTTCGAGAAACAGTTGATTTCTTCCAATTTCAGTTCTTTTATAGTAACACTTTAACTACCACCCATGCTTTATTATAATCTTGGCAACTACTCTACATTTAACAAACCATTATTGTGCATCCACTGTTTATGATTCTTATCAATGGGAGAATAATAAGAACAGAGACAATGTCTTTAGGGGGGAATTCAAAGACTAGCAGTTGCATTTTCTCAAGAACTTGCACATATGTCTTCTGCTCAGTTTTGCAGCACCACCCTCAATTCTGACTTAATGGGACATGGAGAAATCTAATCCTTGCAATCCATGGGTAAAACAGAGGGAATATCTGGAGCCATAAGACAATCATCTTAAATTCTCAGTTCTAGGTATGAGCTGAGAGACACTGGCAGTCCTTATGTCACACTATTGCCAATAGAAAAAAAAACAATAATAACAACAATAATAGCCTGAATTATACATATATATTATAAATATATATATACATATATATTATATATGTTTAGTTCTACAGTGATAAAATCCTTATAGCTTTCTCTAAGCTACAATTTAAAATATTTATGAAACAAGAGATAATTTTTGTCCTAACAGTGTTGCTCAAGGCATACATTATGGTCTTTTCAGGCTTCCATTGTTAAGAACACATATCCAAAGGTTTAAATTAGCAAGAACCATTACAAATATCATATGGTCTTGTGTGCATTTGTTTCTAGCTATGAGAGGAAGCACACAAACAGCTGTAGCAGTGAGGCCAGCAAAAAGAGCACAGTAAGAATTTATTAGAAAAAAAACATACACCATAAAACACACAAAATGTCCATAAAGTATAAATTTTTATATGGGAAATAAACTTAAAGACATATGAGGAATTTTCACTTATCTAAAAGTTAGCACATGAGAAGGTGTATCCTAGAAATGTCAGCAAATAAAACCACAAAATCTTACGAAAACATCTGGGTGGCAATACAAAATTGTCAGGAATTCATGGTTGACACACGAGAAAACTTCTGTTTCCTTTCCATTCACGTTGAGTTCTTCTGGACTAGAAGTTTTACATGCAGTTGTGAGAACAATCCTTCCAGAAGACATAATAAACATTTCTTTGAACTATAAGTTCCGTCTTTGCCCTGGCCACTTTAGGTTTTGGTGCCCTTGAACTAAAAGGTCTAGAAATAAATAACAGTGTAAGTAGGGGTGACTGATATAGATTACAATGGGGAAATTGAATTGCTGCCCCACAATGGAGATAGGAAGATATTTCTGGAGTAAAGGAAATCACTTCAAGCATCCCTTGCTTATAGCAAATCCTGTGATTAAGATCAATGGGAAACTACAACTGCCGAAACCTGGCATGATGGCACAGACAAGTGAGGAATGAAGGTGTAGGTCTCTTAGCCAGGCAAAGAACCAAGGCTGCCTGTGGTGCTTTTTGCGTTTGGAGCAAAACCAAAATGCGTAGGAGAGGAATCTAGTTATAAATATCAGGTAAGGCCACATGAACCGTTATAGAAATGAATATTATAGTGGACATGAGTGTGTTTCTAAGAATATGTTGATTCAGATATTTGTGTTTTCTTTCAGTTTATTCATCATATTATATAACATTAGATAACTAAAGAAATATCTTGATTGTGGAGCATTTTGGCATTATGGAGAAGCTGGTACCAGATAAACCCCCAGAAACACACAAGGATAACCTAAAATAACACTCCTAGGAATAGTAGAGAGTATACCTGAACTCACAATCTACTGTAATCAGATTGGTGCCTACAATAATTGTCACCAGAGATATTCCATCTAGAAACTGATGAAAACAGATGCAAGATCCATACCTAAGCACTGAGTTGAGCTTTGGGGATCTTCCTGAAGAAAGGGAGGATGGATTGTAGGAGCCCAGGGGTGTCATGGTGGGGGAACTCATAGAGAGATCTGAGCTTGTGGGAGCTAGTGGACTCTGGATCAATTGTTAGGGCGCCTCCATGGCATGGAACAGGCATTCTGCATCTGTGTAACAGTTGTGTAGATTGCTCTCTATGTAAGGCTTCTAGCAGTGAGATCAGGTCCTGTCACTGTCACTGAGCTGAATTTTGGAAGCATGGGCCCCATGGAGGATTACCTAGCCCAACCTTGATGCAAGTGTAGGAGCTAGAACCTGCCTCATCCTGATTTGCCACGCTATTTTCAAGCCTGTGGGGTTCTGCCCCTTTCTAGATGGAGAAAGGGGAGAGTGGAAGGGAATCAAGTAGATGGAAAGCAGAGGAAAACGAGGAGGGAAGAGAAAACCGTGTTGGTATGCCAAATAACTGAAGAAAACACTGTATACATAATAAATAAATTTTTTTAAAAAACTAAGAAAACAAAAGAGAACACACAGTAGAAAGATAACAAGGAAATGCAAATATGGACAGATTTGGATGAAGAAAAGGAAACTGTAAAATGACAAAATTATTCAATAATTTCAGAATAAAATACTTTCTAAAAATTAACTTTTTTCAAATAAAGGCAGACTTTAAAAATGTCAAATTCATTGTTCATGTTTATCACCAATATTGGGTCATAACTATGTAAAATTGGTCAAATCACTAAGAGGCACCTTAAAAAGGACAAGGTTAAATAACTGTCCATTTTTATATTTTGTTATGACAGGGACAAATTCTACTTGGAAGAGAGCTCAAACAGTGCCTAGTTGGTTACTCAATGATGTTCCAAAGTACAAGAGGTCAGTTCTTAGGCCACACTATAAAACCTCTGTACTACCTGATCACACTTGTACCAGTGTGAAGGCTAACCATGGATCTGGTCATGGTCTCAGTGCTCATTCTGACATGTCTGCTTCTCTTCTCACACTGGAAATGGAATTCTGAAAGAGGGAAGCTACCTCCTGGACCTACTCCTCTGCCAATTATTGGCAATATCCACCAGATAGATGTAAAAAATGGTCAACAATCCTTTACCAATGTAAGTATAATTAATGCTTGTTTGGCACTTTTTAAAGAGAGATATAAGTGATGCTGCTTTCAAAGAAACTTTAGTACTAGAGAAAATATTTTTTTAAACTGGTGTAAAATGAAAAACAATAAAGTTGTTTCTGTGTTTTCTGAGAGTTGCCTGTAGTACTGGAGTTGGAATTAGTAATAAACAAGATTTCAGGTTACAGAATATTTAGGACACTGCACTTTATAATATAAGCATAGAATTAAAAGTTTTATCTACTTTTTCAAATCGCCCTTTCAGAAACATTTTCTATTATTTTGACTAATGTTGAAGAGTGAGGGTTATAGTGCTATTTTCCGATCTAACAAATAAATTTCAGGTATGTGCTAATTAAATTAGAACTAAAGATATGTGCAGTTTTGGCACATAACTTTAATTCTAGGACTTGGAAGACAAAGGCAGGCAGACCTCTGTGATTTTAAAGCCACCCTGGGCTACACTATACTGGTCCAGTCTCAGAGGAAACAGAGCCATGTGGTAGTGGCTCACACCTTCAAATAAAGTACCAGGGACGTTGAGAAGGGAAGTGATATAGTTGGGCAGAGAGATGACACAAGGCAGGAGGAGACAAGAGTTCAGATGTGCTCTGAGCATGCCATATGAGGATACAGTCTGAGCATTCATTCTGAGGATTCAGTCTGGACATGCAGTTTGGTGATTCATAAAGACAGGGTCACCCCTTTGAATCTGAGGATTCTGTAGAGGTAAAAGCCCTCTGGCTGGTTGCACTGCTTCTCTGATCTCTCAGCTTTCACCCCCTAACATCTGACTCTAGGTGTTTATTATTAAGACCAATTGGAATTAGCATTACAATGAATATTTATTTAATGAGTCATAATTGTAGAGATACATTGTTCGTGGATTATTCATTCATGTCTTATTCTGTAGAATTAATTGGATCCTGATTAAAAGTAAAGCAATGGGCATGGGATCACACAAAAAAAGGAAACCTTAAACAGTGTGAATTAGCTTATATTGTGGTTTCCTGATCTCCTTTGATTCGATACAAGTCTATGCCTGGGACCAAAAACAGTACATGATGAGAATATTGTTTTCTACAGGAGTTGTTATTGTGGTGCAGCTTCTGTGATGCTTACTCTGTATTTTTGTAACAATAGATGAGGACTGAATTGGAACACTTACAGTGACCCAAGAGTTTAGATGTTTACCCTTCATCACAAGTTTTGTAATTTTCAACAGAAAATACTTCACAGCTGTTTTCACAGAAGTCATGTGACTATGATGTCTATATCTGTATGCAATTAGCGTGAGAATGATCTGCATTATCAAAAAAAATAGATAATCAGAGTGTTGATTTGAAGGTTCTACTCCTTTGCATTAGAACCCAGGAAATGGGTGTGGATTTTTACTTCAGTTACATTGTGAAATGTGACAAAGTGGCCTGCTGAATATCAAAATAAGGTTATTCCTTCTCTTTTGACTATAAATGACCTGGGATACTGCCTGGCACCCAGAAGGTCATCTATATGTAGCAATCATCATATTGAAAGGTATATACAAACTTCAAACTTAGTTTTTCTGCATACAAATATTTTTAAACAGTTCTATTGCCAGTATTTATAGGTAAACCACAGTGACATTTTTAGAATATTTGTGTTTTCTATTATCATTCCAGTTCTCCAAAATCTATGGCCCTGTGTTCACTCTGTATTTTGGCATGAAACCCACTGTGGTGTTGCATGGTTATGAGGCAATAAGAGAAGCTCTCATAGGTCATGGGGAGGAGTTTAGTGGAAGAGGAAGAGTCCCAATTTTTCAGATGGTTTTAAAAGGCTTTGGTAAGTATGCATGTGTTTCTGTGTATATTTGGTAGTATACATAGAGAGATGGAGGGTGGAAAGCAGAGGTCATGTTTGCTCTTAAGGAATAACTTTGGGACTCTGTTTGTGACCAGTCTGTTCCTTTATCTATCTCTCAGACATACTCCCTAGTCTTTTATTCCAATTTCTTTAGGCATTGGTTTTAGCAATGGAGAGCCATGGAAAAAAACAAGGCACTTCTCACTCATAACCCTGAGAAAACTGGGCATGGGGCAAAGGAGTATTGAGAACCGTATTCAAGAGGAAGCACGGTTCCTTGTAGAGGAACTCAAGAAAACCAATGGTAAGTGCAGGTTTATATTCTGATGTTTACATCTCGTTCTATGTATATCTGCATTAGTCAATTTTTGCCATCTTAATCAAAGCATTGTATTCTAAAGAGATGTCATGGGTACGGGTCTCATGTCAATTTTCTATGGAATTATAGAGCTACACATTCCCCGGAGTCAAAATACTGTTTTCCTTTGCATATCATCTCATCACAATACAATTTCCAATAGCAACAGTTACTAGGAAAACATAAGAACCCTAGAAAAGATTGCATTAGCTCTCTTTTTATCACCTTTCTTTTCCTCACTTTCCCTTTCTTTCTTGAACAGCAATGTTCTAGACTGCATCTCTAAAGTGTCTAAGTGTTTTTCTTGTATTATGTTTGTAGGTTTTGGCAACTGTGGTGTTATTTGATAATTTTATTTCTCATATGAGTTTAGTAAAATTATTTTTGATCAGTGCATCTCAGCTGTTTGCATGGTATCAAAATGATATTGTTATTTCTTCTTGCATAACATTTAGTGATTTGGTTTATGGCCTTAATAAAACATGTTTCAACACAAATATTCAAAATAAATGTACATGTGGAAATAACCTAACTTAGTAATTTTACTTAAAAAGTTGGCTTTGTTGGCTCTCTAGCATTTCTCTGTGTGTCTTCAGTCTTGCATCATTTTTTCCTTTAAGTTTTTGTATTAGAAAAGTGATGGCTGTTACTTTGCCAACACTCTGGATGTTACTCACCTGTTTCTTTTTTTTTCAACTTTGTGAACCATTGAATTTTATTGGGGTTACTTAGAGGAACATGGGTGAGGGATTGTGTAAGGAACAGAAATGATCCAAAAACAGCTGCATCACCAAAGCCTACTCCTGAACTTGTGACAACTCACAAAATATGGGGAACCTGAAGCCACTGCACACAGTCTTCAGGCAGCTCACCAGGATCCTCCAACTCTTATGTTCTTTTTGCTCCCTCTTCTGGAAAGATCCTTGAACTTTAGATGAAGTAGCTATAGATGTCTACTTATGGCTAAAAAATGGGACCACAGTAAAAATCTCTTGTTCAGGAGCTTTCCTAAAGGTTATGAGTTCAGACTGACAACCACAGTGATCTATTGGCATAACCAAATGTTTCGAGGGTAATTCGACAGGCACATTATACCCACCTAATAAAACCATACAAGTTACTTTTCCATTATGACTTATGACCTCCCAAGCCACAGAATGTTATTCTGGCTTTCAGAACTTGAACTTCCCACAGGGCAGGAAACCCTGACTGCTCTCAGGACTGGAGAGGGAGGAGGAGAAGGAGTTGGGGGGAGTGGGAGGGTATTGGGAGGAGGGGAGGAAGTGGAAATGTTTATAAATTAATAAAAAAAAGATCAGCAATACATATATACAGTATAACAAAATTGACCTTAAAATTGTATCAATAAATCACCTGCTTCTTGTAAAGGAAGAATCTTATTATGTCTGTGCAGTTCTAAGTGAATTTGTTTTAGATTTTTGTTTCAAATATAATAAAAGACTGGCTATCACATTTTAAATTTGAATGGCATGCACATATACAATAACAATCTCAAAGTCTTATCTTCCATATGCTTTGCTTAAACAAAGCATATTGATTAGAGTATTGTATTATGTTAATTGTATGGTAAAATATCTGTAAGTTCAAGAAATTTCTTATTCTCAATAGTACTACTTTGTTAAATCATTTGCCCTTATGTGAGTATACATTAATTAGGATCAACTTCAACAAACAATTTTGTCTCTTGGTCACAGTAAATTCACCACTGAAAGGAATAAAAACAGAAATAATCATTTTCTCCTATCTTGTTATTCTTTTCTGTGTTGTCATAAAAATAATCCAGCCAAATGTGTGATACCACGCATAGCATGTTGACTCTTTCCACATCATCAGAAATGAAGAAA
Organism: Myodes glareolus; assembly: GCF_982192425.1. Taxonomy (NCBI): domain Eukaryota; kingdom Metazoa; phylum Chordata; class Mammalia; order Rodentia; family Cricetidae; genus Myodes; species Myodes glareolus. Next base: position 22,637,706 of record NC_142032.1, on the reverse strand, counting down.
GAACATGAAGAGATAAGAAGCCAGTTTTGGTTGATGGAGCATTTACTCATCCGATTTTTTTTCTTTTGTGCTAACTGTAGTTTGTGTCAACTTGACTAAAACTAATCAACACACAGACTGATTACTCATTTTCTATACTTGTGAAATCAATCACATGATCTATGTAATATATATATTTTAGTCATTTCTGTGATATACTATCTTGATACTTACTCTAACGTAGCAATGAAAATCTCCACAACTGTTAGTTTGCCCATAATGAATAATATTTCTTTATATTGTTGAAAATCCACTGGATTCTGGGTGAGACCATGGAGACAAGTTTCTAATGACAGATCATGAATTTTGTTTTAAGTCACACTGATTTTTTTCTCCTCCATTTTCTTTCATTATTTCCACTAACCATTCAATTTTGCTTTTATCATACTTTCACTACAGGTATTAACATGAAATAATTCTTTTGTAAACAGCAAAATTCTCTGTTTTAATAATGAATATGTGAAAAAGAGAGTCTTCAATAGTTTTCTTATGATTTTTGCTTTACCTGTAAAGGATTTTGCAAATATAGGCTCTTATATAATTTAGTTATGTAAACAGTTCATGTCATAGTAAAAGTTGTTGCATTTACATTTTCTTCTCATAGATCACTGATGTTCCCTGTTTTTCAATTTTTTCCTCCTAATTATTTGATATTTCTACATGATTCCATATATTCCACATTACTAGCACAACAGATTATTATTTTTGTTTTGCTTTGGGGTTTTTTTGGTTTGCTTATTGAAATAGGATTTCTCTGTGTAGAGCTGAATGGCCTGGAAGTAGATCTGTAGACAAGGCTTGCCTGGAACTCAGATTCACCCATGACTCACAGAATTGTCCTCTCCAGTTTTCCAGGATTAGGCACTACTGACAAAGATGGGAGCATTGCTGAGATTGGCCCATAGGCTTCTCAGCCCTGCACACACAAGCACAGAAACCCTGCCTATCCAGACAGATTTCAGAGACTCTTTTCCCTATCAATGATGAGTCCCAAGGGCTTATATCTTAATTGAGAAAGGAGATGTTGAGTAGTCACTGGTACCTATTCTCAGAAAACATCTCACAGAAGCAAAAAGATTAAAATTTAGTGGTGAAAATGTTTTATTGTAAGTAAGACAAGTAATTCACTTGAAGTAAATTATGTCAGTCCTTGCTGCGGGAGCTCCAAGACTTTATTCTCCAGTAAAACCAAACAAAACAAATTACACTGAAAGAAACATTCACCTAATGTTAAAACAACTGATATGCCAAAGTACTTGTCAATGTCATTCACATTGTCTAACTCTTCTATTAAAATAACTTGCCTCAGTTGATTGCTAAGGAAGAGGGACAAGACTAGAATCAAAAGAGTTATAATCAATATGGATGACATTTCAAAGGCCTCCAGTAGTTCCACCTAAATATTTTGTTTGTGACTTTGGAGCACAGACCCATTTTAATGTCAAAAATCACTACAATATTTTCAATGGATCTTATGGGACAAATAGGCTGCAAGACTTTTTGATAGATTCAAATTTTTTTTTCTGTCCTGAGTGTGAGAATCTTGAAACATATCTGCATGTCATGCCAAAGGAGCAAAGAATAGCTGATTCTTATAATTTCTGTAGGTATCAAACTTGTTTCACATACATCATAAATTCTGGACATTCATTATCAAAAACCCTAGTGATAATGGTGACAGCAATTGAAGAAATAAAAGAAAACTGAAGAAGACAAGGATTTGACATATCTTAAAGGAGATGTGTGATGCAGACCATTAAGTGGTACAGATCTTCCCCAGATGGATGGATATAGACTCTAAAAAAATATATCTCAAATGCATTTGCCTAAGTGATTTGTGCTCAAATAGGATCAATACTAAAATTTTGAAGGATGTGGAGGAAGTATCTTCTCATGATAAAAGAAAAGATATTCAAAAATGTTAGTATACCAAAGATTAAAATGGTGTTATCTGCCAAAAATGAGATGAAGACATTGATGTTGGTGCCACATAAATAGATGGATGCATCTTAGCTTAAGAATGTACTGCCAGAAAACTTTTTCTTTTATCAGCCAGCAGTGCACCATGTACATACAAGAGCTGAAATGGCTTAATATCATGGTACAATTCATATGAAAATGCTATTATTGTGAATGAGTAATAGAAGTTTGCTCATTTGATAAGTGTTTTAGAACACTAGTATTGGACTCATCATACCTCATTTATATAGCTAACAAAATAAATAATTAATATTGGTCATTGTTCCATCTTTGGACTGTGAGTAGTCTATGTTAATATAATTGCCTAATTTTTAGGATGTAGTGCCATTTATTGTAAGATCCTTGAACTTGGCAAGTTGTTCTGTTATAAAACTTCTAGAATACAAACAAAAACTTTTTTGTGACCTGCCTTTTAGGATACAGAATGCACAAAAGTGCCATCAGTATCCTTTCAAATGGGAAAGTGGTAATTCCTGTCAGTTTAAGGCAGTCAGATGATCAAATGACAGTATGACATCCTCACGAGAAGTAAAAATGACCTGCTTATTTTTTAGTCAGGGAGTTGTGACTTTTCAATTGGTATATGGCCACCCCAATGTAGGCTTGTAACTGTGTTCATTGCACATTAGATGACCATGGGAATTATAAACCAACAAGCATTTAACATGTGTTCTGTGGTTGCTTTGTCCTGAGAGTAAATCTTTGATGTGTGCCTAAATGTAAACTCTGATATTACTACTGAGGGGAATCCAGAAAAAGGAGCATTTACTCTCTAGCAGAAGTGAGTAGATTTTTTCACATTTTAATCTCATAATAGAATTCCAGTATGTTTAGACATACTGCATGTTGTATGTCTTTACTCCATAGAATAACTTACAATTTAATGCCTTCTATATTTATATATAATAGTCTGTACTTCAGGTTTGGTTTACAATCTTGCCAAAATAATTGTTAATAAGTACTATGTACTCCACGATCCCAAATTGTCTTTTGAAAAAGGAAAACCAAAGTCAGAATTAAATAAGTAAATAAAAATCGTTTTTCAGATAATAGCATGTACTTGAGGTTAAACCAGACAGTAAAATAGACATGATCTCTTCTTACTTAAATAGTGAATTTGAAGATTAACCGAAATGTATGGTTAATATAATTGTGTATTATTCACCAGGTAAATATATATTGGTTAAGTATATTCAAAATTATAATACCATTTAAAATGTTTAAATTACCTTAAGTAGTTAACAAAAGCAAAATTTCTTCTTCATATATTTTAGTAATATTTGGCATTTGTTTCCAACTCTCCAGGCTCACCCTATGATCCCTCCTTCATCTTGGCCTGTGCTCCCTGCAATGTCATTTGCTCCATTATTTTCCAAAACCGTTTTGAGTATAAAGATCAGGTTTTTGTTAGCTTGATGGATAAATTGAATGTGAACTCAAAGATTATGAGCTCTCTCTGGGCGCAGGTAAAGCCAATATCCTTTCCTTCTGAGAACATACATATGGTCTTTCTTCCTTATAGCTCAAATTCAATATGGATCATGAAGAAAGGAGGTAACCAGCTGACAAGGGCTAATGTATTATGGAAATAATTCTTGGAAGTGAGGACTAAACCCAGAAAAGTACAAATAGCAAAAACTTAGAGGTAGATGCCAACTGACTCTAGCCTGATTGTTTCTTATCCATGAATCTTCCTGTTGATTACTACAAAATTATTTGTTAAAATACTGCATTTGTTTATATAAGACTGATCAGTCATTTACTGTTGTAGGGAGAGCAGGGCCCCTTGTTCTGTCACATCCCAGCTAGCTTACACCCGAAATAATCACACAGAAACTGTTTTTATTTAAACACTGCCTGACCCATTAGTTCTAGCCTTTTATTGACTAACTCTCACATATTGATTTAACCCATTTCTAATAATCTGTATGTCACCATAAGGTTGTGGCTTACTGGGAAAGATTCAGATGTCTGATTCTGGCGGCTCTCTCACTCTGCTTTCTTTCTCTCAGAATTCAGTTCTGTCTTCTCCACCTACCTAAGTTCTGCCCTATCAAAAGGCCAAGGCAGTTTCTTTATTTAACCAATGAAAGTAACACATAGACAGAAGGGCATCCTACACCAATTCCCAGGACCTTTTACTAATCAAATACTGTATCTACTTTTCATTAAGCACATTCTGAACATATTACTGGGGAGCTTTATTTCAGTATAGACATAATATTCTCTGAAAGGAGGAAGAATACTAATGGCAAAGAAATCTGTCAGTAAACACTGAGTACTCCTGTCATTTAATGGGTCAGTTGGGATTCTAGTTTACAGGGTGTCAGTTAAAAATGTAAAGATGTATGTTTTAATGCTATGTGAACTTTAAATATCCTCATAGAATTGTTCTAGTCTGAACCAAAATTTCTTGCTCTCTGCATACAAAATGATTGTTTGATCAAAGAAATAACCCTAAGGCCTATGTGGTATAAATGATTTTACCACACACCCATTTCTTTGAGACAAACCCACCACTAAAGAGTCATTGCATTTCAGAAGACAGCTGATAGATATTGAACCTGGGGCACCTGATTTTTCTGTAAATGTTACCCCCAAAATTATAACTTCTATTGTAACATTGAAAGTATGTGAGTGTTTGAATGACATGTATTTCAAACTGTAGGAAAGAATTTATTTGAGCCTTCAATGAGTTTACATGAACAAAATTTAAGCTAAAAGATATAGTGAATATGGAAATTTTACTAAGATCATTAACTATTATGAGAGGAATTTCTACCTCAAATCTCTCTATTAGAATAAAGAACGTAAATAATGCACTTTCTTACGATGAATATGAATCATTTATCTAACAATTCAAATCATTCATGTGACACATTACTAATATATCTTACTTAGGTCAAGACAGTGTCTCTTTTAAGTAAATTGCTGCATTTTTTTTGTAGGTTTGCAATATATTCCCTGTTCTGATGGATTATTGTCCAGGGACACATAAAACATTCTATAAAAACTTGACTTCTATTCAGAGTTACCTTTTGGCAAAAATAAAAGAACATGAGGAATCCTTGGATGCTACCAACCCTCGAGACTTTATTGATTATTTCCTAATTAAAGGAAGGCAGGTAAAGTGTTAATATTCATTTATTCAGTTATTAAATTGGTAAAGTATTTTATACTTCATTGAAGTGATGTTTAAAATCATGTCAGTATCATTTGAAAAACAATTTGGTATTGTGTATGTGTGTGTAAGTCTGAAAAAAAATGGTTAAATTGTTAATAAAAGCACATTGACCCCGTTCTTTTAATTAAAACGAAAAAAGAAAAACTCAAAAAAATCTAGCGTAGTAGAAAAACAACACAAAAGGCAAACAAAGAAAACAAATTTCAATAAAGTAATAAATCACAAACTTTTCTGTCTTTACTGAGCATGAATACCATCAAGAACTGTGTTTTGATTACATGCATATCGTATAGATTAAAAGATATCTGTACATATTTGCATTGATTGACACCACATATGACTTCTAAAAGATGAATGATGTTTGCCGTGGGAAAGAGTATGTCGATGAAAGAGTTTAGCTTTGAGTATAATTTCTCATGAGTTAATGAATTAATACCAGTGCAGTTAGAGTTGGATTTGCTGTTGGCAATATGTAATTTCAGAAAGAGTTACTCTACAATTTATTTTGCATTTTGTTTAGAAAAGAACAAATAATAAATATTCTGGTGTGATGGGAGTCAGTTGTTCTATCATCACCTTGGTTTGTATATTTTATTAGTGGTTCAGTGTCCGAGGTCTTTGTTATTGAAATATTTTATCCGTATTTAAAATCCAGAATCGTGAGTCCCTGAACTTTGCTACATGTTTCTGACGGACTGCTTTACCATTCTGAATCCTTTAAATTTCCATATGAATTTAAGATATGTTGTCAATATCTGTAAAGAGGCCAGTGGAAATTCACACAGAGACTGCATTTAAATTGTCAATCATTTAATGGGGATGAGCAATTTACAAAACAGAGATAATATTAACATATTTAGCCAGTCACCAATTTGAAGCACTGACTATCTTTTAGTTTCAAAATGTTGAGTCACTCTACCAAACATACCAGTCATTAACAATTTCTCTCCAAACTCCATGGCATTATTAATAACTGTGAGCATATTTTCCTCTTTATGGACTTTCCTGTATCTCTCTGACACGGTATACTGACATCTAGACCAGTTATTACTAGAAGGGGTTTACTTTTCTCTCCCTGCACGTGCATAAAATCTTGGATGCTCCTAAAATTTCAGCTTGTTTCTGTACTGTGGTCACCTGGTACTGCATCCTTCATTTACACGCATGAGAACAATACACTCATTTGTCATTCTTTGTCTTTGCATTATTTCTACCTCTGACTCTTCTGACCTATTCATTTAGAAACATGTGTTTCTTGATGGCACGTTTTCATTTTCTTTGTGCATATCTCCAGCACAGAGTTTCTGATTCAAACTCATTTCATATTTACGCTTGTGAAGAACACACAAAATTTTCAACTATCAGTTTATGATTCATAGCTTCCAGAATCTTTATTTGTTTTTAAATTTTTTTCCTGTGCAAGGGATTTTTGCCTTTTTCCTTGCCTACATATTATCCTGTGTATATCGGGATATCAAACTATTTTGCATCTTGATGTGTTTGCGAACACCACACTGCATTTATTGCTGTAGGTTTCTATTTTGAGGGTTCAGCTCTTTCTCCATAGTTTCATTTGAATCTGTGGACTTGTTTTCCTATTTGATTTTTAGTACAGATAGAATTTACTCGTTATATTACTTTGAGAAATAATACCTCCATTTTAAAGCTATTCCAAATTTCGGGGTTTATGTATGAATTGATTTTCTACTTATTATTTTCAACTTCTTAGATCCAGAAATGGTTCTAAGTGTGTCAACCTTTCATGCATGTAATTATGCAATATTAAATTTTTCCCAACAATTTAAATGTGATTATTTTTTGATTTCATTTTAGTTCACAAATTTCTGTTGTCCTGAGTCATACCTAAGTTTAATTTTTTACTTCAAATTGCACTCATGTAATTTATTATATCTGGTAATTTTTTCCTTTTCTATTCATTTTTTCTAATTTTATATACCAACTACAGTTCCCCTCCCTTCCATCCTTCTGTTCCACCCGCTTCCCTTAACCCACACCATCCATTCCTCATAAAGGATAAGGCCTCCTATGGGGAGTAAACAATGCCTGCCACATTCAATTGAGGGAGGACTAAGCATCTCCCCCACAGCATCAAGTTTAAGAAAGACATCCCACCATCTGGAGTCAGCTTCAGAAAGTCAGCTCATGCATTAGGGATAGATCCTGGCTCCAGTGACAGGGGTCCCACAAAAAAAAGTCTACAAAATTGTCACCCACATAAAGAGGGCCTAGTTCTGTCCCATGCAGGCTCCCAAGCTGTTGGTCTAGAGTTCTTGAGTTTCCACAGTTTTGTGCCTCTGGATTTCCCTATCATGATCCTGACCCCATTTGCTCATATAAACCTTCCTCCCTCTTTTTGACTGGAGTCCTATAGTTCATCCTGGTACTTAATGTGGTCTCTGCATCTGCATCAATCAGTTACTGAAAGAAGTTTCTATGATGACTGTTAAGGTATTCACCATTCTGATTACAAAGGAAGGTCAGTTCAGTCACCCTCTCCACTACTGCTATGGGTCATCTTTGCTGAATCCTTGGAATTTCCCTAGCTTCAGGTTTCTCCATAGCCCCATAATGATTCCCTCTGTTGAGATATCTCTTTCATTTCTCTCCACTCCATCCTTTCTCCAACTTGAACATGAGAAAAATTTTTTCTTTTGTAACTTGTTATTTTTCTTTATATGACTTTGATGCAGTTACTATTGAGACTAGGCCAAGTTAGCATATGTATTTCCTGAAAATGAGATGGGGTGGTTAGATATAGGACAACAGAGGGACAGTAGAAGACATATAGTCAGCCTACCTACTTCCTTTGCAGTGTTCTCTGTTTGTTAGCAGGAAGTGCCTGCTAAAGTTGGTGTCTTGGATAAAGAAGTAAGTAAGGAGATGGAGGCTAGGACGGAAGTCTGTGCAATCCATAGGAGAGGGGAGAAGAGAGTAGGCAAGGAAGCCATAAGTATCCTGCTACAGTGCTGGAGCGCTGGAGATAAGAATGCTAGCCTGGATATGGGGGAACACAAGAGAAGAGAATATCTGCAATCAGACTCTTTAGCTTTCTGACAGGCGAAGCCTGAGGGGCAACTGCTGGAGTTGGTATCTGGGATAAAGTGACAAATGGGAAGGGCTAAAATCAATGGGATCAAAGTGGATTCAGAGGAGGCTGCCACATGTATTCTCCTACAGAGGTGAGGATGAAAGTAGAGTGTTGGACATGGTTGAAGAGAATGAAAAGAAAAAATATGTAAGGTATTTTATTAAGTAAGTATTTCTCCTTAATAGTAATGAAACACATTGCTGGGCATATTGCTCTGGGTTGAGAACTGTCATTCAGAATATTAAATACATAATTCTGGATCCCTCTAGTTTTAAATGTTTGTGTTGAAAACCCTGGTGTAATTCTGAAAGCCCTGTCATAAGAGTAATTTTATTTTTCTCTCTTACAACTTTTAGTTTCTGCATTTTCTGATTCTGTTATATGATAATTTTATGATATTTTGGCTATATTGTCATGCCAGATCCTGTTCTTGTCTCTGTATTTCCATATCTGTACACCTATTATACACAGATGTTAATATCCTTCTCTAGTTTTTGGAAAATTTCTACCAAGATATTCTAAAGAATGTGATCTATCCTGTGTTAGTCTCTTTTTATATATACTTTCTGAAGGTTGGGTCTCTTCCCATTGCTCAAGTGTTCTCCTGATTTATCTTTATATATACTTTTATTTATAATAGGCCTTTCAAGAGTTATATAACTCCTCTACTACTTTTTCTTCTTTATTTTTAAGTGATCTAAAGTATGTCAGTGTTATTTTTAGTTTGTTATTTAAATATAATATAATTACACCATTTTTTTCCTGCCCTTTTCTTCTACCTACACCTATCATGCACCAACCTTCCTTTGATATTCAAGGTCCAATGATCTTTAATGATGATTGTTACATGTGTAAGTGCATAAAGATAAGTATATAAATTCAACAATGTGAGAAGATTTAATATTGACCATCTGTATATTTAAGGATTGACCACTTAACATTGGATAACCTTTCTTGTTCCCATCTCTCTTTCTCCAAGGATTCTAATTGCAACTCCTCATTTAGGCTTGTAATCCCAAGTAACTCTTCTCAGCAACATCATGAGTCATTTGATGTTATAACTATTTAGTTTATATTCAACAGCCATATTTTAGAGATTTCATGAGTGTAGTTTTCCTGACATATCTAGAAAAGTCATCTTGTAGCAAAGTTCCTTACCATCTGATTATTGCTATCATTCTCCATCATATTCTTTTTTTCTTTTATCTTTTTTTTATTAATTTATAAAAGTTTCCAATTCCACCCCTCTTACCAATACCCTCCCATTCCCCTCACTCCCTCTCCCTCTCCCTCTTCAGTCCTAAGAACAGTCAGGGTTTCTTGTCCTGTGGGAAGTTCAAGTTTCTCCACCCTCTCTCCAGGTCTAGGAAGGTGAGCATCCAAACAGACTAGGATCCCAAAAAGCCAGTACATGCAGAGGAAACAAGACCCAGAGCCATTATCAGTGGCTTCTCAAACAGTCCCCATGTCAGCCACATTCAGAGAATCTGGTTTGATCACATGCTCATTCAGTCCCAGTCCAGCTGGCCTTGGTGAGCTCTCATTAGATCAATCCCCTTGTATAGTGGGTGAGCTCACCCCTCACAGTCCTGATTTCCTTGTTCATGTTCTGCCTCCTTTTGCCCCTCATTTGGACTGAGCATCAAGTGTAATGGGTGTATCATGAACATTATTACTGGGGCTAAACATCCCATAGACAGTTGTTCTCCACAAGCTGATAGGTGATAATTTCTCCTTCTGCTGAGACAAAAGAATATCACTTGTGAGATGTGAACTCTATTATACTGTGTTAAATTGAGACTGTTCATTTGTTTCCTAGCTACCCAGAAACAAATAATTACACAGAAACTATATTAATTACAAAACAATTTGGCCTATTAGCTCCAGATTTTTATTAACTAACTCTTGCGTTTTAAATTAACCCATTTCTATTAATCTGTGTATCACCACAAGACTGTTGCCTACTGCTAAGTTTTTGGTATCCTTCTCCTTCAGCAACTACATGATGTCTCCCTTACTCTGTCTATTCTCTATATCTCTTCCAGCCTGATTATATTCTGCCTTGATACAAGCCAAAGCAGCTTTATTTATTAACCAATAAAAGAAACACATATACAGGAGGACATCCCATATCATCTCCCCATTTCTGTCTAAATAACAAGGAAAGTTTTAATGTTAACATAGCAAAAATGAAATTTACAAAACATTTATCAAGCAAGAATTATAGTTACAATATTTATTCCATTTACATTTGGCAAATTAAGAAAATAACTCTATTATCTAACCCCTCTTAGTGAGTCTAAAAAGTTTTATATCTAGTTTATCCTTTATCATAACTAATGAAAACTACAACTTTAACTATTTGTCTTCAACTCTTCAAAGACCCCAGAAGGATATAATTTTACCTAAGTAAGCAGGAAGTGCATGGCAAGCAACTTCCAAACTTGTAGAATTGACAGACATCTTGCTTCCAGGACAATAACTCAGAGTTATTCTGTAATCAGTTAACCACCTTCAGCATATAGATCCATTGTATCCAGCAGACTCTTCCATGAAGCAAAAAAATTGAAAGACTGCTTAGTCTATATTGGTATTTTGTCAGTTACTTTCTTTTAAGTTCATCATAATGAATGACATTTTCTTTGGTGGAGCCAGAACACTGAAGTACTGTCTCATCTTCTTTTAGCAAGATCAGCAATCATTTTTGTCCAGGTCTGGCATATACAGATCATATAGCTACCATCACAAAATTCAGACAAAGCAGTTTCTTACCCAAAGTGTTAGCCTTGTCACACTGAAGGGCAAATTCCATAACGAGGTTCTTTAGTTACAATCAACCTCTTTAAGTAGATTGTTGCTCCCCCAAGCAGACACATAGCATTGTCAAGAAAAGTTTAAGTTCTTCAAACATTTTAAATTCTATTTTCTGCAGGTCTTTGAAGTGTTGAAGATTATCCACATTAAATGAAATATATTTCTATATATCTAGAACTCTTAACTAATAAGACTGAAGTTTGATTATTGTAGATGACAATCTATTAACTTGTATTTCTTAATTATATAATATATTTTCAAATAGCTGCCCAAACACATTATCTTAAACAAGAGCAGAAGTACATGTACAAAGTGTAACAAAATCAACCTTAAATTTGTATCAATAGACCAAGATCCATACCAATGCAAAGTGTTCATCTTTATATCATATCTCCCTTTAAATGAAAACAAACATTTATAAACAATTATTTTGGAAATTTGGGCGTAGTTTTCTCCAAACTGTTTCCTACTATTCATTGGGAAATGTATTTTTAGGGTTCACAGAGACCTTTCAGGGAATCTTGTCCCATCAAACCCATTATCCTGAAAAGAATCCACAGGTTCTCATCTGTGAAAACAAAATCAGAATCTCTTTTTAAAGGACCATAATCTTAGTCCCAAATTTTCAAGTCAAGATACTTTATGTTAGTTTAATTTAGAAGCCCCCAGAATCAAATGTTTCTCTTCAGTCAAAAATTCCAAGGTAGGCACAATAATATACATCATCTAGATTGTCTGTGTGTATTCCATTGTTATATGGATTATTTTATTGTTTTTACTCCTTTAATCTACAACTATTTATATTCTTTTATATTACTTTTACTGTCTCTTTTTAGACTTTGTTTTATTTTAAAACTATTTCTTTTTATAACTATACTATTTTTCTTCTCTCTCTCAAACCTATGTACATTTTATGACCCATTTAGAGTTTTATTTCTGTCTGTATCTTTCTTTATTGTGTATCTGCAATCATTTTTTGACCAGAAGCACTTTTTATTAATGCTAGCAGGCATGGCTAGGACCAACTTCATGGCCCTACTTATTTGCTCTGCCTAGTCCAACATGGTGGAATCATGTTCATAGGCTCTTCCAGCCATGCTTACAACCCCAGCTCTAGGGAAACAGTGGGTCTCTGTTGCGATTAAGCAACTTGAAGCACTCTACTTACAAAGCCCATTTAAATGCTCCAGAACAAGACCTTACATCAAAACAAAGCAATTTGTGCTGCCAGCATAAACCAGAGTGTTGGATCCTAAAAGAGTCCTGCAGTTTTGCTGTTAATGCTTTGTCAGGAAACCTTCTATTAAAAGAGACTAGCTGTGTCTCTGCTCACCACCAGCAAGCAGAAAAAAATCTAAGAAAATGTGGCTACCAAGAAGCTGTGCTTGGCTACAATTTTGGTAGTTCTATAAGCCCTATTTTTCTTTAAGTTTTTTAAGGACATATATGGATCCATGCCACAGAGAGTGGGTGCGATTTTGTAAAGAAGGACTATATATTTGTTTCCTGGCTGCACACACCCTAATAATCACACTGAAACTGTATTAATTATAACAGAGTTTGGTCTATTAACTCAGGTTTCTTTTATTTTTCAGTTTTTTGATACCTGGTTTCTCTGTAGTTTTTGGAGCCTGTCCTGGAACTCGCTCTTGTAGACCAGGCTGACCTCAAGCTCACAGAGATCTGCTTGTTTCTGACTCCTGTATGTTGAGATTAAAGGCATGTGGCACCACTGCCCAGCTAGCGCGGGATTCTTATTAACTAGCTTTTACATCTTAAATTAACCCATTTATTTAATTTGTGTATCACCATGAGACTATGATCTACCAGTAAGGTTTTGGCTTCCTCTCCTTCTAGCTACATGGTTTCTCTGTGACTCGGCCTAGGCTCTCTCTCTCTTTCTCTCCCTCTGTATATAGCTCTTCAATTCTCGCTATATTCTGCCCTGCCATAGGCCAAAGAAGCTGTATTATATACCAAATAAAACCAACACATATACAGAAGGATATCCCACATCACTATTATGTGGGTATTAGGATAAATATTTTTAACACAGTTAAAAAATTTACTGCTTTGTGAAAGTGCAAATAGGGTATTGTTCTCTTAGAACTATTTCCTCATTAAAGTAGGAAGTTAGGGTTCCACTAGCATGCATGTGTTCCTTTTGTTGAGCAATCCTTACACTCCACAAGTGGTTTTACAAACAAGATATGAGCCAAAATTGCACTGCTGTATATCTGAATCCATTTAAGCATATATAAATATAACTTAGCTTTTAAGTATAATTCTTTAGAGTTAATTAACGTTAATTTGAACATAAGCAATGTCAATTTATGGTTAGAAAACCACATGAAGCTGTATTACAAAGGGAAATAGATGAGCTTATTTGTCTGGCAGTAAAGGAAAGGTAAATTATTTTAATAGTGTTAGCTATATATTATTAATACACTGGAGACCATCTAGTAATCATGAAAATGTTAACAATTTAATAATTATAAAATAATAATGATGTATTTATGAACTTGCCTCAACATTTTAAGATGTAACATTGTTGACAATCCTGTAGCACAGCATCTTTACAGTTTAGCCAAATGCATTATTCAACCTTTTGATTTATTCCATACAGGCCATGACTGGGTCATGTTCTATCTTCATGACTTAGTATCTCATTTGCACATATATCATTCACCCTTCCTTAATTCATAGATCATGTTTCTATTTGACTTCTTATAGGAATGGAGCTAAGTCATCTTGACTGGGAACCTAATCTTGCTAGCTGTGCTTCATCTATTTAAACACTTTGAACTCAGTAATAAAAGTACAGTTATACTTAGTCCATAAAAATCTCTGAAAATATTTTAAAAGGAAGTTCTTGAAAGAGCTTTGGACAGGTAGCATTGTGTCCTCAATTCTTCTATTTATTCTAATTCAAATTATGCTTCCTTATTTAAGGGAAAAACTAGTCATGAGTGCCCTAAATCAAATGTCTACTGAACTCAGGTATAAAGAGACTCGTAACCCTCATGTTATTGTCATACAGTAGACATGAAGCATTAGAGTCAAGTACCTGTCAATGTTCTTATAATGTGTGACATAAAGGCTTTCTTTTTACAAATGAGTCTTCTTATGTCCATATAAAATGAAACATAAATTCTTCAAGCACATGTGTTTTAATTTGAGAAAATAGACAACAAACAAAATCAGCTTCTCTTCATATTTTCTACTGTCTTACAGGTCAACATTGTACACACACACACACACACACACACACACACACACACATAATCTTAAAAGTGCAATTTTGACAAGTAGGAAATATAAGTGTGAATAATGAAGTTTAGATATCTATACCACAGTCTCTGAAATGCCATTGAGTTCAGCCACTGCTGTACCTTCTAGATTCTGTGCTATCAACAATCTAAAATTGTACAATATTGTATATTCAATTGTAGCTTAGATGTGGCAGAAGAGAATTTATTAGATAACAGTATCAAATCATCCTTAGGAGAATCACAATCAGCAATCAATATATACACGTGAAAACCTGACAGCTACATTGACTGATATGTTTATTGGTGGAACAGATACGTTAAAGACAACAATAAGATTTGCTCTCCTGCTTCTGCTGAAGCACCCACATATCACAGGTGAGATTGCATGTGGTAAATCAGAGCATTTGGGAATATGCTGGCAAGATGTTGCCAGTACCCTGTGTGCTGTGATTCAAAAATCTCAGTATTTAACTTGTAGTTCCACTGGCTGCAAAGGAGAGCATAACTGAGAAAAAGGAAGAAATCACAGCTGATCCATCAAAGATTGTCCTTTGTTTGTGCTCCCTGGCAGGTGTACTGTTCTAGGCACCTAAAGCATATATGGAGCTGTGGCTGCATATTGACTTCTCCAATTTCAGGCTTTAAGAAAAGAAGAATTCTTGTAGTTACTTTCTTTATTCTGATAAATTTAGATATGTGGTAAAGAAAAAAGAACTCACCTCACAAAATTTAATAAGCAATCCTAGTGTTTTACGTTTTTTTTTCCTGTGAAAGTTTACATTTTTTGAAGAAATAAAGGCTGTTTGGACATTTAGAAATATATTTTCAATGATGTTGAAATTAAATCAGTATTTGGAGGTTTTACCAGAGTCCATAAAAGTTCTGCTGAACAATAATCTTTTCAAACATAACAAAAGTTTTCCTGTCTGGTAGTGGTGGCACACACCTTAAATTAATTGTAACTGACTAAAGGGAAAAGTTCAAACTAAAGTGAAAAGACATGCATTAATAAAATATGTATCAAAAATGAATCCTAACTCTAATGTTTGTTATAGGAAATGATATTTATGTTCTGCAATTCTTTCCACAATGAGTATCCATATTACTAAGTATGATAATCAAGATCTATTATAGAGAAATGAAAGGATGCATGTATACATGTGTACTGACATGTGTGTCATATGTGTTTGTATTAATAGATATGCAATTATAAATAGAATGTGAGTTTAATTGACATTTTCTTTTTTTATACCAATAACTCAATATAAAAAAACAATTGCTGTTAAAATACAAATATATTTCCAAGTAGTGTTTGGTGTTGAACCTGCCCACTGATGGTTAATAAGATAATTGGAGTAAAATTGTGCAAACAAAGACCCACACATACCCTGCAACTTTTCTCTATTTCTACATTTGTCATTACTCCTAACCAGCTAAAGTCCAGGAAGAGATTGACTGTGTGATTGGCAGACAACGCAGCCCCTGCATGCAGGACAGGAAGCAAATGCCCTACACAGATGCCGTGATTCATGAGGTTCAGAGATTCATTGATATCACCCCCAACAACCTACCCCATGAAGTGACCTGTGATGTTAAATTCAGGAACTACCTCATTCCCAAGGTTGACTTGTTTCTTCTCTACTGTACTTCTGTGCTAATGATGCTCCCAGGTTCACAGTGTGGTTCCAGTCCTCTGAGTCACACTGGTTTTTTTTGGGTTCCTTATGCTGCTTCATATTCAGGAATGCAGTACTACAGCAGGCAGGGACACAATGGTGATAGTTCTATTGATTGTGTGTCTAGACTTTGTTTGTGTTCCATCATGAATGAGTTCCTGTATTATTTACATACAGTACAGCTCTCCACATGATATAATGACCCATGTGACTTATATAAAGCAACTGATAAACTAGAGAAGCAGGTGCTGAAACACCCATGTCCAAGTGTGCAGGGAAAGTGAACAGACTCAGAAGGATTACTATCAAAACCTAAGTGCTGACTTCAAATTCAGTAGAGGCACATTAGCCATAGCAATGTGACTTGTCTCAGACTCCTCCCTGTTCCCTGCATGTTCTGTCTGTTGAAATGTCCCGATCTTCTTTGTACCTACTTTATGGAGCCACGATATCTTTGTAACTTGGTGTCTTTGTGTGAGTTGTTTGCAGGGAACGACCATATTAACATCTCTATCATCAGTGTTGTATGACAGCAACGAATTCCCCAATCCAGAGACATTTGATCCTGCTCATTTTCTGGATGCAAAAGGAAACTTTAAGAAAAGTGACTACTTTATGCCTTTCTCAGCAGGTAATAAAACCTCATTTTCATGACTCTGGTGACATGAGGATCTGTGGGAAATTTTACAGTGACACCTAAGGGACTCATAGACTTGAATTTTGTGCGTAATTAGTACCTGTGCACTGTCATTGATACCTCTTCCCTGCTGGAATTAAATTTGGAGGTTAGACTTACTTGACACACTTCAATAAAGTAAAGAATGCTAGTGGTTTTACAATTTGCAGTCTTCCTTTATATGTAAATCTCAGGAAAAAAAAGACATCATTATAGATAATAAATGTAACCTAGCCTTTGAACAATCACCATTAAATAAAGAGTGCCATAATTTTACTTTTTTTGTTGTTTCACACTTCTCCAGGCTCAGCTATATAGGAACACATTCCAAAAAATACAGAAAAGCTCTGATGGGATGAAGCCCTCTCAGGGAAGCAGAGGAAAAAGAGGTTGATGTGCTTGGACTTATGTTTAGAGAGAATCACCCATCCCTGACCAAGACAGTTGCTAGGGAGAAATATGCAAAAGTTTTCTCTCTAACACTTCAAATATAAAACACAAATATGAATCAACATTGTAACTTTCAACTTTCTATCTGGCACCAAGAACATAAATGAAAGACAAAACCAAAAATTAATATCATTTTACAATCTCATTCTTATTATTTGAGTTTTATATATGTAAACAATGACTTCTTGTCAAAACCACACCTGTATTTCAACCCAACCGTCAAATGCCTTTAATTCTCACCCTGCACGATTCTCTCTTACTACAACTTTACACGTTCTTTTTTTAGTATACAACTAGTATACAGCTCTTTATACCTCTTCCAGTTTCCACCCCTTTTCTTTTTCTTTATTTTAATTTATTAGATTTTTTAAAAAATAAAAAATACCAATCCAAGTTCCACTCTCTCCCCTCTGCCCATACCCCCACAAACCCACTCACCCCACCCCCAACCAATCCTCAGAGAGGGCAAGGCACATTGCCTTGTGGAAGACCCAAGGCCCTCCTTACTATATTTAGCCTGAGCAAGGTATACATCCAAATAGAAAAGGATCCCAAAAAGCCAGTACATGCAGTAGTGATAAATCCTGGTGCCACTGCCAGTGGCCCCTCAGTCTGCCCCAGCAATGCAATATATTCTTAAAGCACTGAGTGCACTATGCCCTCCTAGTGTGCTTCAAGTTTAGTGACATGCTCTGAAGAATGAATAACCTACAATTGGCCAAATTCATGATTGAAAACTGGATCTACTCTTTGAGTAGCCTCTATTTGCTCATATCTCTCCATTAGAAGGGAGACTTTCTTAACATATTCCCAGTATTGGCTTGGATTTTGGCTAATGTTAGCCATTTTTTGCAAAGGTAATAAAGGGCTAGCTAAATGAATCAGCAATTAAGAGAACTTGCTTCCTTTGACATAAACCTGAGTCAAATGCCCAGCACTAACCCTGGGAAGCTCACAACCACCTGTATTCCCTGCTCCAGGAGACCTGGAGCCATCCTCTGAACTTCCTAAACAAGTAACTTTGACATATTCATTTACCCACACATTCAAACATGTTTAATTGTTTAAAAGAAAATAGATAATTTTATGTACATACACATATAAATACATATATATAGAGAGAGATATACATACACATACACATACAAATACACATACACACACACACACACACACACACACACATATACATATTTCTAGTTCTAGGTGTAAGAAACTTCCAGGTTACCATGAGGTCATGGAATCCTTGTAGTTGTGGCAGGAGACTCTATTGGAATCTTTGGGACCTCTACTACTCCACCAAGCAGGTTGCTAGTCACAAATATTGCATCTTCACACCTACAGAGTCTGTTCTGATATATAACTTGGCATGGATGTTCCTTCATGGATCAAGTGATTCTGACGATAAACTCATAACATGATTCCTTCAACCTCTTTCTTTTTGTGCCAATATCATGCTGATTTTTATTTCTATAGCTCTGTAGTATAATTTGAAATCAGAGATATTTATACCTGTAGGCATTCTTTCAACATTCAAGATACTTTTAGTTATCCTGATTCTTTTGTGTTTCTATGTAAAGCTGAAAATTCTCCTCTCAATTTTCATAAACAAGTGTGTTGGAATTTTTATGGGAATGGCATTGGATGTGTTGATTGATTTGATATGTACTCAATTTCACTATATTAATCCTGCTGATTGATGAGCACAGGAGAACTTTTCATCTTCTGATATCTTTGTCTATTTCTTCAATGTCTTGAAGTTTTTATCTGACAAATATTTCACTTATTTTGTTAGCAATACTTAAAAATACGTTTGTTTGTTTGTGGTTTGGTTAGTTTGTTTTTTTTAAATTTTTGTTGTTCTTGTCATCATTGTTTTAGAATATTGTGAAAAGCGTTTTTCTTTAATTTCCTTCTAAGTATAATTCTCAATTATACATAGAAATCCTGCTGATTTTTCTGTGTTAATTTTGTATCCTGTCACTTTGCTAAAAGAGCATTTCAGCTGTTGATGGTCCTGGTGTATATTTTAGCGATTTATAGCTATAATCATAACATCTACAAGTAAGGGCTATTTTTAATTCTTCCTTTCCTATTTGCCTTCCCTTGATTTCTTTCAGTTATCTTATAACTTTAACTAATATTTCAAATATTATATTAAAAAGATATGGAGAAAGTGGACATTCTTATCGTGTTCCTGAATTTACTAGAAATGCTTTGAGGTTTTTTGTTTAGGTTGACTTTGTCTATGGGCTAACGCTAAGTCATCTTTATTATGTTGATCTCAGTTCCTAATATCCCTAGTCTATTTCAGGACATTTCAGAGGAAGAAATGTGCTGTTTTGGGAAAAGCCTTTACTTATGAAAAGATAATTGTGTTATTATCTTTTACTTTCTCTATATGGTGAATCAACTCAGCACTTAACATTAGTCTCTTGTGCTAGTTACAAACATACTGCATCCCACATTCAGTCACATACAAGGCATACTTACCTATGTTGACTATTTTCCCCCCCACAGGAAAACGAGTGTGTTTAGGAGAAGGTCTGGCCCGCATGGAGCTGTTTCTATTCCTGACCACCATTTTACAGAACTTCAAGCTGAAATCTCTGGTTCCCCCAAATGATATCAATGATGCCCCACTGGTCAACAATGGATTTGTTGTTATACCTCCCCCTTTCCAGCTCTGCTTCATTCCTGTCTAATGAAGATCAGATGCCTGCTTCCTGCTGTGTTCTCTGAAATCACCCTCAAAGCTCATATTTAACACTTTTCCGGAAGGAATACAGTGTCCTTCCACATTGTCACAGCTTCTGTTTTCTAATTTGCCACGGATCTCATCAGTTCTCCATTTTACAGTCTCTGAAGTAACTGTCAAAGATATTTGCCATTTTGTATTCTCCGTAGCACTGTTACTATCCCTTGTACTCACATGTAGCTAAACCTGCAGTTAATATGGCTTCCACAGAAAATGTATAGTGTCCAACTATACAATAATTTACAATCATGTTTGTGTCTCCTGTATGTCCTTGACAATAACATATTATATTTGTATTTCTGATTTCAACAGACTTTCCATCAGTTTTCCTAAGAGGTGAAAGAAAAAAGAGTTCCCAAAAGTCCTGTTGGACTGTATAACAAGAAATTTTCAGAAAAGTGGGAATAATGTTAAGATGGATCAGACAGCAATGTTCTTGTCATACAGGGCTCAAGTACATACATTTATATTCAAAACAAAACTTAAAGTTTAGACCTGGTGGTGATTACTATTTATACCACAGTGGGAGACTGAGTCAAAAGCATCCCTGGATAGAGCCAACTCATCCAGTATAATTGCCAAGTTCTGAGTCTCACTGGGATACCCTATAACAACACCAAAGATTGAACTCAGACCTCCACATGATCATGCAGGTGTACACACTTACACACACAATACACAAAGAGGCAAATGCCCACTATTGTATAAGCAGTGTGCTATCATGTAGACACATAGGCCTATATTCTTAACTGGAACACACATATGCAAAAGAAATTATTGAAGAGGATGGTATGAGAACACTCTTTGCCTGGGGATCCCCTACAGTTACTGGAAGCACTTGCATTTTAAAGAAAAAACAGTGAACAGGAGCAGCAGCAAGCTATAGAGAAATAAGTGGAATATACAGGGGGAGTAAGGTCATTTCCTGCTTTGCTCCTATACAAAATGCAAACATTTTAAATATGCTTTTGACTTGTTTCTTCATGTTTAATCCTATGCATGTATTTCTGTAGTGATGAGGCGAGCAGGTCTGCTTTTCGTCCAGCCCGGCTCCAGCACTGCTAACTCAGGCCCGGAAATAATAACACAGAAACTGTATTCATTTAAATACTGCCTGGCCCATTATATCTAGCTTCTTCTTGGTTAATTCTCACATCTTGCTTTAACCCATATCTAGTAATCTGTGTATCACCATGGGTTCGAGGTTTACTGGGAAGAATCTAACCTATGTCCATCTTGGGCTGGAGCTTCATGGCGTCTGCCTGACTCTGCTTTCTGTTTTGTCTTCCCCAGCTACTTATGTTCTGACCTATCAGGACAAGCAGTTTTCTTTATTAATTAACCAATGAAAGCAACAGATAGATAGAATACCCTCCTACATCATTTCCCTTTTTCTGTTTAAACAAAAAAGACAGGCTTAAATTTTAACATAGTAAAATTACATATAGTAAAAACAGTTATAAAGCAAGAATTACTGTTACAATATTTATATCTATTTTATCTTTTATCATAACAAAGAAAAACTATAACTATCTATCTATTCTTCAACTCCATCAAAGACTCCAAAAGGATATAATATTACCTAAGTAAACAAGAAGTAAGCAACTTCCAAAACTTTAAAAATGACAGAGACATCTTGCTGTCTGGACAGTCACCCAAAGGTCTTTTGTACCATTGGAGCATCCATCTTCAGCCTACAGGCCCATAATATACAGCAGACTTTCTTATGAAGCAAGAAATTTCAAAGACAGTTCATTCACTTCTTTCTGTATCCTGCAGAATGTCTCGCAGACTCTTTCATGAATCAGGAACCCTGAAAAACCGTCTCACCTTTAGGCAAGTTCAGCAGTCCTCTCTCTGCGGGTTCTTTGTGTCCAGTTTATAAAGCAGTCCAGGCAAGAAGCAGTTTCTTGCCCAAATGTCTATCAAACTCCATAAGGAGTCTCTTCGATGCCCATCTTCCTCTTGAAGTAGATTGGTAGTGCCAGGAGCAGACATGTCTCATTGTCATGAAAAGCGCTAAGTTATTAAAACATTAAATGCCATATTCTGTAATCCTTGAAAGATATGAAGAATACCTATCTAACTGAAGTATATCTCTAGAAAATCTAACTAATATGACTACAAGCTTGACTGTTATTGATGATGATCCATTAATAACCTATATTTCCTAATTATACATTACATTTTTAAATGAACTACACAAACACAATACCTTAATCAAGAGCAGAAATACATATACATATAACAAAATTGACCTTAAATTTAAATCACTAAAGCAAAATCCATATCAATGCAAATTATTCATATCTATATCATATCCACCTTTAAATGTAAAAGAACATTTATAAACAATGCAGTCTGTTTTATGTACATACACAGGCCTATGTCCTTAGCTGGAACACACATATGCAAAAGAAATTATTAAGAGGATGGTATGAGAACAATCTTTTGCTAGGGATCCCCTACAGTTACTGGAAGCAGTTGCATTTTAAAGAGAAAAACAGTGAACAGGATGCAGCAGCAAGCTGTAGTGAAATAGGTAGAATATACAGGGAAAGTAAGGTCATTCCATGCTCTGTTCTTATACAAAATGCAAACATTTAAAATATGCTTTTTACTTGCTTCTTCATGTTTAATCCTGGGCATGTATTTCAATTCCATATTGCTTACCATATCTCTAAGCTCCTGCCTTCTCTACAGCAAGAATAACAGTGAGAGGAAGCATCATTTTTATTATATTAATTGCTATATTCTCTCTCCGCAGCACTGGAAGGTATTAAATGAGAAATAACTACCACAACCTAGAGAGAGCAAACTCCTAAACTGTCCAGGGTATGAAAAAAAAAATCCTCTAAGACTTTCTATCTGAGTGTTAGAGGATAAAAGACAATTATACATTCTCTTGATGGATCCTTCTTTGTTCTCTAATGTTGAATTCTTCAATTCTTCTTTGTTCTTCACAGATACATTTACTCAATAGAATCTATCAAGTAATCCAGGAGCAACATTTGAATGTCACATTTCAATTCTTAAGTAAATTATATAAACAGAATTATTCCAATAACTCATCATATAGCAAGGAAGGAACTTTTATTTTTCTCAGTCAACTCCCTAATTGGTGAACTTTAGCTTACAGTTGCAAGGAAGGAAGCAGTCATTTTATTATCTATCTAGAGAGGTCGTCTTATAAAGCATGAAGTTATAAACTCTTTAAGACCATTTGTTTCTGTCTTTTACTTCACAGGATGTTTTCCCCTCAGAGTGATTCTTTCTGGTG
Source organism: Myodes glareolus (assembly GCF_982192425.1). Classification (NCBI taxonomy): domain Eukaryota; kingdom Metazoa; phylum Chordata; class Mammalia; order Rodentia; family Cricetidae; genus Myodes; species Myodes glareolus. The sequence continues at coordinate 22,614,468 of NC_142032.1, read as the reverse complement.
GGTTGACAACTAAAATATCAATTTCCATCTGCTTTTATTTTGTTATGTCTCATGGCAAATTACATCACTCATAAGCTTTCCTATCAATTCCAAAGAAAGCCACTTTGTCTGTTCCCCTAGTCACTATAGCAGTGGTGAATGCAGACATACATCTATATACACATCAGTGTCAGTGAATAAGCAAACATTCATGCAACCTATGCAATCTATGCACAGATAAAACGTTTTAAAATAAGGTTTTCTATAAAACTGGATCAAGATACTTATATTTTGTTCAATTATATTTTTCTATTAAAAGATATGACACTAAATATTTCAAGATACTTAAAATAACACAGAACAATCTTTTATATAGTTTAATTTTAAGAAAATGTATAATAAATTGGACAAGGGAGACAAATAAGGAGATAAAGGGGGTTACTCCTTTAGAAAGGGGCTGTAGTGTGGTTTTTGGCACCCACATATGATGGCTCACAACTTCCTACCACAACACTGACACACTTCCAACACTTTTCTAGGGCTTATTCAGATGTCAACTAAAAACTTTATATACAATCACAGGTACAAAAAAATTTAGTTACATCTGTAAAAACATATAATATTACTTGCAAATATACATACAAGTATCAGTAAACAGAATGTGGCAATTGTATTTATTATTAGGAATATGTATATAAATATATTACAATAAATGCATAAGGAATTTTATCTAAAGGTTATCCTGTCAATTATAGAGTCAGTGAAAGCCACAAAATCACATTGTGCAATAGACATAAGCAAGATATTCATTGGGAAAATGGTATGAAAATGACTGCCTCACAACAGGTAATGAAATCAAAGAATAGAGAGAGGGGGAAACATAATGAGAGAGACACATACACACAGAGAGAGGGGGGGGGGGAGAGAGAGAACAGGCTGTGATAGCACATGCTTTAGAGGGTGATATGAAGCACACACAGAGGAAAACGAACAACAGTGGTGATAGCGGAATCTTGTAAATTTGGCCTATAGTTATTTTGGGTCCCTTTGGCCTTTAGTTATTTTGTATACCATTGGACTTTGGTATTGACATGCCACATTGGCCTTTAGTGCTGACAATGATGGAGGCCTGGTGAGTGATGGGGGAGCACATGGTTCTGGAATGTGGGTAGTTCTTGGTTGAAAAACCTTTATTCCTATTTTATTATAAAAGGTAATAAATAGGATGGTGTGATTGGTCAGGTAGGAGTGGGAACACATTTCTTTTTAGGCTATTTCCTATTATCTGGGGGCATCAGTATCTTTGGGGATCCGAGAAAGCTGAAATGCTCACCAAGGCCAGAAAGAACAGGTTGTTTCACTCACGGCCCAGGTTCTGTGGGACCACCTGTGCCCGGGAAAGAGCAGGCAGTATCTGAGATATTTGTTTTAATTAATTTAAAATATGCTGGAAAAGATACATAGGAGTGAAGGAATGTGAAGTTAAAGAGTTTATGGGAGTATTTTTATCTTAGATGTGCATTTGAAACTTCTAGGCTCAGGGTTTTGTTACTTTGGGAAGGGTAATTCCATAACAAGAGGAAGGAGGAAGAGATCCCATCAACAAGCAGAGACAATAGGTGTGGAAAGTTAGGTTGTTCATTGACAGGAATACTTATCTGGAATCCATTTGACCTGCGAGAGGTGGATTAAAGTTGATTTCCAGAAGGTTGCAAGAATTTTTTTCACATCTTTAAGATTATTTTTTCCTTTATAAATAATAAAAATCAAATTTCCCTCTTCCTCTTCTCCTCCCACTTCCCTCCTGATCCCCTCAACACCCTCCCTTCCACCCCCCTCCAGTTCTAAGAAAGGGCAAGGCACTCTGCCCTGTGGATGGAGACAAAGACAGAGACCCACATCAGAGCACTGGACTGAGCTCAAACGGTCCAGTTGAAGAGCAGAAGGAGGGAGAATATGTGCAAGCAAGTCAGGACCATGAGGGGTTGGCTCATCCACTGAGACAATGTACCTGAGCTAATGAGAGCTCAGGAACTCCAGCTGGACTGGGAATGAATGAGCATAGGATGAATCCGGACCCTCTGAATGTGGTTGACAATTGGGGCAGATGGAGGGGAAAATGATAATGGCACTGGGACTTGTCTCTACTGCATGTCCTGGCTTTTTGGGATCCTATTCTCTTTGAATGCATACCTTCCTAAGCCTAGATGGGGGAGGAAGGGTCTTGCTCTCTCTTAAAATTTTTTTAAGTTTACAAAAAGAGATAAAAATTTTAGATACGTTATCAGTACCACTATGTGTAATCTGTGCTGAATACACATTATAAAAAAGGCAATATGCTAATGATGTTGACTCATTCTGAAGGTTTCTGGTGAAAAAAAAAATGATTGTGGGTTAAAAGCATTAGCCCTCATTCCAGAGGGATAGAGATATAGATGGGACAGAGATGCATTAAGAACCATGAGAATCACTTTTAATTCTAATATTGGTAAACAAATGAAGAAAATTTAAAATCTTGAGATTAAGACTATGATAATAGTAGTACTCAACAGAACTAGATTAATATCTTACAAAAATTGCATTGGTTAATGTTGACACCTCAGAAATTTTGAATTTACCTTAAAGAGAAACCAAATGATAGAGGAACCATAATGGTAGAGGCTAACCCTGACCCAGCAACCTAAGATTAACCATAATAAAATGTGAGTGCATTCAGCATTCTGAAGAAAACAACCTCCAAAGATCCATTATAGATTCTCCTGCTTCAGGAGTTATGAGTCACAGACAGATTTCTTATCTGTCCCTCTAGTGTGTTCTTATCTCCTCCAGAAAAAAGTCTGTGCTGACCCTGGTGATGCAATACAATAATGATAATATTCTAGGACTACAGCCTAAGTTGGATGCCCCAGTGTTACAGAGAAACATTGGTTGTCTGTCCAGGCAGCCTGCTCTTTCTGTTACTTCTTACATTTTTGGGGGAGTCAATTGCTTGGACTTCCTGCCTATACAGGTAATATTATTCTCCTTCTCAGAGCTTTGATAGGGTTGAAGACTAGATAGTTATAGTTACAATCCTCTTCTACCTTACCTAAAGGCATATTAGGTACAAGACTTGGATTCTTCAGAATAGGACAGCTATTGGAGTGTTACCTTTGGTCTGGATATTTAGAATGTGTTTCTTTTTTGATGTTGTTCTTGGTCATTGTAGTTTCACTTTTGCTCATTTTTGTTCTTTCAACTGGATAATACTTGATAATTCTTACTGTATATAATTTATGTTGAATTGGAACCCTCTTAATTAGCAAAAATGGAGAAATGTAATGGAGCTTGATCTGTTTGGACAATGTCTTTTGGGATGATTTGCCATGGGCATGGCTTTCCATGGTGATGTGATGGAAAAAAAATGGAGGAAAAAGGTTGTGCCTGCTCTCTTGGGTGTTCACAGCTGGAGCATGTCTTGTGGTTGGTTCCCATCACCCTTGGAGGAATGAAAAGACAGCGACAGCTGGATCAGCCACTGCTCCATATTGTTTTCTTAACTGGATACCGAATACAATCCACAGTCCCAGAGAAGCTAGGTAACAAGGAGGACCCTAAAAGGGACACATGGCTGTCTTAGGAAGAAGAAGTAGATAAGATTTTCTGGGTAAACTCAGGGAGGAATGGAGTCTGGGAACATGAGAAAATGAGATTTGTGAATTGGAGGAGGGACTGAGAGGAAGAGCAATGAAAGAGATATCTTGATAGAGCGAGCCATTATGGTATTATGAAGAAACCTAATACTGGAGAAATTCCTAGGAATCCACAAGGATAACCCAGGCTAAGATTCTTTGCAATAGTGGAGAGGATGCCTGAACTCACTTTCTCCACTAATTACATTGATGACTACCATAATAGTCATCATAGAACCTCCATCCAGTAACTGATGGAAGCAGATGCAGAAATCCACAGCCAAAAATTGGGCCGAGCTTCAGGAGTCCAGATGAAGAGAGATAGGAAGGATTATATGAGTAACACAGGTCAAGATCATGACAGGGAAACTCCCAGAGACTGCTTATGTAAACTCGTGGAATCTCATGGACTCTTGACTGACACTTGGAGAGCCTGCACAGGACTGAACTAGGACCTCTGCACATGAGTACTGGTTGTGAGGCTTGGTATGTTTGTGAAGTCCCTGGTGGTGGGACCAGGATTTATCCCTGATGCTTGAGCTGGCTTTCTAGATCCCATTCCCTATAGTAGGATATCTTGCTCTGCCTTGATGCGGGGGAAGGAGGGGGAGAGCAGAGCAGAATTTGGTCCAGCCTCAATTTGATATGCCAGGCCTGGTTTTCTCTCCATAGGAAGGCTTACCCTTTCTGGGGAGTGAATGGAGTGAGGTGAGGGCATGGTAGGGCGTGTGCTGTAGGAGGGGAAAGGCGGGGGAACTGTAGTTGGCATGTGAAATGAAAAAAGAATTTAAAATGAAAATAGAAGTAAAATCATCTAGAGAAAATAGAGATTGTTGGGAGATGTTGGCAAAGAGCAGATGTGTGGTACCCTTAAGAAACTACTTCCTAGTCTGCGCAGACAGAATGGAAATCTCTTTTTGGAGGACTTGGTACAGAGAACTTGAATGGGATTTGGGGGCAGCATGGACCCACTGATTCTCAGAGTGGGGGTGGTAAACATGGAAACAAGAACTGGCAGTAGACATACCTCTGCCATGTTGGAAACCTGAGGAGGTGGAAGTCAGTGGTCAAAGGCTCCACTTTGATACTAGCTATGCCTGCTTAGCATTTTACCAATTCTCCTTGTCAGAAAGTGATTACAGATATACAATAAAAACAGATTCATACAAAAATGAACCTCTAAATATGTCATTTAATACATTAAATATGTCAAATAAATTTACTACATTTAATAAAAGGTGTAAACTTGAGAGAGAAGAGGGAAAGAGGCAGTCATCGATTAAAAGAGCAATTAAAGAAAATATTCATTAAAGAAGAAATAAATTAATAAAATGAAAGATGGAAAATACACAGAGAGGCTGGATTGTGTATACTATTTTGTTTTTGTTCATTTTTTGACTGTTTATGGGCTAACTATAGAAAGACATTTCATTGTGGGAACTGCTAAGCAAAAGCAACATAAAGGTATCTTTACTTCAAAATTTGGGTTTAAGAATATGTTGCTTTGGAAAAGAGGTTCTGCTTTCTTTCTATAGAAGATAAGAATCTGTGGATTCCTTCCAGGTTAATATGGTTTGATCAAGCAATATCCTCTGTGTTCAACAATGAAAGGAGTGGTCCAGATGATCCAACATTCAGAACACTTTCAAGGCAACTGAATGAGATGATACAGTTTCACAGACCACTATAATTAAGATTTAATCATAATTCTGAATTTTCTCAGGATTCCCACAAGATTGTGAAAACCCCCAATCAGCAGAAAATAGCTTTAGAAACTATGCCCAAATTCCTAAAATATTGCTTATAAATGTATGTTTTCTTTTAAAAGTGCTTGGTTATAAATGATTAATGGATTAGAGATAAAAGGGGGATATGATACAGAAATGATAAAAAAGTAGGTTACTATATCACCTCAACTCAAGACTGAGGCTCTGAAACAGAAATTATGGACTTGTAAATGTCCTGGCAGTGATGAAGATGCACAAAGATACTTGTGCCTTTTGTACTGCATATGAGATTATCAACACCAGTACATCAATGTACTGAATTCCTCCAAGAATATTTTGCTGGGAGAAGAGAAAGCCTAATTCATGTGACATCCAGAAGAGAAACTTTCTTCTTGGAAAGAGATGCACGACTTGGTAGATGACTTGACAGGTGCATGTAATATGTCAGAAGTGAGATCTACTCCTTAAATGCAGACTACAGACATATGATAACTCTGATTCTTCTCCTAAGTTCTAAATTTAGGATGGAGATCCCAGCTGATATACTCGGTGAGAAGGGTAACTGGATCTTTCCCTATCACCTGATCTCCACACATGTGCCATAGCATACACACACACACACACACACACACACACACACACACACACACACTAAATATGAATGAATCAATCAATCAATGAACAAGCAAAAGCTTCAAAATAAAACTAAGCATTATAATAATTGTTATAAAGGGCCACATTTTTGTTTCCAGCTGCTCAGCCCTGAAATAATCACACAGAAACCATATTATTTGCAACACTGTTTGGCCAATAGCTTAAGTGTATTTCTGGCTAACTCTTATATCCTAAACGAGCCCATCTCCATTAATCTGTGTATTTCCATGTGGCTGTGGCTTAGCAGGTGAAGTTCCAGCATCTGTGTCTTGCAGGCATATATGGCATTTTTCTGACTCTACCTCCCTTCTCCCGGCATTCAGTTTAGTTTCCCCCACCTAGCTCTGTTCTACCCTATCGGCCGAGCCTGTTTCTTTATTCATTAACCAATACAAGCAACACAGAGATGGAGGGTCCTCCTGTAATGAATTAAGTAAAATGATTCAGGTTCCCGAGTGGCAGGGAGTGGGTTCAAGATTGGCCAGTCTTTTTTTAAATTTATTCATTTATTATGCATTCAATATCTGCCTACATGTGTGCCTGCAGGCCAGAGAGGCCACCAGATCTCATTACAGATGGTTGTGAGCCACCATATGGTTGCTGGGAATTGAACTCAAGACCTTTGGAAGAGCAGGCAATGCTCTTAACCACTGAGCCATCTCTCCAGCCCCCAAGATTGGCCAGTCTTAAGTGGGGGATGGCATAGTTCTCCAAGTGGCTGCAGTGGGCCATGAGGGGCATCAAGTCCCACGAGGAGAGATAGATGGAGAGGCATGCCATGATACCATGCCACAGGTCTCTGAAGGCAGCTGGACTGGTAGACTTGTAATTTCTGCATGATAAGTACCCAATGTGTCCTTGACACTTCTTTTCCCAGTCAGAATCAAATTTGGAGCTTACAATTTTTTTTTCACAAATTTCAATAAATAAAGAATTATAATGGTTATACTATTTGCAGTCTTTCTTTATATATATTTCTGGGACACCAAACACATCACTCTAGAAAGTACATGTCACTTTGCTCTGATTAATCACCATCAACATGAAAACTCTAACAAAATTTGAATTTATATCTATGGTGTTCCACTTTTCTACAAGCTCAGCTATACAGAAACACATTCCATAAACTACAGATAATTTCCAATGGGCATGAAGCCAACTCAGGGAAACAGATAAGCAAACAGGTTAATGTAGTTGGACGTGTGGTTGGAAAGAATCACACATCCCTGAGCAAGAGGGTTGCTGACTCTCCACAATATGCACAATTCTGCACAATTTCCTTTCTAAAGCTTCAAATATAAAACACAAAACTAAATGAACATTTAAATTGATAACTTCCCTCATATAACATAAGTAATATACAAAAAAATAAACCATACAATTTTGTAATTTTATTTTTATTGTTTGAGTTTCAAACAAGTATATAATGTCTTCTGCCCAAAATTGCTCCTATAGTTCAACCTAATCATCACATGTACTTAACCCTCACCCTGCACTATTCTAACAACTTTATACACTTTTACAAACAGAGCAATGTCCTCCTAGTAAGCTTATGTGTTTAGTGATATCCTCTGACACATGAATAACCCAGACATGGGTAAACTGATAACTAAAACTGAATCTCTCTCTCTCTCTCTCTCTCTCTCTCTCTCTCTGAGTAGTCTCTAACTTCCAATATCTCTTCATTAAAGGTGAGACTTTTTGAGCATTTTACCAGTACTGACTTGAATTTTGACCGATATTGGCATTTTGATAAAGGTAATATATGGCTAGATAGATAGCTCACCAATTAATAATTAATAACAGAACTTGCTTCTCTTACCACAACCTGATAAAAGCCCATCACTCTTCTTAGGTAGCTCACACACATCCGTGTTTCCTGCTGTAGTAACCCGACCTGCAGGAAACGAATCGGGGTCTGTCTTTGGGTTGAGAATTGTATGTCAGACTGAGTAATGTAAAATATAATAAAAATATAATAGTATTATTTCTACTCATCCAAATTGTATAAACTAAGCAGAAATCATCTTCATGACCACAGCTATATATGTGCTCAATAGATGGAATATTTTCACAAAATAAACACACAGACAGTGGGAAAACACCCAAAGCTGTTCTTATGGAAGAAGTGAAGTGACATGAGAGATATTACAATACAGGCAACTGGTGTTCCGAGTCAGGGGTCCTGGTAAGCCTGGCTAGATAGGATTATTTTCATCAGATAATTATTCCTCTGGTGGGTTGATAGCTAAATTTTCCATTGCTGTATGCTATATACTTCCACAGGCCCCTGCATTCTTCCCTTTTCTGTTTAACAAAAAGGAAGCATGTCAATATCTCTTACTGCAGCAACAAATGTAGATAACTGAAAGTCTGAAGATGATTAAAAGACTGACAAGTGTTCATTGCAATGATTCTAAAATTAATTAGATTAATAATCTTTATCCTTATTTAATCAATATTTATATTATCAATCAATAATAGAACATTTATATTTATTTTCAATAATCAATATTTATAATCCAAAACAAATAATCTGTAGGATAGAGTGAAAGCTAATCTTAACACCTTGTAGGTGTAGCTCAGAAAATTTCTAATCCAAAAAAGTACAGAGAAGTAATATAAAGATCTATAATAGTTAATATGACACCATGTTGTTGAGTGTGTCTAAATATTTTAAATCAAAGCTATCATAAAAGAATAGTTTTTTGTAGAACATAAACTTTATCTATTAATCTTGAATCAATTTCTTTTTCAGTGATCAATTTAAATGAAATATATTTAGATAAAGAGTTTACCTGAATAGCTGCATTACTTGAATCAAGGCTCTTGCTGAAGCTGATAAGTATCTTTAAAATTGCAATTAAAGCAATTAACAAACCAATTTGACTATGAGAGGGCAATGAAAATCTGTCTCAAAGCATACAGAGCAGTATTTATACAAGAAACAATTTTCAAAAGTACATATCAAGAGTGTGTGAGAAAATACACATATTAGCACTCAGTAGTGCTTTCCAAAGTTAGATTAGAAGCTTACTGAAATTCTATTGGTTAATTTTAAAACTCTGAAATTTTGAAGTCTTAGGGTAACATTAGCACAGCCATGCACATAAAGCATTTTTTTTTACTTTTTTGCATACGTTATTTCACTTTTTAAACCTTTACATCTTGTATTTACACATCTTATTTCATTTCCTTAGACCCTAGGAACTTACACAAACAATCATTCACATCCTCAAACCCTCATACACCTCAGGCACTTTCTTAGACTTTCCAAATCTGCCTGGATTTTAAACATTTCCTTTCAAACTCCTCTTTTGACAGACCCACAAGTGTTTCATTGCTGAAAGCAGTCTTGCTAATAAGTTCCTTTGAACAACAACAACAACAAAAAAAACAGTATAAAGTTAAATGAAACCTCTTTTGTGATTTTCTCTCTTTTTCAGAGTCTGGTAGCAAGGTTAGTAGTGTCTTTCTTGATTGGAAAGTAGTAGCTCTGGGAAAGTGAGCCAGGGGTAGGACTTTTAAGAATGAATATAACTGAAAAGCCATCTGAAACCTTGGTGGAGCAGCAGGTATGCTCCTGCTGTTAAACTGACAATGTTATCATCACTTTAGTCATTAATGTTACCAGAGACTGAGAAGCACATAGTATAGCCAGAAGTATAGTTCAAATTGTCTATCTGCCAATCAAAATGGAAGAGACGTAGCCATTGCTAAGACTCCTGTGGTCTCTATTAATTATTTGGGGTCAGTAGATCTTCAGCTGTCATACATGACAGTATTAAATTTTCTGCCACATCTAAGTCTGAGGGATTTGCCTGAAGAGGAGGAACTTGGGGGAAAGACCTTACTTTGACCAGGAAGAGTAGGACTATCAATCCCAAAGTGTCCAGTACATGTAGAGTCCTGGCAGCAGGTGAGACATGTGGGAATTTATCCCAGTGCTTAATATTATCACAATTCAAGTGAAGTTGTTGTGCCCCATTATTTCTTTGGAAACCTTGGTGTCACCATTAGGAGCTGGGGTCTCGTTCCTTCATACTGACCTTTTTTAATCATCCAATTTAAAGACTATTTTCAACATAACTCTGAAACGATTTTAGGATCATTATCTCTTAAATATGTTTAAACTAAACAAGCTTTGACTGTTTTTAATTACCTGCTTTAGACTTGACTTTGAAAACAAACAAAGGTGCCAATGCTTATTATTGTAATTAATTACACTAGTACTTAGGATGATGACAAGTACAGTTCTGAACACATCCAACAATTTGGTAGTTTATAAGGTGACTGACTATAAACTTACAAGCCTTAATTATATTTAACAGGATATAATAAGTTACTAGTTTTTCTTTTTCCTTTTTATAAAATTAGGACTTTAATGTTTATCCCTGTTAGATTTATACTTAAAAAAAACAATTATGAATTGAAGATATTTTAGTAGCAATAAAAGTGTTTTATCATAAAGTCAACAGGGAGACTGTTATTATATCTGATCCTTTTACAGCGTACCATCCTAGACTAACAGAGGTTTTTGCATGACATAGTTTATTCGAAATAGCTAAAGCTTTACAAAGTAAACAAACACAAAGAAGATAGAGAAATATTACTGTGAACCTGAATAGTTATTAGAAATTGTAGACATTATTTACAAAATATACCTTGTTTATCAAACATATGTGATAAATTACCTACATTTTCAAGGACCCAGTGTTAAAAAGTTAACAAAGGCATAAGTAATACTGTGTAAGTCTCTAATTCAGCTTTTGTTAACCTGAGCCAGTCTTTATAACCTTAAATTTTTATCATTATATAAAACCCATACCAATATAAAATACTTTTGAGACATGTGGTTGTTTCCTTAGTCTTAGAAAGAGATATAATGATAAGCAGAGATTTCATTAGGACAAAGAAGATTCATAATTGCTGCTTTATGAATTTGTGGTCATCTTCATATAGTGAAGTTACACGGCTTGTACTCTTTAATTTAAGAAAATTGGCTGTCAGTCATGTGTCTTCTTGCATCTTGATATGGTTGTTAGACAAGATGGAGGAGTACTACATGTATGCTATTTAAAAACATGTTTTACTAAACAATATTTAAATCTAAGTTACATATACAATATATTCTAGACAAGAGTTAAGTCACATATATATGATGTCATAGAAAATTTAAATTACCTATGTAAAGATTTTAATTATATATTATTTTTTTCTAATTTTAAGACAAAATTATATTACATATTTTACAGATTTTTAAAACATATCCAATGAACTTGCAAATACTGAGTGTACAGAGACAGGTATAATTTTTGAGAAATTGGAAACCAGCTGCACCAATTTCCCGCTACAAATCTGTACTGCGAAGATGTTGTTTGAGCCAGGGAGGAGAAAGGGTCAAAAATTAAAATTCCACTGGTGAAAATTTCTATTAGTTTTATGAGGAATATGTGTGAGCAGAAGCTGTGGTGCACAGGAAGAACTGAGAGACAGTGCAGTGGAACTGAAAGCTAGAATAGAGCAGGGATGAAAGGAAACTTTAAGTGTGTTTTGTAGAGAGAATTAGGAGAGTGTCGCAGGCAAAAGCCAAGAGATGAAAGTAGAAAGTTTCCCAGAAGGTGGGCTGCCTTCTGGCATAGAAGTCTCCAGGAGACAGAAAGACACTCATGGCATAGACATGGTGAGGTATTGGTAAGGGACAAGGAGGAACATGCAGGACTTCCACTAGAGAGATGTGGCCAATATCATAGAAGCCATGAAGGGTGTAAAGAAGATACAGGAACTCCAGCAGGGTATAAGAGACAGGAAAGACAATGTCATAGAAACCCAGAAGAATTCAGGGAGCTGTAGTACTTAGCTGGCCTCTCCTAAGGAAAGGCAAAGAAATTTGCAATGTAGAGGCTGAGAACGGCACAAGAAAGAAATAAAACAAGTGGCTAGAGGAGGAGAGGGGACAGAGCAGGAGAAAAATATAGCTATCTACTTGGGGTTAGCAGGCAAGAGGCATAGCAGGCTGCAGGAGCCAGACAAACACACAGATGCTCATGTGAAGGGCAAAGCAGGCCAGAGCCAAGAGAGATAAATAGTTAGAAATCACGTCGAGGGAAGAGACAAAGCAGCTGAAGAGTGGAACTCTGGTGTTTGAAATCAAATATTGAGGGAGGCAGAAGCAGCTGACACAAACGATCTTTCCATACTGTAGGAGAAATCAATCAGCAGCTTGGTCTCGAGTAGTTGAGTTCATTTGGAAGAGAACTAATTTATAACATTCTTATGATGTTGGAACCAAACGAATGCAATAAATGAAAACAGGGGGATAGGATTATTCCTAGGTACAATGAAGGAGAAATGATATGGTAAACTGGAGGGATAATATAATCAGAGGTAGGAATATCTGGAATGATCCAGAGTAAATACAGACTGAAATCCTGCGAGGAAATCGGGGTGAGGGAACAGAGAAGCTCTAGAGCAGCTTCCTACCAAAAAGAGAAACCTGATCAAGAAGCTGACAAAGAGGGTAGCCAAAAAAAAGAAATAGATAACCAAAATGCCTGGATTATAAGGGGAAAGGCATTTGGGAAACAAGAAAAGCAGACAGAAGTCTTAGACATAGGAATTTTTGACCCTTGGCTATAGAGAGTGCTTCAGGAAGAAGCAGAGGGACTCACCAGCCAGGCAGGACCATTTGTCAGGTGAGAACAAGTTGCAATTGGCCTACTTCTTTATTTTCTTCCCCACCTCCAGCTCTGACTACCTTTTAGCAACAGAGCTACAAATCCATCAATAGTATCTTAAAGACAGAACATTTACACAAGGATTAGGTAGGGTGGATCAGACGAAAACATATCGGGCTTAGTTCAGAAAAAAGTGAAATAGAGAATAGGAAGCCTCTTTTTATTCTTTGGCACTCTTATCACTCGCAATATTTGTAAATGTCCTGAACATTGGGATCGAAGGTGACATATTTGGATTCATTATCTAAGAAATCTTGATTCAAGATTTCATTGTAGAACCAAATAAATTTGGGATCCTTCAGGTATGGATGACACCATTCCTTGGGTAAGAAAGAAAAGAAGGTACTAATCCTTAAGTGGAGGGCATACTTAGAACTCAGAGAAGAACAAGAAAGACAAAGTGCTCAATGGAGAATCATCACACTCAGTAGGGGTCAGTTCTAAAAGACAGAGGAGACTAGGTACCTGGTACCTGTGCTTACAAGTGAAGTCAAATGGCAAAAACTGATCATTTGAAGCTTCACCTGAGGGGAAGAATCAAATGTTAGGTCAGTAAAAAGTGTCAAAAGTAGCTTTAGTCCCCATGGCTCAGGGTACCTTTGCCTCCAAGAGTACCAGAGAAGTGTTAAATTTTCAAAGATAACTTGTTTAAATTCAGGGAAGTGTTTATGCTGGCCATACTGGCAACATACCAATTGCCAGTGTTTGATGGATCACTGAGCAATGAGAAAGCCAGAAGTATATACATTTTGAGTGTGGCAGATGGATGGGGTCTAGTGTGGCTCAGATCCCAGAGGGGAACACATTGCTCAGAAGAGCCAATCCACATCCCTGCACTAGTATAAGGTTATGGAAGAAAGGGTACTCTGGCAATTGGAAGACAAAGAAATAACACAAAATCACACCATGCCGTAGACCTTATGGAAGAGATTTATTGGGGAGGGTGTAAATGCAAATAGCTTCCTCTGAGACGGCATGGAAATAGAGAGGAGGCTCTGATAGTAGGAGATATGTAGGGGAGTTTAGACCTTATCCATATGTAAAATATGTGACAGTGATGCAGTGGGAATGTGTCATAGGGGTCTTTACTAATGACACTTCACACTGGACTCAGGTGATGATAGCTCTTAAAGGAGGTGAAAGAAGGAAAATCATCTGATTCTGTTATGGTGGATGTGCTAGATTAGCAATATATATACATATATATATGTGTGTGTGTGTGTGTGTGTGTGTGTTTGTGTGTGTATAGCAAAAATTAATTTTAAAATATGTAACTTGAGGAGGCCCGCTAGTTTGTGGGTTCTTTCCTGCCCAGTTCCCCCAGTTGGCAAGGTCCCAAAAGAAGAATCACACAGAGATCTCTATCAGTTAGAAAGCTGATTGACCCATTAGGTCAGGCTACTTATTAGCTAACTAGCACATCTTGATTTACCCATTTTTCTGATCTGTTTTAGTCATAGGCTCAGTACTTTTTTGAGCAGGGCAGCTCACATCTTGCTGCTTCGGGGATCTGGACAGGAGTGGGAGGAATCATCTTCATCCTTCCCAGAATTCTCCTGTTCTCATTGCATCATTTCTACTTCCTGTCTGGTTTTCCCACCTATACTTTCTGCATGGACAATCAGCATTTATTTAAAACATGATTGACAGGCTGGATTTGTGGCTACATATTGTTTAAATTTGTTTTTATCCTGGAATATGTCTACAAGACATAGACACAGGAGACAACTTCCTAAGTAGAACCCCAGTAGCACAGACAATAAGAGAATCAATGAATAAATGGAACCTCCTGAAACTGAGAAGCTTCTGTAAAGCGACGGACACTGTCAGTAAGACAAAAAGGCTACCTTCGGACTGGGAGAAGATCTTCACCATACCTCTCATCAGACAAAGGTCTGATCTCCAAAATATACAAAGAACTCAAGAAACTAGACACTAAAACTCTAATTAACCCAATTAAAAGATAGGGTACTGAACTGAACGGAGAATTCACAACAGATAAACTTCGAATGGCCAAAAGACACTTAAGGTCATGCTCAACCTCCTTAGCGATCAGGGAAATGCAAATCAAAACAACTTTGAGATACCATCTTACACCTGTCAGAGTAGCTAAACTCAAAAACACCTATGATAGCCTATGTTGGAGAGGATGTGGAATGAGGGGAACACTCATCCACTGTTGGTGGGAATGCAAACTTGTGCAGCCACTGTGGAAATCAGTGTGGCTGTCCCTCAGGAAACTGAGAGTCAACCTCCCTCAGGACCCAGCTCTTCTACTCTTGGGAATATACCCAAGAGATGCCCTATCATACTACAAAAGCATTTGTACAACTATGTTCATAGCTGCACTATTTGTAATAGCCAGAACCTGGAAACTACCTAGGTGCCCCTCAATAGAAGAATGGTTAAAGAAGGTGTGGAACATATACACATTAGAGTTTTACTCAGTGGTAAAAATCAATGACATCTTGACTTTTGCATGCAAATGGATGGAAATAGAAAACGCTTTACTGTGTGAGGGCACCCAGACCCAAAAAGAGAAATATGGTATGTACTCACTCGTAAGTGGATTCTAGCCTTGATTAAAGGTCTTTGAGCCTATAATTCGTGATCCTAGAGAAGTTAAATAAGAAGGTGAACCTGAAAAAAATCATATAGTTATCCTCCCAGATATTGGAAGTAGACATGATTGCCAGGCAAACTTGGGTGCATGGGGCGTGGGGGGTGTGGAAGTAAGGGGAAATGTTTGGAGAGAAGGGAGAGGGGGAGGATTGGGGATGGCTTGGGGGAATGGGATAGGGGGGAGGGAGGAAAGATGGATGTGGAAGCAGGGAGGTGTGTATCTCAACTAAGGGAGCCATTTTGGGGTTTGCAAGAGACTTGATTCTGGAGGGGTTCCCAGGCCCAAGGAGTGGTTCCCAGATTGTTCCCTGGGCAGTGGATGAGGGTGCCTGAACTGGCCTTAGCCCATAACCATACAGATGAAAATTTTGCATATTATCATAAAACCTTCATCTGGCGATGGATGGAGATAGAGACAGAGACCCACATTGGAACACTGGACTTAACTCCCTAGGTCCAAACGAGAAGTAGATGGAGGGAGAGCGTGAGCAAGGAAGGCAGGATCGGGGGGAACCTTCATCCAACAATGGATGGAGATAGAGACGGAGACTCACATTAGAGCACTGGACTGAGCCCCCAAGGTCTAAATGAGGAGCGGAATGAGGCAGAACATGAAAAAGGAAGTCAGGACCACGAGGGGTGTGTTCACCCACTGATACAAGGGGACTGATCGAATGAGAGTTCAACAAGGCCAGCTGAACTGGGACTGAACAAGCATGTGATCAAACCGGATTCTCTGAATGTGGCTGACATGGGGGTTGACTGGGAGGCCATTGACAATGTCGCTGGGTCTTGTTTTGTCTGTATGTGCTGGCTTTCTGGTCTCTTTGGAGGCTCACCTTCCTGGACTTGGAGGGAGGGGGAGGAACTTGGGCTTCCAGCAGAGCAGGAGGCCCTGACTGCTCTTAGGACTGGAAAGGGAGGAGGGGAGGGAGTGGGGGGAGTGGGAGAGTATTGGGAGGAATGGAGGGACTTGGACTTCCAGTGGGGCAGGAAGCCCTGACTGCTCTTGGGACTGGAGAGGGGGGAGGAGAGCGAGTGGAGGGAATGGGAGGGTATTGGGAGGAGGTGAGGAAGTGGAAATTTTTTTCTAAATAAATGAATAAATAAATAATAATAAAAACAAAAAAAACATGATTGACAGAACACAGATAATTGTCCCACACCAAAAATATGATGTGAATATCCAATCCCACAAACTCAGCCCCACTTCTGTAGCAGAGCCTCTATTGCAGCCATCTCTGACCCTGCAGACCTTTCTTCCAACTGCCATTGCCTATGCATTCACGCCAGATAGTTCCACATCTAATTTCCTATACCATACTTCTTGCTTTTCCCCATACCTAAGCTTTAATCAGGAAACCTCTACTATACCAAGAGCCTTTCGTCACAGGGCAACAAGTAGGCTGAAGGTGGATCTACACCTTTTCCTTCTGTTCCTGAGAGCCAGTCTCCCTAGTCTCATTCTCAGCTCTGTAGCAGAGAACCTGTTGCAGCCTTCCCTTGCCCTGTATCCTCCTCCTACTTCCATTTCCTGTGTATTTCCCCAGTTTTTCCATTCTAATCTCCTTCACTGTCCTTGTTTTACCCAAGCTCACAGACCAACCAGGTACGCTTTGATATTCCAAGAGCCTCTCCCCACTGGGCAGCAAGTAGACTGAAAGGATACTTAAACCATTATTTCTGCTCCTGGGATAAAATATCTCAGAATCAGACCCAGCTGTGTAGCAAGAAAATTCCTGTTGTTTCCATTTCTTCCTTAATCCCACCGCAGTGAATCATCAGTATGTTCTTGCTCAACCTTCTTTCGCAGAGTTGATCCCGCTGTCCCAGCCTCCAACATTCATTGGGAACACAGCAGCTGATCAGGACAGGGATGCAACACCAAGACAAACAAACACCTTTGCTAACCAAAGTTTTCTGTGAATGTTCCAGCTGAGCAAACAGCTAAATCAACTATACACAGTCAGCATACTCTCTGAAACTCCTGAGAGAAAATATTAACCAAGCATTTGAACACCTACCCAAAAAAGACAAATCCAGAAACTCGTACCTAAACCTATAATCACCCCAAACCCAGATTTTAGATGCCAGCATAAGAACACAATTAATATTAGACAGAATACGGTGACTCCTCTGGAGCACAAATATACAGCCACAGCAGGTCCTGAATATTCCAACATAACTGTAGCACAAGAAAAATACCATAAAACAATCAGAGGATAATGATAATTATTGAAAGCAGAAATTGATAAATTCCTTCAAGGAATCCAGGGAAACTTAAATATTGTGTGAATGAATAGATCTATTAAAGAAATCCAGAAAACCACTAACAATTAAAGGAAGTGAACAATAAACCCATTAAAGAAATTTTAAAAAAGTATAAACAAACCAAGGAAGGAAATAAATAAAAATGTTCAAAACCTGAAAATGAAAAGAGGATCAATAAGGAACACAAAAGAGAGGAAACACTATATAAGAAAAATTAGAGGTTAAATAGGAACTACAGAGGAAAGTTTCACACACAGAATGAAGAAAATGGAAAGATATCCTCAGATTTTGAAGATAGATTAGAGGAAATGGAAATATTGGTCAAGGAAAACTTGATATCCAAAAACCTTGTAAAACAAATGAAACAAGAAAATATGGGACACTGATGTGGGATTCCCATCTATATGCTGTGAATACCATTGATGAATAAAGGCCTGTTAATAGGGCAGAACTTAGGTAAGAGGAAAAAACTGTTCTGAATGCTAGGAGAAAGAAGGAAGAGTCAGGGAAAAGCCATGGAGCCCTGCAGGACACAGGTGCCAGAACTTTGCAAGTAAGCCACTGCCAAATGCAGATATACAGATTAATGGAGATGGGTTAAATTAATATGAAAGAGTTAGCAAATAAGAAGCTTGAGCTAATGGGCCAAGCAGTGATTTAATTAATACAGTAGATTCTGTGTGATTATTTTGGGGTTGAGCAGCTGGAAACAAAACAAGCTGCCCTCCCCCAACAATTTTGCACCTACTTGGCCAAGTAAAATCCATGTAAAACCTGAGAAGTCTTCTAGGAATTTTAGACGCTAAAAAACAAAGTTTAGTGCATTTTTTTCCAAATGGGCTTTGCTTGCTGGAGGCACACTGCAACTCCATTAAAAGAGGTTTTCCTGATTCAGCAGGAGCAGAAAAAAAAAAAAGACAAAGATTTGAAATGCCAGCTTTCTGAGCTGTGCTGCCAGGGTGAACTCTGACACTTTCTGGAGATTCAGCTATGCGGAATTTAAATGGGGTTTGTGAACAGAGTGCTACAACTTTCTTAAGGACAACATAGACTGACTGTGTGCCTAAAAATGGGGCTGTGAGCATGGCTCTCAGAGGCACCAAACGGCTTCACTGGGCTGGACTGGACAGGGATCAGGCAGTGCCTTATTTCCCCTAGCAATGGTGCTTCTTAAGTTAAAAAGAAGGGCTTAAGCACTTCTGATAAAAAAAAAAAGATTATTACAGATGTGCAATAAAAAACAACTTTAGAAGGAAAAGACCTCTAAATGAGTTACAGTATTAGATAAATGTACATAGGCTTGGGAGAAAGAAGAAAAATATTATAGAGATTTGAAAAAAAGTAAATGGTTTAAAAAATATAAAACAAACTCTTTGGAATAGACAGAGAACAGACAGTATATATTAAAGGAGTACAATAAGCCACGTAAAGATAGAAAATACACAGAGAATCTATTGTGTTTTCTTTGAATTTATTCACTGTGAATGAGCCAATATATATACTTTTAATGTATCGTGAATTCAAAATATGGGTCTAAGAATATGTTGCTTTGAAGAAAAGGTTCTTCTTTTGTTCTAACTGAAAATGAGAACCTGTGGAATTTTTCCAGACTAATGTGGTTTGGTGGATCAAGACTCCTGAAAGGTCACCTCGAACACACCTCAAAAAATTACTTTACCCAATAAAAAGCAGGAAGCAGTTTGGGGAAGAACTATGCCCATATTCCCAAATATTGTTTATAAATATTTGTTTACATTTAAAGAGAGATATATTATAGAAATTTACATTGGTATAGATCTTGATTTTCATTGGTATGAATCTTAGTTTATTGATACAAATATAATGGTAATTTTGTATATATGTGTACACGAATCCTATTCTTGTTCAAGATATTGTGACTATGTAGTTCATTTAAAATGTAATATATAATTAAGAAATAAAGGTTAATTGATAATCATCTAGATTTTCTAGATGTATAAATATGAATTTCAGATAGACAGGCTTCCTTCAAACCTTTCAAAAACTACAGAATATGGTATTTTATATTTTTCAGAACTTAGGACTTTTAATGGCAATGAGACACATCTGCTCCTGGCAGCACCAATTACTTCAAGAGAAAGACGGGCATCAAAGAGACTCCTTATGTAGTTTGATAGCCATTTGGGCAAGAAGTTACTCTTCCTTGGACTGCTTAACTGGACATGAGGACCCACAGAAAAATGACTGCTGAACGAGAAGCAAAAGGAAAGAGAACGTGAGCAAAGAAGGCAAGACCAGAGGGAACCTTCAACCGACGATGGATGGCAACACAGTTGAGACCCACATTGGAGCACCGGACTGAGTCCCCCAACGTCCAAATGAGGAGCAGAAGGAGAAGGAAAATGAAAAAGTAAATCAGGATTGCGAGGGATGCGATCACCCACTGATACAAGGGGATTGATCTAATGAGAGTTCACCAAGGCCAGTTGGACTGGGACTGAA
Source organism: Myodes glareolus (assembly GCF_982192425.1). Lineage (NCBI taxonomy): Eukaryota > Metazoa > Chordata > Mammalia > Rodentia > Cricetidae > Myodes > Myodes glareolus. The sequence goes on along the minus strand of NC_142032.1, from coordinate 22,594,326 downwards.
CAAGGACGTGATCCAATCAGATTCTCTGAATGTGGCCGGATTCTCTGAAAGTGGCTGGCCCGGAGTCTTTCTGAAAAGCCATTGACAATGACACTGGGACTTGTTTCCTCTGCATATACTGGATTTTGGGGATCCAGTCTGTTTGGATACTCACCTTCCTGGACCTGGAGGGAGCGGGGAGGAACTTGAACTTCCCACAGGGCAGGAAACCATGACTGCTCTTAGGGATGGAGAGGGAGGAGGAGAGGGAGTGGGAGGAGTGGGAGGTTGTTGGGAAGAGGGGCGGAAATGGAAACTTTTATAATTTAATAAAATTATTTTCTCATAAAAAATAAGAAAAATGACTGCTGAACTTGTCTAAAGGTGAAATGGTCCTTTGGATTTCCTGCTTCATGAAAGAGTATGCTAGACATTCTGCAGGATACAGAAGAAAGCGACTGAAATCTGACAATATAGGTGGAACTGTATTTGAGATTTCCTGATTCATGAAAAATTCTGATGGATACTATGGGCCTGTAGGCTGGAGACGGATGTTCCAACATTACAGAAGAACTTTAGTTGGCTGATCAGGCAGCAAGAGGTCTCTGTCAATTCTAGGATTTTGAAAGATTCTTACAATGTACTTCCTGTTTTCTTAGTTAAAATTATATTCTTCTGGTTTCTTTGATGGAGTTAAAGAATTTATAGGTTTAGGTTTCCTTAGTTATAAGAGCTAAAATAGATGTAAATATTTTGACTATAATTCTTGCTTGATACATGTTGTATGTAATTTTACTATGTTAAAGTTAAAACCTTCTTTTTTATTTAAACAGAGAAGCAGAAAAGAGGAAAACAAACACCAAAATTTGCCAATAAGCCACTGCCAAATGGTGACACACAGATTAATGGAGATGGGTTAAATTAACATGAAAGAGTTAGCCAATAAGAAGCTAGAGAGAATGGGCAAAGCAGTGTTTTAAATAATATATTTTCTGTGTGCTTCTTCTGGAATCTGAGCAGTCAGGAACAAACAAGTGGCCCTTATTACAACAGGTCATTGTTAAAAGACCAAACCTAAGAATAATAAGGATAAGGAAAAGGGAAGAAGCCTACCTCAAAAGTTCAGAATATGTTTCCAACAAAATCATATAAGAAAATTTTCTTAAGCCAAAGAAGGAAATTCTTGAAAAGGTACAAAAAGGGTATTGAACAACAAATAGATTCAACCAGAAAAGAATGTCCCCTCACCACATAATAATAATAATAATAATAATAATAATAGTAATAATTAGCCTCAAAGTACAGAACTAAGAAAGAATATTAAAAGTTGGAATGGACCAGGAACAATTTAAGGAGATTATAGCAAGAACCTGGAAACAGGCTAGATATCAATCAACCAAAGAATAGATAAAGAAAAATATGGTACAGTTACACAATGGAGTATTACTCAGCAGTAAAAAACAATGACATCTTGAAATTTTCATGCAAATGGATGGAATTAAAGAAATATATCCCGAATGAGATAACCAGAAGAAGAAGAAGAACAGAGTATTTTTCACTCATAAGTGGATATTAGATATAAGGCAAAAGATAATCAGCTTATAGTCCACAACCCCAAAGAAGCTAGGTATCAAGGACAGTATTAACAGAAACATATGAAGTTCTTCGTGGGAAGGGGAAATAGACAAAATCTCCTGGGAAAATTGGGAGCATAGTGGTTGGAGGAGAAGGTGGGGCAGAAGGAAAGGAGGAGGGAGAAGTAAACAGAAGGGAACAACTTGAGGGGACAAGATTGTCGAGATGAGGAAAGGACAGAGAAGGAGAGCAAAGAAAGAGATATATTGATTGAGGGAGTCATTGTAGGGCTATCAAGAATCCTGGCACTAGAGAAATTCCCAGAAATCCACAAAGGTGACCCTAGCTAATACCCTAGGCAATTGTGGAGAGGATGCCTGAACTGACCTTGCCTGTAGTCAGATTGAAGACTATCTTAAATATCATCATAGAATCTTCATTTAGCAACTAATGGAAACAGATGCAGGGATCTGCTGAAGAACACTGGGCAGAGTTCTCAAAGTCTAGTCAAAAAGAGGGAGGAGTAATTTATGAACAAAGGCATCAAGAATATGATGGGGATATTCACTGAAACAGCTTGGTGAGCTAATGGTTGCTCACTGACTCTGGCCTGACAGTAGGGGAACCAGCATAAGACCAAACTAGATTCTCTGAATGTGGGTAACAGTTGTATGGCTGGGGAAGACTGTGGGGCCACTCGCAGTAGGACCAGCATTTATCCATACATCTTATAGTGACTTTTTTGGTACACGTTCTTTCTGAAGGAGCCTAGATATTGTGGGGAAGACCTTGGTTCTGTCTCAAAGTAATATACTAGACTTTGTTGACTTTCCATGGGAAGCTTTGCCCGCTCTGAGGACTGGATTGGGAGTGTGGTGGGAGAAAGGTGAAGGGAGCTGGAGAAGGGTAAGGAGAAGGAACTTGCATTGGTAGTTAAATGAGAAAACATACTTTTGGAAAATTAATTAATTAATTAATCAAAATGGAAAGGAATGTGGAGGGTGTGAGAAAATGTTTTTTCAAGAAAATATTTACACATTGGTGTAGCAAATACCAAATATTTAGTCCCAGAAACTTACATAAAAACAACATTTTACAGAATTAATGTATGGTTTTACATCTTTTGAAATACATATTATATACAAGTATGAATGTCACAACCATTAATAGAGAAGGATGATATAAATTTGGAAGATATCACTATGTTCCCAATAGAATTTTATGTGTACACAAAATGAAGAATGGAATCATGTAAGTTGTGAACAGTACATGAAACTAGAAATCATCAAATAAAAAGAAGTACTCTAAAATTAAAAAGGCAAAAATTATGTTGTCCCTTTCATATGTGTAAACTAAAACATGCAAATATACATATTGTATATTTATAACTTTCATAATATATTGTGAAAAAGAAGTAGGGTTGATGTTATACTTAGTTATCAACTTGAATTTATCCAGAATTAAATTATATTCCAAAATGGAGAGTAGGCCAATGAGAGATTTTTTTTGTTAATTTGAAACGAAAAGATATTCTTATGATCTTTGTTTTGAGTCAGTAACTTACATGTCTTTAATCTGGATATTGAGCCAGGAAGACACACTTTAATACCAGTCATACCTTCTGCTGTATGTGTGTGTGTGCATATGTATATACACAAATATGTGTGTTTATGAATTTAAACAGTAACTTTTATATATATAATATTTATATATAACAATGAATAAAAGAAAAGATGCCATAGATTGAAAAGATAACCATATAAAAAGGGAAATACAATAATTGAAGAATTTGGATGAGAAAAGGTAAGTAGAAAATGATATGATTACACAATAATCTCAAAATAAAATTGTTTTCCGGTAATATTTTATTCTTCTTGGGCTTGTGCATCTCAAAGATGTTTATAACTAATAGTTGTATCTTTTTCTTTGTCGTCAAATTCAGAAGAGAAGCTTGCAAATGAGATGCAAATTTATAAGGTTGAGAGAAAGAAAAGTTTAAGTTCTTTATCTAAGAAACTATGTTAGTATAAAAGGATATTTTTAGGATGACAAAAGTTATGATAGAAAGTGGTTTAGGTGTAAAACTTTAGACTCATCAAGATAGAACAGGTAATAGAATACTTTCTCCAAATTTTCAAATACTAAAGAACTTGAGACCTTGTGAATGAAATTCTTACATGATAATTTTTCTTACAGTAAATAGATTTGCTGTGGTAGAGTTAAAATTTTGCTTTTTATTTAGACAAAAATGGGAAGTGTTTTAGGATATTTGGCCATACTGTGAAACTCCAAATGTGTGTTAATAAAATTTACCTTGGGACAGGGGCTGAGCAAGTGACTCGTTGGTACAGGAAGTACCATAGAAAGGACAGAAGAGTCAGAAATAATGATAAAGAGATGCACAGAAAGGAGAAGGGAGTCAATGAGAGATTCACATCCTCTTTCATTTGGGATGTCTGAGGAGATGATACTCTTGTTTGGTGTCTGGCCTAAAAGGAAGGTCAGTTAGTTGCTTATTAGTTTCTCTGATCTAGGAAGATTTTACCTCCACATCTGACTCCTGAGTCTTTACTGGTACATAGATTGATAAGACTGAGTTAAAACCTACATTTGACAGCTACACCCTAGGCAATTCCAGAGATATGAGAATTCCCACTGGGCCATATTGAAATAATTCTTCTGATATACAAGTAACTTCAATACTTTTCTCTACTCATTGAGTGGTGTGAAAAGTCCTTTTGTATATGTTTTGTTTTTATTGGCTATTAAAGAAGTTGTTTTCAGTCAATGGCTTAACAGAATATAGCCATGTTAAAATATGATAGATAGATAGATAGATAGATAGATAGATAGATAGATAGATAGATAGATGATGGACACACAGAGAGAGAGTAGGAAGTATCAGAGTATCAGGGAGAAGTCATGTAGCTGCCACTGGAGACAGATGCCTCTGCTGGAGCCTATTGGAATTTTGCCAGTAGGCTCCGTGGTGATACACAGATTAATATAAATGGGTTAATTTGAGATATAAGAGTAAGCCAGAAATACAATTAAGGTATTGGCCAAACATTATTTCAATCAATACATATTTCTGTGTGGTTATTTGGGTTTGAGCAGCCAGGAAACAAACAAGCAGCCTTAGGTTAGTATAGGTTAATAGATAGTCATCTATAATAGTCAAGCTTGTACTTATGTTAGTTAAATTTTATAGGTATGTAGAGATATATTTCAGTTAGATAGGTAATCTTCAAATCTTTCAGAGACCTTAAGAATATGGCATTTAAAATGTTTAAAAACTTAAGACTTTTTATGACAGTGAGACTCATCCTTTTCTGAGAGCACCAAGCTACTTCAAGAGGATGATGGGCATTAAAGAAGCTCCTTATGGAATTAGTTAATCATTTGTTGAGTATGGACTGATAAGAGAATCGATGTTGATCAGGTGGAAATAAATAGAATCTCAATGCACTGGATAAAATTAATGGAATTAATGAAAATATTTTTAAGGATGCAAACTCTCTAAAAGAGATTTTGCTTACATTCTAGGAAACAAACCATCTGTGTAGATCTTCATCACAGAAATAAAGAATGGACTGAGAAACAGCAACCATTTCTCTAGTGGTAAATGATGAGGCTTTTAAAGAAGCATATTGAGCTTATTTTGACCAAAATAAAGTGTGTAAATTTGGGGAATTTTATAGCAATATGAGTCAGTTGGAAAGCAGTGCTTGCTGTATTGTAGATAAAGGAAATAGCCAAGAATTTGGCTCACTAATGTTCAATGATTTACAAAATGAAACTCTTGTGAAATTCATCCGGCAAAAATGTTGACATTATTTACTAGATCCTTGTGTATTTTGATTGGCACTGAGTAAGGTCAATATTGAACATTATGAGAAAGTTGGTAGGAACTGAGTGTAACAATAAAGTGGTATGTTTCTGTGTAGATAAAAATGTGAAGTTCAAGTGGTGTGGGCTCAAGCCGTACACTTCCTACACCCTGCAGGCCCAGTTTTATTAGAATTTTGAATCTCCATATCCCAGGTTTTTAATTCAGAAATTGGATTAATATTTTTTCAGTAAAGTAAGTGGGTCCATTGTAAATAAATAAATGAGTGAGGATTAACAGAACCAGTTTAGGAATGAATGATAAAATGTGATGTAGCAAGTATCAAGAGGATAGTTTTCCATACTGAAGAAATTTGAGAAACTGCTTAGATCATTCAGAACAAACAGATACCTTATTTACAGAGGGAACCTTTTCTTGACCAATGCAATTACCTCTCAAATTACCAATATAGTTCTTCTGGTATTAAAGTACCTTCTTTTTTTTTTCTACTCATTGAGTAGTGTAGGAAGTTCTTTTGTATATATGTTGCTTTTATTGGTTAATAAAGAAGTTGCTTTCAGCCAGTGGCTTAACAGAATATAGCCAGGTTGGAAGATATATATATATATATAGAGAGAGAGAGAGAGAGAGAGTAGGAAGTGTCAGGGAGAAGCCATGTAGCCAATACTGGAGACAGAGGCCTCTGCTTGAGCCTATTGGAATCTTGCTGTTAGGCCACAGTCACATCACAGTACCCAGATTAAGAGAAATGGGTTAATTTAAGATATAAGAGTTAACCAAAAATATGTTTAGGCTATTGGCCAAACAGTATTGTAATTAATACAGATTTCTGTGTGGTTATTTCAGGTTAGAGCAGAAGGGAAATGAACACATTGACTCTAGCAACAGATTTCAGTGCCAGATTGCCAGAATTCCCATGTCAAGTCTAAGAAAGCTTTAAAAATTGACTTCCAGACCCACAAAAAATGGGAACCAAGTGCAGATTCTTGGTAACAGCATTTTTTTTTCGGACATGTTCTGTTTGCAAGGGAGATGCAGGAAAAAAAAATGTGTGTTTTTTTAAAAAATGGTAGCTCCCTGGTTTGCCAGCACAAAGGGCTCTGATTCTTTTGGGAGGTTCAGCTATGGAGCTTTTAAATGGGTTTTGTGAGAAGAATGCTATAACTTGCTTATGGCAACATAGACCCATGATTTGCTGAAAACAGGGCCGTGAGCATGGCTATCAGAGGCAGTGATCATGCCTCTGCTATGTTAGACTCGGTAGAGCAACAGGCGGGATCACATAGTTGGTCCTAGCCATGCCCTCTTAGCATTTAAAAAGAGGTGCTCCTGTTCAGAAAATTAACAACCACATGATAATACAGAGATTAATAGAAATGGGTTAATTTAGTCTATGAGGTAAACAGAAATACACTTAAGCTATTGGTCAAACAATATTGCAATTAATACAGATTTTTCTTTAGTTATTTCAGGTTGGAGCAGTTGGGAAACAAACAAGCAGCCTTGAAAACAGATGATTTCTTCAAACTTCAGTTCTTTTATAGTAACATTTTAACCGCCACCCATGCTTTATTATAATCTTGGCAACTACTCTACATTTAACAAACCTTCATTATTGTGCACCCACTGTTTATGATTCTTATTGATGCGGGAATAATAAGAACAGAGGCTATGTGTCTATGGGGGATTCAAATACTAGCAGTTGCATTTTCTCAAGAACTTGCACATATGTCTTCTGCTCAGTTTTGCAGCACCAGCCTCACTTCTGACTTACTGGAACATGGAGAAATCTAATCCTTGCAATCCATGGGTAAAACAGCAGAAATATCTGGAGCCATAAGACAATCATCTTAAATTCTCAGTTCTAGATATGAGCTGAGAGACACTGACAGTCCTTCTGTTACACTATTGCCAGTGGGAAAAAACAATAACAACAACAAAAATAATAGCCTGGATTATGCGCCATTAAGTTCCACAGTGTTAAAATTCATATAGCTTTCTCTAAGATAGAATTTAATATATTTTATGAAAAAGATGGATAATTTTTGTCCTACTATAGTGCTCAAAGCATACATTATAGTCTTTTTAGACTTCCATTAATAAGAACATGTATCCAAAGTTTAAATTAGTAAGAACCATTTCAATTATCTTATGATCTATGTGTATGGTCTTGTGTGCATATGTATCTAGCCATGAGAGGAAGCACACAAAGGCCTGCGGCAGTGAGGCCAACACAAAGAGCACAGGAAGACTTTATTAGAAAAAAACATACATCATAAAACACACAAAATGTCCATAAAATATAAATTTATACATGAGAAATAAACTTAGATTACAGACATATGAGGACTTTTCACTTATCTAAAAGTTAACACATGTGAATGTGTATCCTAGTAATGTCAGCAAATAAAACCACAAAATCTTACGTAAACATCTGGGTGGTAATACAAAATTGTTATGTATTCATGGTTGGGCAAACATAAGGAGGCCCCAACCTTTTACAAGCAAATATCAGTAATTTAGTTATGCTGACAGAGGGCAAACAGGTTTCCACAAGGAAGAAAACAATTAGTTATCTAATTTGAAATTGTCAGTCCTGAAAACAAATATGCAATCACTGTTACACACAGAGAGCAGGCTCTATTTCTCTCTCTCTCTCTCTCTCTCTCTCTCTCTCTCTCTCTCTGTGTGTGTGTGTGTGTGTGATTTAAACTATATATGTGTGTGTGTGTGATTCAAATTATATATATATATGTGTGTGTGTGTTTGTTCTGATTTTATGAATTTAAACATTATGTATTTATAAACAAATATATATTATCACTAAAAACAAAATTACCATGAAATACAAGGAAATTCAAATATGGTAGCGTTTGAATGAGTGAAGGAAAATAGAATATGCCAAAATTAGATTGTAATTTCATAATGAAATGCTATCTGAAATTTAGTTCAGTTATTTCCAAAGGAAAAAAAACATTTAAGACATCAATTTCTTTCTTCGTATTTCTCACCAATATCTTGTCACAACTCAGTAAAATTAGGCCAAAAACACTAAGGGGTGCCCTACCAGGAAGGCAAGGTTGAACAACTTTTTTTTTTTTATCAGTGAGACAAAGTCTACTTGGAAGAGACAGTAAACAGTAAACAGTGCCTAGTTGATTACTCAATGAACCTCCAAAGCATAGAAGGTGAATTCTGTGGCTTCTTTATAACAAGTCTATGCTACCTAGTTACCCCTGTGTTAGTTAGAAGAGTCTCCTTGGATCCAGGTGTGGTCTTCATGCTCATTTTGACCAGTATGCTTCTACTCTCACTTTGGAAACAGAGTTTTGAGAGATGGAAGCTCCCTCTGGCCTACCCCTCTGCCAGTTATTGCAATATCTTACAGATAGTGTGAACTATCAACCCATCTAAAATCATTGTAAGTATTCTTTATGCTCATCCAGTACTTTACAAAGGGAATATAAGTCATGATGCTTTCAAAGAAATTCTAGTAACAGAGAAAATATTTTTTAAATGAGTGTAAATTCAAAAAAATTAAATCTCAATGACTTTTCTCATATTTGCCTCTAGTCCAGCTCTGGGAACTAGTAAAGAGTAAGGTTTCATGTTGAAAAACATTTAGGTCTTTGCATTTAATAATATACTCAAAAATTCAAAGAGTTGTCTGCTTCTTCAAATCTTGAATTTATAATCATTTTCTACTAATTTAGCTGATGGTAAAGAGGGAGGGATATTTGATTTAATGAATCATAATTTTAGAATGTATTGTTCTTAGGTTGTCATTCATACTTTACTCTGTAGAATTAACTAGATCCTAATTTGAAGGGAAACCACTGGTTATGGGCTCACACAGAAAAATGAAATCATAAACAGTGTGTCTATGCTCATACTATGGATTCCCAGTGGCCCTTGATTTCTAAAGCCTCTGTCTTGGGTCAAGAATTCTATATAATGAGAATATATTTTCTATACATGCTTTATTTTGTGGTGAAGCTTCTGGGATTTCCATCCTCTTTACTCTTGTAACAATAGATGAAAACTGGAGGGAAACACTTTAGAGCCTAAGAGTTTAGAATTCTACTCTTCATCATAGGCTTTCAGCTAGAAATATTTTACAGCTGGATCTACAGCAGTCATGTGACTATTGATGTCTGTTTCAGTATGGAGTTAGTATGATAGTGATGCTCAAGCATCCAATAATCAATAAGCATAGTATGGACTTGGAGATTCTACTGATATAATAAAACCTTGGAAATGAGTGTGAAATTTTTATTTCCATTTCATTGTGAAATATGATGAAGATATCCATTGAATATCTTAGTGCAGTGATTCCTTGACTTCAAACTTAGATTTTATATATAAAATTATTATAACACAACACTTTTACCAATCTAAATATTTTGAATCTCTAGAAACTACAGTGACATTTTTCCTTTTTCTATTAATTTTATTGAGCTCTACATTTTTAAATGTTCCCTCCCTGCCTCTCTTCTCCACTCAACTATCTCCCATGGTCCCATGTGCCCAATTTACTCAGGAGATCTTGTCATTTTCTACTTCACATGTGGGTTATATTCATGTATGTCTCTCTTAGGGTCCTCATTGTTATCTAAGTTCTCTGGGATTTTGATTTGTAGGATGGTGAGTATATGTGATAATTATCTTTCTGGTTCTGGGTTACTTCATTCAATATGATGTTTTCTAGTTCCATCCATTTGCCTACAAATTTCAAGATTTCTTTTTCTGCTGTGTAAGTACCCCATTGTGAAAGTTCCTATATAGGCTATTCTACCTCTTGGACCATAAGATCTGGAAGAATAGATGATACTAGAGGTCACAGTAGAAAGTAGGTATACTCTTTGAAGTCTTTAGTAGGCTTTTTATAAGATAATTACAGAAGAAGGCTTTGGGTTATGGGGAGCAAGTCTCTACACTCGTGTGCAGACTATCCTTTCTTTGAAAAGCAACTCTTGGTGTGTTATTGGGCTTTCTTAAATGCTGAACTTTTGACAATGGGACACCAGGTTACTCTGTAACCTGAGATGCCCAACATGAGCTAAGTATTATTTGAATCACCTTGTAAAAATGTAGGTTATGCACAACAGCCATATAATATCAAATGGAAGTTGTGTATGAATGATGCAGTCATAAAACAACAAGCAAGTTACATGAAGTTGTCCAAATGCCTTTTGTCTCTACTCAAATAACAATGACATCTGTTGCTAGCTATGAACATGTAGCCTCATGGGGGTTTTCCTATGTTTCGCTGACTGAGGATTAGAAGACTATGGCTAGATTAAATAGACGTCCTGCACATTATGCAGTTCCAACCCAGATGTGGGGAGGTGCTGTATTCCAACCCCTTTCTGGGACAACCTTGAACGATATCACTGAGGAAAATTCTTCACAATTTCAAGAATATTGGACTCTACACATGCTTATACATTCTGTTTGAAAAAGAAATGGCCAGATGTGGGATTGTTCACTGATCCTTGATTTGTTGGATGGTCAGGGTCTTGAGCAGAGCGCGGTTATAAATTGTTGAGACATTGGAGCACTGGACTGAGTCTCCAAGGTCCAAATGAGGAGCCGAAGGAGGGAGAACATGAGCAAGGAAGTCAAGACCAGTAAGGGTGCGTCCACCCACTGAGGCAGTGGGACTGATCTAATGGAAGCTCACCAAGGCCAGCTGGACTGGGATTGATGGAGCATGTGGTCAAACTGGACTCTCTGAATGTGGCTGTCAATGAGCGCTGACTAAGAAGCCAAGGACAATGGCATTGGGTTTTGATTTTACTGTATGGACTTATTTTGTGGGAGCCTGGTTTGTTTAGATGCTCACCTTTATATACCTGGATGGAGGGGGGAGGACCCAAGAATTCCCACAGGGCAAGGACCCTGACTGCACTTAGGACTAGAGAGGGAGAAGGAGATGTGGGAAAGGAGGGAAAAGGGAGGCAGGGAGGAGGTGGAAATTTTTAATAAATAAATATATAAATAAAAATTTAAAAAATAAAATTGTTGAGAAAGATTTCTGTGTATAGTTTTCTTCAAATTGGTGAGGTATATGAAAGTAATTGTTCCCTGTGTAAATGCTCATCAGCTTGGGACTTCAACTGAGGAATCAATTAATAACATAGTAGATAAAAGAACAGATTCTGGGGATTTTCAGCCTTTTCCCTCAATCCTTACCCTGACAAATGGGCCCAAAAAAAGTAACCATGGCTGTCGAGATGGATTTGTAAATGGCTTAGGTAACATAAACATTCACTCACCAAGGCTGACCTGTCAACATCTATTGCTGAGTGCCAGATATGCACAAATACCAGAGACCCAGATATGGCTCTATAGCTGGGCTGACCGGCCAGTGACTTTGCAGTAGATTTATAATGTTGTATCTTTTCCTTTGGAAAAGACAATGTGTTGATATATACAAGTGGATACATATTCTGGTTATGTAATGGAGGTTCCTCTCCTGCACATAATACCTCCACTAAAACCACCCTCTTTGGACTTAGAGAATAGCTTATCCACTTCCATATTATTCTGTACAGTATTGCTTCTCATTAATGAACTCATGTGGCAGCTAGAGAGGTGTGATTGCAAGCCCCATACCATGGTATGTACTTTCCTATTGTGTCCTTACATCCTGAAGCATTTGGCCTAATAAAAAAATGGAACCTTAAGAAAACACAGTTACAATGTCAATTAGGTGTCAGAAACCTGGAGGATTGGATGAGTACTCCAGAAGGCAGTATATATTTTGAATTAGCATTTAATACGTGGTATAGTTTCTAACTGAAAAAAATTGCAAACATTATCACCTCTATACAAACACTAGAAAAACTTTTGTTTCCTTTCCATTCACATTGAGTTCTTTTGGACTAGAAGTTTTACATACAGTTGTGAGAACAATCCTTTCAGAAGACATAAAAAACATTTCTTTGAACTGTAAGTTCAGCCGTTGCCCTGGCCACTTTAGGTTTTGGTGCACTTGAACTAAATTGTTTAGAAATAAATAACAGTGTAAGCACAGGTGATTGATATAGATTATAATGGGGAAATTGAATCGATGCCCCACATTGGAGGTAGGAAAATATGTCTGGAGTAAAGGAAATCACTTCAAGCATCCCTTGCTTATTGTGATTAAGATTAATGGAAAAGAGCTGCCTAAACCTGGCAGGATGGCATAGACCAGTGAGGAATAAAGTTGTGGATCTCTTAGCCTGGCAAAGAACCAAGGCTGCCTGTGGTACTTTTTGAGTTTGAAGCAAAACCAAAATGTGTAGGAGAGGAATCAAGTTATAACCGTCAGATAAGGCCACAGAACAGTAATAGAAATGAGGATTATAGTTGACATGAGTGTTTTTTCTAAGAATATGTTGATTCAGATATTTGTGTTTTCTTTCAGTTTATTCATCATATTATATAACATTAGTTAACTAGATAAGTATCTTGATGGGAGAGCATTTGGGGGCTAGGGAGAAACTGGTACGAGATAAACCCCCAGAAACACACAAGGATAACCCGAGTTAACACTCCTAGGAATAGTAGAGAGTATACCTGAACTCACGGTCTACTGTAATCAGATTGGTGAATACAATAATTGTTACCAGAGATACTCGACCCAGAAACTGATGAAAGCAGATGCAAATCCACACCTATGCACTGAGTTGAGCTTTAGGGATCTTCCTGAAGAAAGGAAGGATGGATTGTAGGAGCCCAGGGATGTCATGGTGGGGGAACTCATAGAGAGATCTGAGTTTGTGGGAGCTAGCGGACTCTGGATCAATAGTTAGGAAGCCTCCATGGCATGGACCTAGGCACACTTCATCTGTGTAACAGTTATGTAGATTGGCCTCTATGTAAGGCTCCTAGCAGTGAGATCAGGTCCTGTCAATGACACTTAGCTGACTTTTGGGAAGATGGGCCCCATGGAGGATTATCTAGTCCAACCTTGATGCAAGTGTAGGTACTAGGTCCTGCCTCATCCTGATGTACCATGTTTTTGTCAAGCCTGTGGGGTTCTGCCCCTTTCTAAACAGAGAAAGTGGGGGAATGGAAGGGAATAAAGTAGATTGAGAACAAGGGGAGACTGGGTGAAGAGGGAAGGGAAAACTGTGTTTGGTATGTAAAATAAGCGAAAAAATACTGCATACATAATAAATAAATCTTTTTTCTGAAAACTAAGAAAACAAAAGAGGACACACATAAGAAAAATAAGAAGGAAATGCAAATATGGACAGTTTTGAATGAAGAAAAGGAAACTATAAAATGACAAAATCATTCTATAATTTCAGAATAAAATGCTTTCGAAAAATTAACCATTTTCAAATAAAGATAGATCCAAAATATCAAATTCACTGTTCATATTTATCACCAATATTGGGTCACAACTCTGTAATATTTGGTCAAATCACTAAGAAGCACAAGGTTAAATAACAGTTCATTTTTTTTTGTTATCACAGGGACAAAGTCTACTTGGAAGAGAGCTTAAACAGTGCCTAGTTGGTTACTCATTGATGCTCCAACGTACAAGAGGTCAGTTCTATGGTCGCATTATAAAACCTCTGTACTGCCTGATCACACTTGTGCCAGTTGGAAGGCTAACCATGGATTTGGTCATAGTCTCGCTGCTCATTCTGACATGTCTGCTTCTCTTCTCACACTGGAAATGGAATTCTGAGAGAGGGAAGCTACCTCCTGGACCTACTCCTCTGCCAATCATTGGCAATATCCACCAGATAGATGTAAAAAATGTTCACCAGTCCTTTACCAATGTAAGTATACTTCATGCATGTCTGGTACTTTGTAAAGAGAGATATAAGTGATGCTGCTTTCAAAGAAAGTCTAGTAATAGAGAAAATATTTTTTTTAAATGGGTGTAAAGTGAAAAACAGGAAAGTTGTTTTTGTGTTTTCTGAGACTTGCCTATAGTACTGGAGTTGGTATTAGTAATAAACAAGATTTCAGGTTACAGAATATGTAGGACACTGCATTTTATAATATAATCATAGAATTATAAGGTTTATCTACTTTTTCAAATCCTCGTATCAGTCACATTTTCTATTATTTTGACTAATGGTAAAGAGTGGGGGATTATAGTGATATTTTGTGATCTAACAAATAAATTTCAGGTATGTGCTAATTAAATTAGAACTAAATATATGTGCAGTTTTGGCACATAACTTTAATTCCAGGACATGGAAGGCAAAGGCAGACAGACTTCTGTGAGTTTAAAGACACCCTGGGCTACACTATACTGGTCCAGTCTCAAAGGAAACAGAGTCATGTGGTAGTGGCTCACACCTTTAAATAAAGTACCAGGGAAGTAGAGAAGAGAAGTGATATAGTTGGGCAGAGAGAGGACACAAGGCAGGAGGAGACAAGAGCTCAAATGTGCTCTGAGCTGGCCATCTGAGGATACGGTCTAAGCATTCAGTCTGAGGATTCCGTCTGGACATGCAGTTTGAGGATTCATAAAGACAGGGTCACCCCTTTGAATCTTAGTATTCTTTAGAGGATAAAAGTCTCTCTAGTGACTGGCTGCACTGCTTCAGCTTTCACCCCCTAATATCAGACTCTAAGTGTTTACTATTAACACCAATTGGAATTAGCATTACAATGAATATGTATTTAAATGAATCATAATTGTAGAGATACATTGTTTGTGGATTATTCATTCATGCCTTACTCTGTAGAATTAATTGGATCCTGATTAAAAGTAAAGCAATGGGCATGGCATCACACAGGAAAAGGAAATCATAAACAGTGAAGCTTCTCTTATATTGTGGTTTCCCAATCTTCTTTGATTACATACAAAGTGTATGCCTGGGACAAAATTACTGCATGATGAGAATATTTTTTTTCTACAGGAGCTGTTATTGTGGTACAGCTTCTGTGATGCTTACTCTGTACTTTTGTAACAATAGATGAGGACTGATTGGAACACTTGTGGTGACCCAAGTGTTTAGATGTTAACCCTTCATCACAGGTTTTGTAATTTTCAACAGAAAATATTTCACAGCTGGTTCCACAGAAGTCATGTGACTATTGATGTCTATATCTGTATGCAGTTAGCGTGAGAATGATCTGCATTATCTAAAAAACGGATAAGCATAGTGTGGATATGAATGCTCTACTCCTTTGCATTAGAACCCAGGAAATGAGTGTGGAATTTTTACTTCAGGTACTTTGTGAAATGTGACAAAGTGACCTGCTGAATAACAAAGTAAGGTGATTCCTTCTCTTTAGACTATAAACGGCATGGGATAATGCCTGGCATCCAGAAGGTCATCTATATGTAATAATCATCATATTGAAAGGTGTATACACACTTTAAACTTAGATTTTCTGCATAAAAATATTCTAATACAGTTCTATTACCAGTATGAAGAGCTAAACTAAGTGACATTTTTAGAATATTTCTGTTTTCTATTGTCATTCCAGTTCTCTAAAATCTATGGCCCTGTGTTCACTCTGTATTTTGGCATGAAACCCACTGTGGTGTTGCATGGCTTTGAAGCAATAAAAGAAGCTCTCATAGGTCATGGGGAGGAGTTTAGTGGAAGAGGAAGAGTCCCAATTTTTCAGATGATTTTTAAAGACCTTGGTAAGTATGCATGTGCTTCTGTGTATATTTTGTAGTATACATAGAGAGATGGAGGGTGGAAAGCAGAGGTCATGTTTGCTCTTCAGGAATAAGTTTGGGGATCTATATCTCTGACCAGTCTGTACCTTTATATCTCTCTCAGACATACTCCTTAATCTTCTATTCCAATTTCTTTAGGCATTGGTTTTAGCAATGGAGAGACATGGAAAGAAACAAGGCACTTCTCACTCATAACCCTGAGAAAACTGGGCATGGGGCAAAGGAGTATTGAAAACTGTATTCAAGAGGAAGCACGGTTCCTTGTTGAGGAACTCAAGAAAACCAACGGTAAGTGCAGGTTTATAATCTGATGTTCACATCTTGTTCTATGTATATCTGCATTAGTCAATTTTTTGCCATCCTATTCAAAGAATTCTTTTCTAAAGAGATGTCATGGGTATGGGTCTCATGTTAATTTTCTATGGAACTATAGAGCTATATATTCCCCGAGTCAAAATACTGTTTTCCTTTGCATATCATCTCACCACAATACAATTTCCAATAGCAATAGTTACTATGAAAACATAAGAACACTAGAAAAGATTGTATTAGATTTCTTTTCATCATCCTTCTTTTCTTCACTTTTCCTTTCTTTATTGAACAACAATGGCCTAGACTGCTTCTCTAAAGTGTCTAAGGGTCCTTCTTGTATTATGTTTTAGTTTTTGACAACTATGGTATGATGTAATAATTTTATTTCTCATTGAGTGTAGTAGAATTCTTTTTGATTAGTGCATTTCAGCTGTTTGCATGGTATCAAAATGATATTGCTATTTCTTTTGCATAACATTTAGTGGTTTGATATATGACCTTAATAAAACATGTTTCAACACAAATATTCAAAATAAATGTACATGTGGAAACAACTAAACTTAGTAATTTTACTTAAAAAGTTGGCTTTGTTGGCTCTCTCACATTTCCCTGTGTGTCTTCATTCTTCATGTCAGATTCCCCTTTAAGTTTTGTATTAGAAAAGTAATTGTTGCTACTTTGCCAACACTCTGGATGCTACTCACTTGTTGCTTATGAATGAAGAATCTTATTATGTCTGTGAATTCCTAAGTGAATTTGGTTTAGCATTCTTGACAAATGTAATAAAAGACTGGCTGTCAGATTTTATATATGAATGGCATGCACACATACAATAGCAATCTCAAAGTCTTATCTTCCATATGCTTTGCTTAAACACTTGGTATTTCTTAGAATACTGCATCATGTTAATTGTATGGTAAAATATCAGTAAGTTCAAGGAATTTCTTATGCTTAATAGTCCAACGTTGTTAAATCGTTTGTCCTTATTTGAGTCTACATAAATGAGGATCAACTTCAGTACAAACAATAATGATCTCTTGGTCACTGCAAATTCACCACTGAAAGGAATAAAAGAAAATAATCATTTTCTCCTCTATTTTTATTCTTTCCTGTGTTGTCATAAAAATAATCCACCCAAGTGAGTCATATCACCCATACTATGTTGAGTCTTCCCACATCATCAGAAATGAAGGAAGAGCATGAAGAGATAAGAACCCAGTTTAGGTTGATGGAGCATTTACTCTGCCAAGTTTTCTTCTTTTGTTCTAACTGTGGTTTGTGTCAACTTGACTAAAACTAATCAACACAAAACCTGATTACTCATTTTCTATACTTATGAAATCAATCACATAATCTATGTAATATATACATTTCAATCATTTCTGTGATATACTATCTTGATATTTACTTTAAAGTAGCAATGAAAATATCCACAACTAAGTTTTGCTGAAATATATTGAATGCGGTTTGGCCATGCTAAATATTATTTTCTTTGGAGAAAATGGCATTGTTGAAAATCCTCTGGATTCTGGGATGAGACCAGGGAGACAAGTTTCTAATGACAGATCATGACCTTTGTTTTAAGTCACACTGATTTTTTTCTCCTCCATTTTCTTCCATTATTTCCACTAACCATTCAGTTTTGCTTTTATCACACTTTCACTGCAGGTATTAACATGAAATAATTCTTTTGTAAACAGCAAAATTCGCTGTTTCAAATATGAATATGTGAAAAGGAAGGTCTTCAATAGTTTTCTCATGATTTTTGCTTTACCTGTAATGGACTTTGAAAATACAGGCTCTTATATAATTTAGTTATGTAAACAGTTCATGTCACAGTTAAAGTTGTTGCTTTTACATTTTCTTCCCATAGATCACTGATGTTCCCTGTTTTTCAATTTTCTTTCTCCTAATTCTTTGAAGGTTCTCCATGATTCTGTATACTCCACATTACTAGCACAATAGATTTTTATTTTTGTTTTGCTTTGGGTTTTTTTGTTTGTTTGTTTATTGAAATAGGATTTCTCCGTATATATCTGAATGACCTGGAAGTAGATCTGTAGACAAGACTTGCCTGGAACTCAGATTCACCCATGACTCAGAGAATTGTCCTCTCCAGTTTTCCAGGATTAGGTTTTCCGAGACAGATGGGAGCATTGCTGATACTGACTCATAGGTTTCTCAGCCCTGCACACACAAGCACAGAAACCCTGCCTATCCAGACAAATTTCAGGGACCATTTTCCCTATCAATGATGAGCCCAAGGGCTTATATCTTTATTTGAGAAAGGAGATGTTGAGTAGTCATTGGCACCTATTCTCAGAAAACATTTCACAAAAACAAAAAGATTAAAATTTAGTGGTAAAAATGATTTATTGTAAGTAAGAAAGAACACTTGAAGTAAGTAATGTCAGTCCTTGCTGCGGGAGCTGCAAGTTCTTATTCTCCAGGAAAACAAAACAAAAAAATTACAATGAAAGAAACATTCACCTGAATGTTAAAACAACTGATATGCCAAATACCCATCAATGCCAATCACTGTGTCAATCTCTTCTATTACAATAACTTACCTCATTTGATTGCCAAGGATAAGGGATAAGACTAGAATCAAAAGAGTTATAATCAACTTGGATGACATTTCAAATGCCTCCAAAAGTTCCACCTAAAAATTTTGGTTGTGTCCTTAGAGCACAGACCCATTTTGTTGTCAAGAATCACTACTATATTTTCAATGGATCTCATGGGGCAAATAAGCTGCAAGAATTTTTGATAGATTCAAAAGTTTTTTTTATTTCTTTCCTGAGTATGTGAATCTTGAAACAGATCTGCATGTCATGCCAAAGGAGCAAACAATAGCTCAATCTTATAATGTCTGTGGGTATCAAACTTGTTTCACATACATCATAAATTCTGGACATTCATTATCAAAAACCCTGGTGAGAATGGTGACAGAAATTGAAGAAGTGAAAGAAAAATGAAAAAGACAAGGATTCGACATATCTTAAAGGATGTGTGATGCAGACCTTTAAGTGATACAGATCTTCCCCCAGGTAGACGGAAATAGACTCTAAAAAATATATCTCAAATTGATTTGCCAAAGTGATTTGTGTTCAAGTAAGATCGATGATAAAATTTTGAATATGTGGAGGAAGTATCTTCTCATGATAAAAGAAAAGAAAATGTTGAACATATTTCAGTGGTATATTCAAACATTGTTAGCATAACAAAGATAAAAATGATGTTATCGGCCAAAAATGAGATGAATACAATGATGTTGTTGCCACATAAATAGATGGATGAAACTTAGCTTAAGAATGTACTGCCAGAAAACTTTTTCTATTATCAGCCAGCAGTGCACCATGTACATACAAGAGCTGAAATGGCTTAATATCATGCTACAATTCATATGAAAATGCTATTATTGTGAATGATCTGTGATTAAGTCCAATAAGATAGCTAGAGAGTCCTTATATATATCACTGTGTAGTGGAAGTTTGCTCATTTGATAAATGTTTTAGAACACTAGTATTGGACTCATCATACCTCATTTATATACTTATCAAAATAAATAATTAATATTGGTCATTGTTCAAACTTTGAACTGTGAATAGTCTATGTTAGTATAATTGCCTAATTTTTAGGATGTAGTGTCATTTATTATAAGATCCTTGAACTTGGTAGATTGTTCTGTTATAAAACTTGTAGACTACAAAGAAAAACCTTTTAATGACCTTACCTATTGGGATACAGTGTGCTCTAAAAGTGTCATCAGTATCCATTCAGATAGGCAACTGGTAATTCCTGTCATTCTAAGGGAATCATATGATCATATGACAGTATGATATCCTCATGAGAAGTAAAAATGACCTACCTGCTTATTTAATACAAAGTTTTTAGTCTGGGAGTTGTGACCTACTTTGGGGTAGGCCTGTAACTGTGTTCATTACACATTAGATGATCCAGGGAAATTATAAACTAACAAGTATTTTGCATGTGTTCTGTGGTTGCTTTTTCCTGAGAGTAAAGCTTTGATGTGTGGTTAAACATAAACTCTGATACTATTACTTAGTAGAATCCAGAAAAAGGAGCATTTACTCTCTAGCAGAAGTGAGTAGAGTTTTCACATTTTACTCTCATAATAGAATTTCAATATGTTTAGGCATACTGTACGTTGTGTATGGTATCCTCCCCCTTTACTTCATAGAAAAACTTACAATTTAATGCCTTTTATATTTATATATAATAGCCTGCACTTCAGGCTTGGGTTACAATTGTGCCAAAATAATTGTTACTGAGTACTAAGTACTCCATGACCCCCAATTGTCTTATTTAAAGGGAAAACCAAAGTCAGAATTAAATAAGTAAATAATAATCTTTTTTGGATAATAGCACATATTTGAGGTTAAACCACACAGTAAAATAGATGTGATCTCTTCTTATTTAACTAGTGAGTTTGAAGATTAACTGAGATAAGAGGTCAATATGACTGCGTATTATTCACCAGGTAAACATAAAGTGTTTAATTGTAATCAAAATTATAATGCCACTTAAAATGTTTAAATTACTTTAAGTAGTTAACAAAAGAGAATTTCTTCTTCATATATTTTAGTAACATTTGGCATTTGTTTCTAACTCTTCAGGCTCACCCTATGATCCCTCCTTCATCTTGGCCTGTGTACCCTTCAATGTTATTTGCTCCATTATTTTCCAAAACCGTTTTGAGTATAAAGATCAGGTTTTCGTTAACTTGGTGGAAAAACTGAATGTGAACTCTAAGATTCTGGGCACTCTCTGGATTCAGGTAAAGCCAATATTCTTTCCTTCTGAGAACATACTTATGTTTCTTCTTTACAGCTCAAATTCAGTATGGATCATGAAGGAAGGAGGTAACCAGCTGACAAGGGCTTATGTATTATGGAAATAATTCTTGAAAGGAAGAACTAAATCCTTAAGTGTACAACGAGCAAAAACTTAGAGGCAGAAGCCAACTGACTCAAGCCTGATTGTTTCTTATCCATGAATCTTCCTGTTGATTATTACAGAATTATTTGTTAATATATGGTATTTGTTTTATAAGCATGATCAGTCATTCACTGTTGTAGGGAGAGCAGGGCCCTTTGTTCTGTCTCGTCCAAGCTAGCTTACACCCGGAATAATCACACAGAAACTGTATTCATTTAAACACTGCCTGAACCACTAATTCTAGCCTCTTATTGGCTAACTCCCACATCTTGATTTAACCAATTTTTAATAATCTGTATGTTACCATGAGGTCATGGCTTACTAGGAAAGATTCAGATGTCTGATTCTTAGAGCTCCAGAGCACCTCTCTAACTCAGCTTTAATTCTTCTAGAATTCAGTTCTGTCTTCTCCACCTACCAACGTTCTGCCCTATCAAAAGGCCAATGCAGTTTTTTATTCAACCAATGAAACAACACATAGACAGAAGGACCTCCTACACCAATTCACAGGATGTTTTACTAATCAAATACTGTATCTACTTTTCATTAAGCACATTCTGCGCATATTACTGGGGAGCTTTATTTCAGTATAGACATAATATTCTCTGAAAGGAGGAAGAATATTAATGGCAAAGAAAGCTGTCAGTAAACACTGAGTACTCCTGTCATTTAATGGGTCAGTTGGGATTCTAGTTTACAGGGTGTCAGTAAAAATGGAAAGATGTATGTTTTAATGCTATGTGGACCATAAATATCCTTACAGAACTGTGCTAGTCTGAAGTAAATTTCCCTACTCTTTGCATACAAAATGATTGTTTGATCAAAGAGAAAACCCATAGGCCTATGTGGTGCAATTGATTTTACTACCCATCCATTTCTTTCAGCCAAACCCAACACCAAATAGTCATTACATTTCAGAAGATGGTTGATAGATCTTGAACCTGGGGTACTAGATTTTTCTGTCAATGTTACCCCCAAAATTTTATCTTCTATTGTCACATTGAAAGTGTGTGAGTATTTAAATCACATGTATCTCAGACACTAGGACAGAATTTATTTGAGTTTTCAATGAGTTTACATGAGCAAAATTGACACCAAAAGATAGGTGAATATGGAAATTTTGCTAAAATCATTAACAATTATGGGAGAAATTTCTTTCTCAAATCTCTCTACTAGAATAAAGAATGTAAATAATGCAACTTCTTATGATGAATGTGAATCATTTCTCTATCTAGCAATTCAAATCATTCGTGTGACACATTACTAATATATCTTACTTCAGTCAATACAGTGTCTATTTTAAATAAATTCTTGCATTTCCATGCAGGTTTGCAATATGTTCCCTGTTCTGATTGATTATTGTCCAGGAACCCATAATACATATTATAAAAACTTGACTTCAATTCAGAGTTACCTTTTGGAAAAAATAAAAGAACACGAGGAATCCTTGGATGCTACCAACCCTCGGGACTTTATTGATTATTTCCTAATTAAAGGAAGGCAGGTAAAGTGTTAATATCCATTTATTCAGTTATTAAATTGGTAAAGTATTTTATACTTCATTGAAGTGATGTTTAAAACCATGTCAGTATCATTTGGAAAGCAATTTGGTATGTTTTATGTGTGTGTAACCCTGAAAAAATGGTTAAAGTTGTTAATATGAGCATATTGACCCCGTTCTTTTAATTAAAACCAAAAAAGAAAAACTCAAAAAAGTATAGCATAGTAGAAAAACAACACAAAAGGCAAACAAAAGGAAAAAATTTCAATATAGTCATAAATCATAAACTTTTCTGTCTACTTTGAACAATAATTATCATCAATCACTATGTTTTCCACATTTGCATATTAAAAGAGATCTGTACATATTTACACTGATCGACACCACATATGACTTCTAAAAGATGAATGAATAGTACCATGGGAAAGAGTATGTGGATGAAAGAGTAAAGCTTTGAGTATAATTTCTCATGACTTAATGAATTAATACCAGTGCAGTTACAGATTGGGTTTGGTGTCAGGATTAACTGTTGGCATTGTATAATTTCAGAAAGAGTTTCTCCACAATATATTTTGCACTCTTGTTTAGAAAAAAACTAATGATAAATATTCTGGTGTGATGGGAGTCAGCTGTGCTACCATTATCTTGGTTTGTATATTTTATTAGTAGTTCAGTGTCCGAAGTTTTTGTTATTGAATTATTTTATCAATATTTAAAATCAGAATTGTGAGTCCCTAACCTTTGCTACATGTTTCTGACAGACTGCTTTATCATTCTGAATACTTTAAATTTCCGTATGAATTTAAGATATGTTGTCAATATTTATAAAGTGTCAGTGGAAATTCACACAGATACTGCATTTAAAATGTCATCCATTTAAGGGGGCTGAGCAATTTACAAAACAGAGATAATATTAACATCTGTTGTCAGTCACCAATTTGAAACACTGACAATCTTCTTGTTTCAAAATGTTGTATCACTCTACAAAACAAAACACTCTCCAAACTCCATGGCATTAGTAATAACGGTGAGTGTAATTTTTCTCTTTGTGGACTTTCCTGTATCTCTCTGACTGAATATACTGACATCTAAACCAGTTCTCAGTAGTGGGGTTTTACTTTCTCTCTCCCTGCACATGCATAAAATCTTGGATGCTCCTAAAATTTCAGCTTGTTTCTGTACTGTAGTCACCTGTTACTGCAACCTTCATTTACAAGCATGAGAACAACACACTCATTCATCATTCTTTGTCTCTGCATTATTTCTACCTTTGACTCTACTGAGCTTTTCATTTAGAAAGATGTGTGCACGTGTTTCTTGATGGCATGTTCTCATTTTCTTTGTGCATATCTTCAGCACAGAGTTTCGGATTCAGACTCATTTCATATTTACGTTTGTGAAGAACAAACACAATTTTCAACTATCAGTTTATGATTCATAGATTCCAGAATCTTTATTTTTTACTTTTATATTTTCTTTCATGGGTAAGGGATTTTTGCCTTTCTCCTTGTATACACCTGTGTATATCTGGTATCAAAGTATTTTGCATCTTGATGTGTGTGCCAACACCACACTGTATTCATTGCTGTAGGTTTCCATTTTGAGGGTTCAGCTCTTTCTCCATAGTTTCATTGGAATCTGTGGACTTGTTTTCCTATTTGATTTTTAGTACAGATAGAAGTGACTCATTAGATTACTTTGAGGAAGAATACCTCCATTTTAAAGCTATTCCAAATTTCAGCATTTGTGCATAAATTGATTTTCCACTTATTATTTTCAACTTTTTAGAACCAGAAATGGTTCTAAGTATGCCAATCTTTCATGCATATAATTATGCAATATTAAATTTTATCCAAGAATTTTAATGTGATAATCTTTTGATTTCATTTTAGTTCATTAATTTCTGTTGTACAGAGTCATACCTAAGTTTAAGTTTTTACTTCAAATTGTACTCATGTAATTTATTAGATTTGGTAATTTTTTCTATTTTTTTTATTAATTTTATATTCCAACTATAGTTCCCCCTCCCCCTTCAATCCTCTGTTCCACCTAACTCCCCCTAATCCTTTTCCTCCATTCCTCAGAAAGAGTAAGGTCTGGCACATTCAGTTGAGGCAGGACTAAGCATCTCCCCCACAGCAACAAGTTTTTATTTATTTATTTATTTATTTATTAAAAATTTCCACCTCCTCCCCACCTCCTTTTTTCTCTCCCTCTCCCCAACGTCCCCTCTCTCTCTAGTCCTAAAAGCAGTCAGGGTTCCCTGCCCCCTGGGAAGTCCAAGGTTCTCCCCGCTCCATCCAGGTCTATAAAGGTGAGCATCCAAACAAACCAGGCTCCCACAAAGTCAGTCCATGCAGTAAAATCAAAACCCAGTGCTATTGTACTTGTCTTCTCAGTCAGCTTTCATTGCAAGCCACATTCAGAGTGACCATTTTGATCACATGCTCCATCACTTCCAGTCCAGTTGGCCTAGGTGATCTCCCATTAGATCAGTCCCACCATCTCTGTGGGTGGACACACCCCTCTGGTCTTGACTTCCTTGCTCATGTCCTCCCTCCTTCTGCTCCTCATTTGGACCTTGGTAGCTAAGTCCAGTGCTCCAATGTGGGTCTCTTTCTCTATCTCCATCCATCGCCAGATGAAGGTTCTATGGTGATATGTAAGATATTCATCAGTGTGGTTATGGGACAAGGCCTGTTAAGGCACCCTCTCCTCTGCTGCCCAAGTAACAATCTGGGGACCTCTCCTTGGGCCTGGGAAAACTTCTAGAGACAAGTCCCTTGCAAACCCTAAAATGGCTCCCTTAATTAAGATATTTACTTCCCTGCTCCCATATCCACCCTTCCTCCATCCCACCCAACCCATTCCCCCAAGCTCTCCTCAATCCTCCGCTTCTTCCTTCTCTCTACCCATCTCTCCTTACATCCAACCCCCACACCCCCGTGCACCCAAGTTTTGCCTGGCAATCCTGTCTACTTCCAATATCCAGGAGGATAAATATATGATTTTCTTTGGGTTCACCTTCTTATTTAGCTTCTCTAGGATCACGAATTATAGGCTCAATGTCCTTTAATTATGGCTAGAATTCCCTTTTTGGGTCTGGGTTACCTCACTCAGTAGAGCGTTTTCTATTTCCATTCATTTGCATGCAAAATTCAAGATGCCATTATATTTAACGCTGAGTAAAACTCCAATGTGTATATGTTCCACACCTTCTTTAACCAGTCTTCTATTGAGGGGCACCAAGGTTGTTTCCAGGTTCTGGCTATTACAAATAGTGCTGCTATGAACAAAGTTGAACAAATGCTTTTGTAGTATGATAGGGTATGTCTTGGGTATATTCCCAAGAGTGGAATTGCTGGGTCCTGAGGGAAGTTGACTCCCAGTTTCCTGGGAAACTGCCATACTGATTTCCAAAGTAGCTGCACAAGTTTGCATTCCCACCAACAATGGATGAGTGTTCCCCTCACTCCACATCCTCTCCAGCATAGGCTATCATTTGTGTTTTTGAGTTTACCCATTCTGACAGGTGTAAGATAGTATCTCAAAGTTGTTTAGATTTGCATTTCCCTGATGGCTAAGGAGGTTGAGCATGACCTTATGTGTCCTTTGGTCATTTGTACTTCTTCTGTTGAGAATTCTCTGTTCAATTCAGTACCCCATTTTTTAATTGGGTTAATTAGAGTTTTAGTGTCTAGTTTCTTGAGTTCTTTGTATATTCTGGAGATCAGACCTTTGTCTGATGAGGGGTTGGTGAAGATCTTCTCCCAATCAGTAGGTTGCCTTTTGTTCTTATTGACAGTGTCCTTTGCTTTACAGAATCTACTCAGTTTCAGTAGGTACCATTTATTCATTGTTGCTCTTATTTTCTGTGTTACTAGGGCTCTACCTAGAAAGTGTCTCCTGTGTCCATGTCTTGTAGACTACTTCCCACTTTCTCTTCTATCAGGTTCAATGTGGTCAGTTTAATACTGAGGTCTTTAATCCATTTGGACTTGAGTTTTGTGCATGGTGATAGATATGGATCTATTTTCATTCTTCTACAGGTTGACATCCAGTTATGCCAGCACCATTTGTTAAAGATGTTTTCTTTCTTCCATTGCATAATTTTAGCTCCTTTGTCGAAAATCAGGTGTTCGTAGGTTTGTGGATTAAGTTCTGGGTCTTCGATTCGATTCCATTGGTCAACATCTCTGTTTTTGTGCCAGTACCAAGCAGTTTTCATTACTGTAGCTCTGTAATAGAGTTTGAAGTCAGGGATGGTAATGCCTCCGGAAGTACTTTTATTGTATAAGATTGTTTTGGCTATCCTGGGTTTTTTGTTTTGCCATATAAACTTGATTATCGTTCTCTCAAGGTCTGTGAAGAATTTTGCTGGAATTTTGATGGGAATTGCATTGAATCTATAGATTGCTTTTGGTAGAATTGCCATTTTTACTATGTTGATCCTTGCTATCCAGGAGCATGGGAGATTTTTCCATTTTCTGGTATCCTCTTCAATTTCTTTCTTTAGGACCTTAAAGTTCTTGTCAAATAGATCTTTCACTTCCTTTGTTAGAGTTACGCCAAGATACTTTATGCTATTTGTGGCTATTGTGAAAGGTGATTTTTCTCTGATTTCCCTCTCTGTATCTTTGTTCTTTGTGTTTAGGAGGGCAACTGGTTTTTTGGAGTTGATCTTGTATCCTCCCACAGTACTAAAGGTATTAATCAGTTGTAGGAATTCTCTGGTAGAGTTTTTGGGGTTGCTTATGTACACTATCATATCATCTGCAAAGAATGAAAGTCTGACTTATTCCTTTCCAATTCGAATCCCCTTGATCTCTTTATGTTGTCTTATCGCTATTGCTAGAACTTCAAGCACTATATTGAAGAGGTATGGAGAGAGTGGACAGCTTTGTCTTGCTCCTGATTTTAGTGGAATGGCTTTGAGTTTCTCTCCATTTAATTTAAGGGTAGCTGTCAGATTGCTGTATATTGCCTTTATTATATTTAGAAATGAACCTTGTATCCCTAATCTCTCCAAGACCTTTATCATAAAGGGATGTTGAATTTTGTCAAATGCTTTTTCAGCATCTAATGAAATGATCATATGTTTTCTTTTCTTCAGTTTATTTATATGGTGAATTACGTTGATAGATTTTCATATGTTGAACCAGCCCTGCCTTTCTGGGATGAAGCCTACTTGATCATAATGGATAATTTTTTGGATGTGTTCTTGGATTCTGTTTGCCAATATTTTACTGAGAATTTTTGCATCAATGTTCATGAGTCAGATTGGTCTGTAATTCTCTTCCTTGGTTAAGTCTTTGTGTGGTTTTGGTGTCAGGGTGACTGTAGCTTCATAAAAGAAGTTAGGCAATGACTCTTCTGTTTCTATTTTGTGAAACACATTAAGGAGTATAGGTATTAACTCTACTTGGAAGTTCTGATAGAATTCTTCATTAAAACCATCTGGTCCAGGGGTTTTTTGGTAGGGAGGTTTCTGATGACAGCTTCTATTTCCTCGCGACTTACAGGTCTATTTAACTGCTCACCTGGTCTTGACTTAATTTTGGTATATGCTATTTATCTAAAAAAGTGTCCATTTCTTCCACATTTTCCAATTTTGTGGCAGACAGGCTTTTGTAGTAAGATCTACTGATTCTCTGAATTTCCTCTGTGTCTGTGGTTATGTCCCCTTTTTCATTTCTGATCTTATTTTTTGCGTGTTCTCTCTCTGTCGTTTGATTAGTTTGGATAGGGGTTTGTGAATCTTGTTGATTATCTCCAAGAACCAGCTTTTTGTTTCATTGATTCCTTGGATTGTTTTCTGTGTTTCTATTTTGTTGATTTCAGCCCTCAGTTTGATTATTTCCAGTCTTCTACTCCTCCTGGGTGAGTCTGCTTCTTTTTTTTCTAGAGCTTTCAGGTGTGCTGTTAAGTCTCTAGTATGTACTTTCTCTGTTTCCTTTATGTGTGCATTTAGTGCTATAAACTTTCCTCTTAGCACTGCTTTCATAGTGTCCCATAGGTTTGGGTATGTTGTGTC
Organism: Myodes glareolus; assembly: GCF_982192425.1. Classification (NCBI taxonomy): domain Eukaryota; kingdom Metazoa; phylum Chordata; class Mammalia; order Rodentia; family Cricetidae; genus Myodes; species Myodes glareolus. Next base: position 22,565,459 of record NC_142032.1, on the reverse strand, counting down.
TTTATTTTCATTGAATTCAAGGAAGACTTTAATTTCTTTATTTCTTCCCTGACCCAGGGGCTGTTCAGTAGTTGACTGTTCAGTATCCCTGAGTTTGTAGGCTTTCTGGGGGTAGCTTTGTTGTTGAATTCTAATTTTATTCCATGGTGATCCAACAAGACACAGGTGGTTACTAATTTTTTTTTTTGAATCTGTGGAAGTTTGCTCTGTTACCGAGTATGTGGTCAATTTTTGAGAAGGTTCCATGAGATGCTGAGAAGAAGGTATATTCTTTCCTATTTGGGTGGAATGTTCTATAGATGTCTGTTAAGTCCATTTGATTCATTACCTCCCTTAGTTCTCTTATTTCTCTGTTAGGTTTCTGTTTGTTGACCTGTCAATTGGTGAGAAAGGAGTGTTGAAGTCTCCTACTATTAGTGTGTGGGGTTTGATGTGTGCTTTGTTCAAGAAATGTTTCTTTTACATAAGTGGGTGCTTTTATATTAGGGGTATAGATATTCAGGATTGAGACTTCATCCTGATAAATTGTTTCTATTATGAGTATAAAGTGTCCATCTCCATCTCTTCTGATTGATTTAAGTTAGAAGTCAATTTTGTTAGATATTAGTATAGCCACACCTGCTTGTTTATTAGGTCCATTTGATTGAAAAACCTTTCCCAACCCTTTACTCTGAGTAAATATCTGTCTTTGTGGTAGAGTTGTGTTTCTTGTTACCAGCAGAATGCTGGGTACTGCTTTTGTTTCCATTCTCTTAACCTGTGCCTTTTTATAGGTGAATTGAGACCATTGATATTAAGTGATATTAATGACCAGTGGTTGTTAACTCCTGTATTTGGGGGATGGGTAGTAGAGTTTGTGTGTTTCCCTTTTTTGGGTTGTGCTTGTGGAGGGTTGTTAGATGTCTAAGTTATTGTGGGTGTTGTTGGGCTCTTTGGGTTCAGATTTTCCTTCTATTACTTTCTGTAATGCTGGGTTTGTGGTTATGTATTTTTTTGATTTGTTTTTAATCCTGGAATACCTTGTTTTCTCCATTAATGGTGAAAGAAAGCTTGGCTTGTTATATTAATCTGGGCCTGTATCTATGGTCTCTTAGTTTCTGCAGCACATCTATTCAAGACCTTCTGGTTTTCATGGTTTCCATAGAGAAGTCAAGTGTAATTCTGATAGGTTTACCTTTATATGTTAATTGACCTTTTTCCTTTGCTGCTCTTAATATTCTTTCTTTATTCTATATGTTTTGTGTTTTGATTATTATATGGTGAGGGGATTTTTTTTGATCCAGTCTATTCAGTATTCTGTATGCTTCTTGTACCTTCATCAGAATATACTTCTTTAGGTTGGGAAAATTTTCTTCTATAATTTTGTTGAATATATTTTCTGGGCCTTTGAGCTGTAATTCTCCTTCTTCTATCCCTATTATTCTTAGGTTTGGTCATTTCATGGTGTCCCAAATTTCCTGGATGTTTTCAGAATTTGTTGGATTTGCTGTTTTCTTTGATCAATTAGTTTATTTCCTCTATAGTATACTCAGTGTCTGAGATTCATTCTTCTATCTCTTGTATTCTGTTGGTTATACTTGTCTCTGTAGTCCCTGTTCATTTACCTAGATATTCCTTATCCAGCTGTCCCTCAGTTTGTATTTTCTTCGTTACCTCCATTTCAGTTTTCAAGTGTTTAACTATTTCCATTACCAGTTTGATTGTTTTTTCTTGGTTTCCTATGGTATCTTTTAGGGACTTATTCATTCTTCATACTTGTTGTTATTCTTCTCATCCATTTCTTTAAGGGAGTTTTTCACTTCCTGTTTAAGGGACTCTTAAACACGTTCATAATGTTTTATCACTTTCATATGAAATTATCACTTTCATAATGTTACATTTAAAGTCTATTTCTTCTATGTCTTCTGAATTAGGGTGTTCAAGTCTTCCTGCTGTATGTTTGCTGGATTCTGCTGTTGTTTTCAGATTGTTGGAGGAATTCTTCTATTGGCCTCTGTCCACCTCTTCTTTCAAATGCTCTCCGATGGATCTTCTGGTACAGGATCTAGGCTGCTTGCTGGCCAGAGACTTTGCAGACAAAAGGGCATGCTTGCTTGTTGCAGACTCAGTGGGACAAAGAATGTCCTGCAGCAGTTGCCCTCACCACTTTGACCCCAGACTCCCAGCTCCCATGCAGGTTGATTTGGGGAATCCTATAACCCTGCAGATGGAGAGGGATGCTGGAGAGGGGAAGCTGGGATGGGATAAGAAGAGTAAGGCCTGCCAGGGGGAAGCCCCTGATAAATGGCCAGAAAGTTTGGGGAGGGGGAATAGGGGTGTTGAGCAATACTTACACTCAACAAGTGGTTTTACTAACAAGATATGAGCCAAAATTGCACTGCTGTATATCCAAAAGCATTTAAGCATATATAAATATAATTGTTAGTTTTTAAGTATAATTCTTTATTGTTAATTTTAAGTTAATTTGGACATAAGCAATGTCAATTTATGGTTAGAAAATCAAATGAAGCTGTATTACAAAGGGAAATAGATGTGCTTCTTTGTCTGGAAGTTGCAGTAAAGGGAAGGAAAATTATTTTAATAGTTTTAGCCATGTAGTAATACACTTGTGGCCATCTAGTAATCATGAAAATGTTATCAGTTTGGTAATTCTAAAATAATGATGATTTATTTCTGAACTTGCCTCAACATTTCAAGATGTAACATTGTTGACAATCCTGTAGCACAGCATGTTTACAGTTTAGTCAAATGCATTATTCAACCTTTTGATTGATTCCATATAGGCCATGACTAGGTCGTGTTCTATCTTCATGACTTACATATGTACATTTGTACATATGTCATTCACCCTTCCTTAATTCATGGATCATGTTGCTATTTGACTCCCTAATGGAATGGAGCTAAGTCATCTTGACTGGGAACCTAATCTTGCTAGCTGTGCTTCATCTCTATAAAAACACTTTGAACTCAGTAATGAGTGTATAGCTATACTTAGTCCATAAAAATCTTTGGGAACAGGAAACTGGGAGTCAATCTCCCTCAGGACCCAGCAATTCCACACTTGGGAATATACCCAAGAGATGCCCTATCATACTACAAAAGTATTTGTTCAACTATGTTCATAGCTGCACTATTTGTAATAACCAGAACCTGGAAACAACCTAGGTGCCCCTCAATAGAAGAATGGTTAAAGAAGGTGTGGAACATATATACATTAGAGTTTTACTCAGCGGTAAAGAACAATGACATCTTGAATTTTGCATGCAAATGGATGGAAATAGAAAATGCTTTACTGAGTGAGGTTACCCAGACCCAAAAAGAGGAATATGGTATGTACTCACTCATAAGTGAATTCTAACCATAGTTAAAGGTCTTTGAGTCTATAATTTGTGATCCTAGAGAAGCTAGATAAGAAGGTGAACCTGAAGAAAATTTATATAGTTATCCTCCTGGATAATACAACTAGGCAAGATTGCCAAGCAAACTCGGGTGCATGGGGGGTGGGGGGTGGAAGTAAGGGAAGATGGTTAGGGAGAGGGGAGAGGGCGAGAATTGGGGATGGCTTGGGGGAATGGGCGGGGGGGGGGAGGGAGGAAGGATGGTTATGGGAGTAGGGAAGTTTATATCGCAACTAAGAGAGCCATTCTAGGGTTTGCAAGAGACTTGATTCTGGAGGGGTTCCCAGTAAAAATTAAATAAAATAAATAAATAAAAAGAAAAATAAAAAAAAAGAAAAAGAAAACGCTTTACTGAGTCAGGTAAGCCAGACCCAAAAAGAGGAATAAGGTATGTATTCACTCATAAGTGGATTCTAGCCATAATTAAAGGTCTTTGAGCCTATTATTCGTGATCCTAGAGAAGCTAAATAAGAAGGTGAAACTGAAGAAAATTCAAGTAGTTTTCCTCCTGAAGATTGGAAATAGACAAGAGTTTCAGATCCTTCATCTGGCAATGGTTGGAGATAGAGACGGGGACCCACGTTGGAACACTGGACTTAACTCCCTAGGTCCAAGGAGAAGCAGAAGGAAGAAGAACGTGAGCAGGGAGGGCAAGATCAGAGGGAACCTTCATCTGGCGATGGATGGCGAGCAGACGGAGACCCACATTGGAGCACCGGACTGAGCCCCCCAAGGTCCAAAGGAGGAGCAGAAGGAGGAAGAACATGAAAAAGGAAACCGCAAGGGGAGCAATCACCCACTGATACAAGGGGACTGATCTAATGAGAGTTCACCAAGGCCAGTTGACTGAGACTGAAGGAGCACTTGATCCAACTTGATTCTCTGGAGGAGGCTGGATTCCCTGAATGTGGCTGACCCGAAGTCTTTCTAAAAAGTCATTGACAATGACTCTGGGACTTGTTTCCTCTGCATATTCTGGATTTTTGGGGATCCAGTCTGTTTGGATACTCACCTTCCTGGACCTGGAGGGAGCGGGGAGGAACTTGAACTACCCACAGGGCAGGAAACCCTGACTGCTCTTAGGGATGGAGAGGGAAGAGGAGAGGGAGTGGGGGGAGTGGGAGGGTGTTGGGAGGAGGGGCGAAAATGGAAACTTTTATATTTTAATAAACTTTAAAAAAAAACAAAAAGAACAAAAATATCTTTGGGAATATTTAAAAAGGAAGTTCTTGAAAGAGCTTTGAAAAGGTAGCATTGTATCCCCAATTCTACTATTTATTCTAATTCAAATTGTGCTTCCTTATTTAAGGGACAAACTAACTAGTTATGAGTGCCTTAAATCAAATGTTTACTGAACTCAGGTATGAAGAGATTTGTAACCCTCATGTTATTGTCATACAGTAGACAAGAAGCATTAGATTCAAGTACCTGTCAATGTTGTTACAATGTGTAGCATATAGACTTTCCTTTTATAAATGAGTCTTCTTGTGCCCATATAAATGAAACATAAATTCTTCAAGCACATGTGTTTTAATTTGAGAAAATAGACAACAAACAAAATCAGTTTCTCTTCCTATTTTCTACAGTCTTACAGTTCAACATTGTATACACACTGCACACACACATACACACACACACATACTCATAGGTATATAATTTTAGAAGTGCAATTCTGACAAGCAGGAAATATAAGTATGAATAATGAAGTTAGGATATCTATACCACAGTCCCCAAAATGCTATTTAGTCAAGTCACTACTATACTTTCTAAATTCTGTGCTATCAACAATCTAGAATTGTACAATATTGTATATTCAATTGTAACTTAGATGTGGCAGGAGAGAATTTGTTACATAACAGTATCAAATCATCCTTAGGAGAATCACAATCAGCAATCGATATATACACGTGAAAATCTGACAGCTACATTGACTGATATGCTTCTTGCTGGAACGAGTACTTTAAAGACAACAATGAGATTTGCTGTCCTGCTCCTGCTGAAGCACCCACATGTCACAGGTGAGATTGCATGTGGTAAATCATAGCATTCTGGGAAGATGCTGGCAAGATGCTGCCAGTACCCTGTGTGGTGTTATTCAAAAATCTCAGTATTTAACTTGCAATTCCACTGGCTGCAAAAGAGAGCATAACTGAGAAAAATGAAGAAACCGTAGCTGAAGAAATGTTCATCAAAAATTGTCCTTTGTTTGTGCTCCCTGGCAGGTGTACTGTTGTAGGCACCTAAAGCATATATGGAGCTGTGGCTAAATATTGGCTTCTTCATCAATTTCAAGCTTTTAGAAAAGATGAATTCTTGTAGTTATTTTCTTTATTCTGATAAATATAGTTATGTGGTAAAAAAATAGAACTCACATCAAAAACGTTAATAAGTAATCCTAGTATTCTATGCTTTTTCCTGTGAAATTTTACATTCTGTGAAGAAATCAAGACTGTTTGGACATTTAGATATATATTTTCAATGATGTTGAAATTAAATCAGTATTTGGAGGTTTTATCAGAATCCATAAAATTTCTGCTTAACAATAATCTTTTCAAACATAACAAATTTTTTTCTGTCTGGTGGTGCTGGCACACACCTTAAATTAATTATCACTGACTAAACGGAACAGTACAAACTAAAGTGAAAAGACATGCATTAATATAATATGTATCAAAAATGAATCCTAACTCTAATATGTGTTATAGGGAATGTTATTTATGTATCTGCAATTCTTTCCACAATGAGTATCCATATTACTAAGTATGATAATCTAAGATCTATTATAGAGAAATGAAAGGATGCATGTATACATGTGTATAGACATGTGTGTAATATGTGATATGCAATTATAAATAGAATGCGGGCTTAATTGACATTTTCTTTTTCCATACCAATAACTCAATATGAAAAACAGTTGTTGTTAAAATATAAATATATTTACAAGTGGTGTTTGGTGTTGAACCTGCCCACTGATGGTTAATAAGATAATTGGAGTAAAATTGTGCAAACAAAGACCCACACATACTCTGCTACTTTTCTCTATTTCTACATTTGTCATTGCTTCTAACCAGCTAAAGTCCAGCAAGAGATTGACCATGTGGTTGGCAGACAACGCAGCCCCTGCATGCAGGACAGGAAGCAAATGCCCTACACAGATGCCGTGATTCATGAGGTTCAGAGATTCATTGATATCGCCCCCAACAATGTACCCCATGAAGTGACATGTGATGTAAAATTCAGGAACTACCTCATCCCCAAGGTAAACTTATTTCTTCTCTACTGTACTTCTGTGCTAATGATGCTCCCAGGTTCACAGTGTGGTTCCGGTCCTCTGAGTCACACTGTTTTTTGGGATCCTTATGCTGCTTCATAATCAGGAAGGCAGTCCTACAGCAGGCATGGACACAATGGTGATAATTCCACTTTTCCTCTGCCTTTCACATTTTGCTTGGACAAAGATTGGGGTTTCATATTTCCACATGTATTTACCAATTTTCTTTCAAATTCATCCAAGAACATTTTGTGATTTCTATCATTAAGAAAAAATTAATGATAACTCTGAGGAGGTTATATCCTGCATTATTCAAGCAATATAAAAAATATATTATACTTTTACCTGTGCTTTGGTTTTTTCTCCAAAATGATTTGTTTTCGATGATGTAGTTTGGAAATATTTTCTTTGAGTTTCTATGAATAATGAATATTCTTGATATTGTATTTTTAGATAAGGTTGTAAAAATTGATTTAATCATTATATTGATCTTTCTTTACCTAAACTCATATATTATACTAGTTGAAAATGCTTTATCTGAAAATGTATGTAGAATTTAAATTATACTTAATTTTATCACATAATATTTTATGTATACTTTTATTTTTAATCCTTTATTCTTCACTACTGCTTATGTTATTATTGAACTAATTGATGAATTTCAGATAGAATGATAAAACTGGGTTTTAATTTCTAACCTCACTGAAATATAATGTTTTAAATTTTTATCAGTACAATTTGAATGTGTGAGCAATCAGAGACAAGAAGGGAGTAGGGAAACTCAAAATGTAAATTATGCTTTCAATTTATGATTCATTTAGGGTACAGATGAAGTTGACATAAATATGTGATAAAGTTGAGTGAGTGAATAGGTACTACTGAACTAAGGGCACATAAGCTTCCTTTTTTATCAATGTAACTGCAATATCCACCTGTCAAACCAATGTCTTTGGATATTTTGGGAAGTATTTTTATCTAATTAAGTTGTGGCAAAAGGATCTTCCCGAGATATGAATTGTGGTTTTTAGTACTGAAGTCTAGCATACTACAACAACACTTAATTTATGAATCTATATATATAGCTAAATAGCAAATAGACTAAAAAAATGGGACAGGAATGACTTATTACCAAAACAAGTTGAACAAAGACTTCAAGATAAAACCAGACATACTAAACCTAATACAAGAGGAAATACATATAGGCCTTGAACATACTGGCACAAGAGACAATTTTCTAAACAGGACACTGATAGCTCAGTCACTAAGATAAACAATTACTAAATAGGACCTCATGAAACTGAAAAATTTCTGTAAGGCAAAGGACACCATCAGTAGCAGACAACAAAAGCTTACAGAATGGAAAAAGATTTTCACCTATTCCTCATCAATTAGAGAGCCAAAATCCAAGATGTATAAAGAATTCAAAAAGTTATAAAAAAGAAATAAATGTCCACTTAAATATACATATAAAATATATATGATAACATATAAGATACATATGTAAACATAGAATTCTTAATAGAGCAATCACAAGTGACTGAGCAAACTTTAAATTTTCAAGATCCTTGGCCATCAGGGAAATGTAAACCAAAAGTATTTTGAGATTTCATCTTATACCTGTTAGAATGTCAGATCAATAGCACAAGTAACAGCACATGTTGACAGGAATGTGTAGCAATCTGGATGCTCCTACATTCCTAGTGCAGAAATTAATATGCATGATGCTGTGAATATTGTTAATCAGTCTACCTCAAGAACCAAATTTTCCACTGATGGGAAAATACTTAAAAAGATGGTCCATCCTACCAAAACCACACTTGCACAACTATGTTCATAGCAGTTTTGCTTATAAGATCCATGGACAGGAAAAACTATAGATTGCCCCTAATTTATGACCCCATAGAAAAATTGGAGTCTATTTACTAGCAGAATATTGTCAGTTTCTATAAATATTGTATCAAGAAATTTGCAGGCAAGTGGATATAACTGGAAAAAAATCATCCCAAGTAAGGTAACCCAGGCTCAGAAAACACAAACATGGTATTTACTCACTTAGAAATTAATAGCAAATATTAGTTAACGGATAACTGTTAATCCATAGACCCACAGAGGCAAAATAACAAGGAAGGCTCAAGAGGAAATACATGGATCAACCTGGGAACAAAAGTAGAATAGATTTGGTGGATTTAGAAGGCCACTGGGAATGGGAAAAGGAGGGATCCTTTGTGTGGGGTGATGGAAGATGAGTTCATGGGGCAAGAATGGCTAAAATTTGGTGGCAATGAGGACCATGGTGGAAACCTTGTTCAGGGAAAAATCCCTGGAGTCAGTAAGAGTGTTCTTAGGACTACTAGTAATAAGGGTTAAGGAGCCTAAACCATCCATCTTCTGTTAGCAGGCAAAGCATCCAGTAAGGGACTGGAATATTAACTTGGCCACAATACCTTTGACCAATAAGTTGTCCTGCCTAGAAGATGTTATGGGTAATGATAGCTCTGAACTTTTGGGAGTGGCCAAGCAATGACTTGTCTAATTGTGGCCCATGTCAGGAGAGGAGACCCAAGTCAAATGCTGCCTGGATGGATGCACAGGAAACAAGAGTTGAAAGGCCCAGAGGCCTATGGTAGAACGAAAAAGAACTGGCATAAAACAAAAATAAAAATAATTGATCCTATTAAAAGAAAATCTGTTTTGTAGATCAGTGGTCATCAGAGAGACTTCCTCTGGCAGTTGATGTGAACAGATGCAGAATAATAGTGAAAACTTAGGCAGGGTTTTGGAATTCTTGTGTAAGAGGAGAAGGGAGGAAGGTAGAAATCAGAGGAGTCACAGATGCCAGGAGAACACAGCCCACAGAATTAGCTCAGGAGGACTGACAGGTACTCACAGAGACTGAAGCAGCCATCATGGAGCCTGTAGGGATCTGCACTATGTCCTTTGAAAGTAATTATGGTTGTTTATCTTAGGTTTCAAGAGAAACTCCAAACACTGGCGGTGCAGTTATCTTTGGCACTTTTTCTTGTTCTTGGTACACTATTTCTCCAATTATGATTTATCTTACTGCTTTTATGTGGATATTTTGAGTAGCTGCTTTGCATCTTGTAATCCCTTGCTCAGTTGACATTTCTGGGAGGCCTGCCTTTTCTGAAGGGGACCAGAGTGGTAGTTGATCTGAAAGAGAAAGTAGATGGTGGGACAAGGGGGATTGGAAGGAGATAAGGATGCAGAATATGAAAGAAGAATAAATTAAAAAGAATTACATTGCTTCCTTTCATGTCCCATTAGTTCTGGTACCTCATAAAGCAGCATCCCTCCTGCTGGTATATGTGTGTTTATATACATAGACAGTACATGTGAGAAGAGACCATTCCTTCGTTGAACTGTAGGAATGCATCAATATCTGAATTCTGTCCATGAGAGAAACCAATTATGTTTGTGTGTCTAGACCTTGTTTGTGTTCCATCATGAATGAGTTCCTGTATTATTTACATACAGTACAGCTCTCCACTTGATATCACGACCCATGTGACTTATATAAAGCAACTGATAAACTAGAACAGCAGGTGTGTTGAAACACCCATGTCCAAGTGTTCAAGGAAAGGGAACACACTCAAAAGGATTATTACCAAAACCTAAATCCTGACTTCAGATTCAGTAGGGGCACAGTAGACATAGCACTGTGGCATATCTCAGACTCCTCCCTGCTCCCTGCATGTTCTGTCTGTTGAACTGTACCTACTTTATGGAGCCATGATATCTTTGTAACTTGGTGTCTTTGTGTGAGTTGTTTGCAGGGAACGACCATATTAACATCACTATCATCAGTGTTGTATGACAGCAACGAATTCCCCAATCCAGAGACATTTGATCCTGGTCATTTTCTGGATGCAAAAGGAAACTTTAAGAAAAGTGACTACTTTATGCCTTTCTCAGCAGGTAATATAACCTCATTTTCATGATTTTGGTGACAGGAGGAGCTGTGGGAAATTTTAAGTGACACCTAAGAAACGCATAGAATCTTATTTTGTGCGTGATTAGTACCTATGCACTGTCATTGACACCTCTTCCCTGCTGGACTCAAATTTGCAGGTTACACTTACTTCACACACTTCAATAAAGTAAAGAATGCTAGTAGTTATACAATTTGTAGTCTTCCTTTATATGCACATCTCTGGGATACAAAAGACAGCATCACAGAGAATAAATGTAACCTAGTCTTTGAACAATCACCATTAAATAAAGATTGCCATAATTTTACTTTTTTTGTTGTTTCACACTTCTCCAGGCTCAGCTATGTAGAAACACATCCCAAAAATACGGAAAAGCTCCAATGGCATGAAGCCCACTCAGGGAAGCAGATGAAAAAGAGGTTAATGTGCATGGACTTGTGGTTAGAGAGAATCACCAATCCCTGACCAAGACAGTTGCTAGGGAGAAATATGCAAAAGTTTTCTCTCTAATACTTCATATATAAAACACAAATATGAATCAACATTGTAATTTACGATTTACTATCTGGCACAAAGGACACAAATGAAAGACAAAACCAAAAATTTTTATCATTTTAAAATCTCATTCTTATTGTTTGAGTTTTATATATGTATACAATGACTTCTCATCAAAACCACACCTGTATTTCAACCCAACCGTCAAATGCCTTTAATTGTCACCCTGCATGATTCTCTCTTACTACAACTTCGTACACGTTCTTTTCTTAGTGTACAGCACTTTTATTCCTCTTCCAGTTTCCACCCCTTTTCTTTTTCTTTACTTTATTAGATTTTTAAAAAAAATGAAAAATACCAATCCAAGTTTACACTCTCTCCCCTCTGCCCATACCCGCACAAACCCACTCACCCCACCCCCAAACAATCCTCAGAAAAGGCAAGGCACATTGCCTTGTGGAAGGCCCAAGGCCCACCTTACTATATTTAACCTGAACAGGTATACATACAAATAGAATATGATCCCAAAAAGCCAGTACATGCAACAGAGATAAATCCTGGTGCCACTGCCAGTGGCTCCTCAGTCTGCCACAGCAATGCAACACATTCTTAAAGTACTGAGTGCACGATGTCCTTCTAGTGTGCTTCAAGTTTAGTGACATGCTCTGAAGAATGAATAACCTACAATTGGCCAAATTCATGATTGAAAACTTTGAGTAGCTTCTAGGTGCCAGTATCTCTTCATTAGAGGGCAGACTTTCTGAGCATATTCCCAGTCCTGGCTGGAATTTTGGCTAATGTTAGCCATTTTTTGCAAAGGTAATAAAGGGCTGTGTTAATGAATCAGCAATTAAGAGAATTTGTTTCCTTTGCCATAACCCTGAGTCAAATGCCCAGCACTAACCCTGGGAAGCTCACAACCACCTGTATTCCCTGCTCCAGGAGACCTAAAGCCATCCTCTGAACTTCCTAAACAAGTAACTTTGAAATATTCATTCACCCACACATTCAAACACGTTTAATTGTTTAAAAGAAAACAGAGAATTTTATGTTCACACACACACACACATTATCATATATATATATATATAATCCAAGGTCTAGGTGTAAGAAAATTCCAGGTTACCATGAGGTCATGGAATTCTTGTAGTTGTGGCAGGAGACTCTTTTGGAATCTTTGGGATCTCTGCTACTCCACTAATCAGGGTGCTGGTAACAAATATTGCATCTGCACACCTACAGAGTATGTTCTGATACATAGCGTTACATGGATGCTCCTTCATAGATCAAGTGATTTTGACAATAAGCTCATAACATGATTCCTTCAACCTCTTTGTTTTTGTGCCAATATCATGCTGATTTTTATTTCTATAGCTCTGTAGTATATTTGAAATCAGAGATAGTGATACCTGTAGTCATTCTTTTACATTCAAGATACTTTTAGTTCTCCTGGCTCTATTGTGTTTCTATGTAAAGCTGAAAATTCTCCTCTCAATTTTTATAAACAATTGTGTTGGAATTTTTATGGGAATGGCATTGAATCTGCAGATTTATTTGATATGGTGCTCGATTTTACTATACTAATCCTGCTGATTTATGAGCACAGCAGAACTTTTCATCTTCTGATATCTTCGTCTATTTCTTCAATGCCTTGAAGTTTTTACCTTACAAGTATTTCACTTATTTTTTTTAGAAATACTCTAAAATATGTTTGTTTGTTTGTTGGGTTTGTTTGGTTTTTTTGGTTGTTGTTTTTGTTCTCATTGTTTTAGAATATTGTGAAAAGCATTTTTTCTTTAACTTCTTTCTAAGTACAATTCTCAATTGTACATAGAAAACCTGCTGATTTTTCTGTGTTAATTTTGTATTCTGTCACTTTGCTGAAAGAGCGCTTCAGGTGTTGATGTTCCTGATGTGCATTTTAGCGATTTATAGATATAAACATAACATCCACAAGTAGGGCTATTTTTAATTATTCCTTTCCTATTTGCCTTCCATTGATATCTTTCAATAGTCTTGCAACTTAAACTAATACTTCAAATATTGTATTTAAAAAGATATGGAGAAAGTGGACATTCCTATTGTGTTATTGATTTTAATAGAAATGCTTTGAGATTTTTCTGTTTAGGCTGACTTTGTCTATGGGTTAACCCTAAGTCACTCTTATTATTTGACCTCAGTTCTTAATATCCCTAGTCTATTTCAGGACATTTCAGAGGAAGGAATGTGCTGTTTGGGAAAAAGCCTTCACTAATGAAAAGATAATTGTGTTATTATCTTTTACTTTCTTTATAAGGTGAATAAAATTATTTATATATGTATATTCAAACATTCCTTCATCTGTAAAATGAAGCCTATTTTAACATTGTACATAATCTTTTGAAAGTGGTACTGTATTTGATTTGCAATTATTTTATTGAGTATTTTTAATGGTATGGTCATGAGGCAAATTGCTAAATAATTCTGTAATACTTTCTCTCTGTCACCCTCCCCCTCCTTGTTTTGTTTTGTTTGTTTCTGAGACAAGATTTATCTGTATAAAAGAACTGGTTGTCCTGGAGCTTTCTCTGTAGACCAGTCTGGCCTTGAATGTATAGAAATACTGCAGCTTCTGTCTACCGAGTGCTGAGAAAAAACCCTCACCACCCCATCTGGCTTTAATTTCCTTTTTCAGTTTGGTCTTCACGTGGTTTCCATATCAGGGTAATTGTGACCTTATAAAAAAATTAGGCAATGTTCTTTTCCTTTCTATTTTGCAGAATAGTTTGGAGTCAATTTTATTTACTGTTCTTGAGAGTGATAAATTTCTTCACTGAGTCCATCTGACCCTGGGCATGTTTTTGTTGAAAACTTTTAATTACTACTTCTTTTCCACTGTGAGTCATAAGTTTATTTAAATGTCTTATCTTAAGTCAGATTAAACTCTTGTAAGTTGTATATATCAAAAACTTATATCTGTCTTTTAGGTTTTCCAATTTAGTTGGATACATATTTTTGCACTGTGCCCTTATTGTTGTCTGACTTTTTTCAGTTTTTTATGCAATTTTAAAATCTACTTTTATTAAATTAGATTGTTTCTCTCTGTCTCTTAGTATATTTGTTAAAGGTTTAGCAACTGTATTGTTTTTCCCATCGAGTCAACTCTAACTTTCATTGATTCTCTGTATTGTCTTGATGTTTTGTTTATATTTACTCATTTCAGCCTTCAGTTTGATTGTTTCTTTCCATCTTTACCCCCTGAGTATTATTTTATTTTCATTTTCTTCCAGAGCTTTCAGGTGTGTCATTTAGTTAATGTGAGTTCTCTCTGTATCTCTTTCTCTTTGCCACCCTTTCTTTTTCTCCCTTGCTTTTGTTTTGTTGGACAACTAGGTCTATGACCTAACCTCTTAGGAGGGACTTCATCATGGGTCATAGTTTTCAGTGTTCACTTTTATTCAACTTTAAAAGACTCTAATTTTTCTTTTGACCTATTTTTCATTCAGTAGTGCTTTGTTCAATTTCCTTGAGTTTTTAAACTTTCAATAGTTTCCTTAGGTAGTGGTCTTTATCTTAGTCCATGGCAATCAGATAGTTTGCAAGGCCTTTTAACTTTCTTGCATCTGTTGAGAAATGCTTTGTGTCCATGTATGTATTCTGTTTTAGGGAAAGGTTCATGAACTGCTCAGAATAAGGTAGATCATCAATGATTGTGTTACATTATCAATAAATATCTGATAGGCTAATTTGATTTATGTTGCTCTATAATTATATAGCTCATGTATTCCTCTGGTTTGTTTTTCTTTCTGGATATCCTGTCTTCAACAATATACTTCTTAAGATAGTATGTTATTTGGGAAAAAATGTACTCCAGTGCCAGCATCCAGCCTCAAGTTCAAGGCCACGTAATGACTAGCTGATGATTATGCACATTTAGCACCAAATAACTTGAGCCATCTTTATTTATACATTATCAGAGCTTTATCCATTACCAGGATTCCATGAATTGTTTTATTATTGCTTTCTATTATTGACTTCTAAGAATTATATCATAGTCATCATAAAAACCTTTTTTAGCACCTTATTTACTACCCAAACACATTCTCCCACCCCTTATACAACCTCAGTCTAGGCATAGAGTCTGTCAATTTTGCAAGTTAAACTAACTATATATCCAAGCACATCCTGTTCTTGCACCACACATATAAGCTGGCATCTTCTTGCAGTTTAAAAGTAAAAGGTTATAGATACGGAAACATTGCACTAAGGACAACAATATTTAAACCTCAGTAATTCTTTTGTGTCTGTAGGAAATGCTTTTAAAAATTTTCCTGGTCTTCAAGACAGTGTTATTCCTGTCACTCTCTCTATAAAAGACAAACTTAGTCAACACACTATTTTCCCCTTCTACTGGACCTTTCTTCTTCCACCAACAAATTGTTCCTGTGTGTGGTAAAAAAAAAAAAAAAAAAAAAAAAAAAAAAAAAAAAAAAAGATTTGTCCAACCCAGATTTTGCACTAGATTTTGTCCTTTGTAGTATACCATATTCTACTCGGTATCCAGGGAACTTATTCGCAACTGTTGGTACTGTGTAATTCACTTTTTTGTGTATTGATTACCTCAATCTCCTTCCCAGAACTGTGAGGTATGGTTAATGTTCCAGGTGTTGTTTCCTCAAATGAACCCAGTATTTCTTGCAATTACCATTATGAGTTACTTTCTTCACTGTGTATTGCTATCTACCTTTCCATGAAAACAGTTAAGAAAGCATACCTAGTTAATTTTTACTGCCTCTACTGAGTCAGGAAAGTTTCCAGAATAAGGCATTGAGTTACTATTTCCAGATAAGAAAATTGAGAAGTATTTACCCCCTACTGAATCTTAGGGGAAATCATTTGAGAAAGAATGGAATTTCTAGATAAAATGACAGCTGTTGCATGAGTGACTGCCAAAGTGAACTAAAAATCACCAAAAGATTCACCAATATAATGAAAGAGAAAAGTACACACAAGCCTAGCAAATATGTCACTATCTTTCTATGCACCCAGATCTACTGTTTCCTGACAAGTTACATACTATCTCCACTGGACTTCCTTAGCAGAGACTCATAGGACATGCTTTTATATGCTGATCTGAGACAGGATTACACAGCTCCTGACAAGCCACCTTTATTTATTGGCTTAAGCAATTGTCCTCTAACCCACCCATATAACTAACCACCCAGCCAGTAACTCAGCACTTACATTAGTCTCTTGTGCTAGTTACAAACATACTGCAAAACCACACTCACTCACATACAAAGCATAATTACCTTTTTTTGACTGTTTTTTTTTTCCCTACAGGAAAACGAGTATGTTTAGGAGAAGGTCTGGCCCGTATGGAACTGTTTCTATTCCTGACCACCATTTTACAGAACTTCAAGCTGAAATCTCTGGTTCCCGCAAAAGATATCAATGATGCCCCACTGGTCAATGGATTTTCTGTATTACCTCCCCCTTTCCAGCTCTGTTTCATTCCTGTCTAATGATGATTAGATGCCTGGTTCCTGCTGTGTTCTTCTCTGAAATCACCCTCCAAAGTTTGTATATAACACTTTCCCGGAAGGCATACAGTGTCCTTCCACATTCTCACAGCTCTGTTCTCTAATTTCCCGTGGACACCATCAATTCTCCATTTTACAGTCTCTGAAGTCATCGCCAAAGATATTTGCCATTTCATATTCTCCGTAGCACTGTTACTATCCCTTGTACTCACATGTATCTAAAGCTGTAGTTAACATGGCTTCCACATAAAATGAATAGTGGCCAACAATATAATAATTCACAGTTATGTTTGTATCTCCTGTGTGTCCTTGACAATAATATATTAAATTTGAATTTCTTATTTCAAAAGACTTTCCATCAGTTTTCATAAGAGATGAAAAAAAAAGGAGTTCCCAAAAGTCCTGCTGGACTGTAAAACAAGAAATTTTCTGAATGTAAAGTGGGGATAATGTTGAGATGGCTCAAATAGCAATGTTCTTGTCATACAGGGCTCAAGTACATACATTTATATTCAAAACAAAACTTAAAGGTCAGACCTGGTAGTGATTACTATTTATACCACAGTGGGAGACTGAGTCAAAAGCATCCCTGGATAGAGCCAACTCATCCAGTATAATTGCCAAGCTCTGAGTCTCACTTGGATACCCTGTAACAACACCAAAGACTGAACTCAGACCTCCACATGATCATGCAGGTGCACACACTTACACACACAACACACAAAGAGGCAAATACTCACTATTATTTAAGGAGTCTATTATCACGTACACAGACAGCCCTATACTCTTCCCTGGAACACACATAAGCAAAAGAAATTATTGAAGAGTATGGTGTGAGAAAGCTCTTTAACTGGGGATCCCATATAGTTACTTAAAGCACTTGCATTTTATTTTTATTATTTTTTTAATTTATTTATTTATTAAGAATTTCCACCTCCTCCCCTTCTTCCTTTTCCCTCCCCCTCCTCACCTCTCCCTTCTTCTCTAGTCCTAAGAGTAGTCAGGGTTCTCTGCCCCGCATGAAGTCCAAGGTCCTCCCTCCTCCATCCAGGTCTATAAAGGTGAGTATCCAAACAAACCAGGCTCCCACAAAGTCAATCCATGCAGTAGAATCAAAACCCAGTGCCATTAACAGGAGCAGTAGCAAACTGTAGAGAAATTGGTAGAAAATACAGGGAGAGTAAGGTCATTTCATGCTTTGCACTTAAACAAAATGTAAACATTTTAAATATGCTTTTGACTTGCTTCTTCATGTTTAATCCTGGGCATGCATTTCAGTTCCATATTGCTTATCATATCTCTAAGTTCATGTCTTCTCTACAGCAAGAATAACAGTCAGAGAAAGCATCACTTTTATTATGTTAGTTGCTATATTCTCTTCCCACAGCACTGGAAGGTATTAAATGAGATATAACAACCACAACCTAGAAAGAGCAAACTCCTAAACTGCCCAGGGTATGAAAGAAATCCACTAAGTCTTTCTATCTTAGTGTTTGAGGGAAAAAGACACTTACACATTCTTTTGATGGATCCTTTTTTAATCTCTAATGTTGAATTCTTCAGTTCTTCTTTGTTATTCACAGATATATTTACCCAACAGAATCTATCAAGTAATCCAGGAACAGCATTTGAATATCACATTTCAATTCTTTAGTAAATAATATAAACAGAGTTGTTCCATTAACTCATGTGAAATAAATATTAATATCTTGTCACATAGCTGGGAAGGAACATTTTTTTCTCAGTCAGCTCCCTAATTCGTGAGCTGTAGCTTACAGATGCAAGGAAAGAAACAGTTGCTTTGTTATCTATCTGGAAGTCGTCTTATAAAGCATAAGGCTATAGATTCTTTAAGATCATTTGTTTCTGTCTGTTACTTCACAGGATGTTTTTCCCATCAGAGAGATTTCTCCTGGTGGGCTGACAACCTAAATATCAATTTTCGTCTGCTGATATTCTGTTACGTCACATTACATAAGCTTTCCTATCAGTGCTAAGAAAGCCCCTTTGTTGCTCCTTAGCTACTGTAATAGTGGTGAATGCAGACATATTTTTACAAACACATCAGTGTCAGTGCAGAAGCAAATGATAATGCAACCTATGCAATCTATGCACAGATAAAAATGTTTTAAAATAAAGTTTTCTGTAAAACTGAATCAAGATAGTTATACTTTGTTCAATTGGGTTTTTCATTAAAAGATACAACGCTAAATATATCAAGATACAAAAACAACATGGAACAATCTTTTATGTAGTTTAATTTTAAGAAAATGTGTAATAAATTGGGACAAGAGAGAAAAATAAGGAGATAAATACTGTTTCTGCTTTTGAAAGTGGCTGCAGCGTGGTTTTCAGTACTCACGTATGAAGGCTCACAACTGCCTACAACAATACTGACAACTTCCAACACTCTTCTAGGGCTTATTCAGATACCTGCTCAAAACTGTATATACAAACACAGGCAAAAAATATTTTAATTACATCTTTAAAAATGTATAATGTTACATGTAAATATGCATACAAGTATACAGTATACATATTTTGGCAATTGTATTTATTATTAGAAATATGTATATAAATATATTACAATATATGAATAAGGAATTTTTAACTAAAGGTTATCCTATCAATTATAGAGTCAATGAATACCACAAAAATCACACTGTGCAATTGACATAAGCAAGATTTTTATTGAGAAAATGGTATGAAAATGACTGCCTCAGATCAGATAATGAAATCTTGGATAGAAAGAGGGAGAGACATAGAGAAAGAGGGAAAGAGAGAGATGGAGAGAGAGCAGGTTGTGATAGCACATGCTTTAGAGGGTGGATATGGAGCACACACAAAAGAAAACATACAATATTGGTGATAGTGGAATCTTTTAAATTTGGCTTATATTTACATTGGGTCCCAATGGCCTTTAGTTATTTTCTGTACCCTTGGACTTTGGTAATAACATGTCACATTGGCCTTTAGTGCTGACAATGGTTGGAGGTCTTGTGAGTGATGGGGGAGCACACGGTTCTGGAATGTGAGTTGAAAAACATTCGTTCCTATGTTATTATAAAAAGTAAGTAGATAGGATGGGGTGACTGGTCAGGTAGGAGTGGGAACACCTTGCTTTTTGGACTGTTTCCTGTTATCTGGGGGCATCAGTATCTTTGGGGATCCGAGAAAGCTGGAATACTCACCAAGGCCAGAAAGAGCAGGGTGTTTCACGGCCCAGGTTCTGTGGGACCATCTGTGCCCGGGAAAGAGCAGGCAGTATTTGAGATGTTTGTAACCTTTAATTAACTTAAAATATGCTTGAACAGATACATAGGAATGAAGGAATGTGAAGTTAAGGAGTTTAGGGGAATATTTTTATCTTAGATGTGCATTTGAAACTTCTAGGCTCAGGGTTTTGTTACTTGGGGAAGGGTAATTCCATAACTAGAGAAAGGAGGAAGAGATTGCATCAACAAGTGTAGACAATAGGTGTGGAAAGTTAGGTTATTCATTGACAGGAATACTTATCTATAGTCAATTTGACCTCTGAGAGGTGGATTAAAGTTGATTTTCTGAAGGTTGCAAGAATTTTTTTCTCTTCTGTAAGATTTTTTTTATTACTTTATAAATAATACCAATCAACATTCCCACTTCCTCTCCTTCTCGCACTTCCCTCCCACTCCCCCGAACACCCTCCCCTTCACCCCCTCCAGTCCTAAGAAAGCACATGGACCCCTGCCCTATGGATGAGTACAAAGACAGAGACCCACATCAGAGCACTGGACTCAGTTCCCAAGGTCCAGATGAAGAGCAGAAAGAGGGAGACTATAAGTAAAGAAATCAGGACCACAAGGGGTTGGTTCACCCACTGAGACAGTGTACCTGAGCTAATGGGAGCACACCAACTCCAGCTGGACTGGAAATGAACGAGCATGGGATCAAACTGAACCCTCTGAATGTGGTTGACAGTTGGGGCAGATGGAGGGGCCAATGATAATGGCACTGGGACTTGTCTCTACTGCATATACTGGCTTTTTGAAATCCTATTCTCTTTGGATGCAAACCTTCCTAAGCCTGGGTATAGGTTGGCGAGGGCCTTGGACTTCCCACAGGGCAGGGTGCCTTGCTCTCTCTTAAGAATTTTTTTTTAAGATTACAAAAAGAGATAAAAATTTTAAATACATTATCAGTACCACTATGTATTATTTGCACTGAATACACATTATAAAAAAGACAATATATTCATGCTTTTGACTCATTCTGAAGGCTTTTGGTAGAAAAAATGATTATGGGTTCAAAGAATTAGCACTCACTCCAGAGGGATAGAGATATAGATGGGAAAGAGATGCTTTAAAAACCATACAGGCACTCTGAAGTCTAATCATAGTAAACAATTGAAGAAAATTTAAAATCTGGAGATTGAGACTATGATAATAGTAGTACTCAACAGAACTAGATTAATATCTTACCAAAATTGCATTGGTTAATGTTAAAAGTCAGAAATTTTGAATTTACCCCTAAAGAGAAACCAAATGGTAGAGAAACCATGTTGGTAGAGGCTAACCCTGACCCAGAACCCTAAGATTAAGAGTAATAAAATGTGAGTGCATCCAGCATCCTGAAGAAAACAACCTCCAAAGGTCCATTTTAGATTCTCCTGCTTCAGGAGCTGTGAGTCACAGATTTATTATCTGTCCCTCTAGTATGTTTTATTTCCTCCAGGAGAAAAGTCTGTACTGACACTGGTGATGCTAAATACAATAAAGATATTATTCTAGGGCTATAGCCTAAGTTGGATGCCCCAGTGTTACAGAGAACCATTGATTGTCTGTCCAGGCAGCTTGATCTTTCTGTTATTTCTTACATTTTTGGGAAGTCACTAGCTTGGACTTCCTGCCTATTCAAGTATTATTATTTTCATTCTCAGAACTTTGATGGAGTTGACGACTAGATA
Source organism: Myodes glareolus (assembly GCF_982192425.1). Lineage (NCBI taxonomy): Eukaryota > Metazoa > Chordata > Mammalia > Rodentia > Cricetidae > Myodes > Myodes glareolus. The sequence goes on along the minus strand of NC_142032.1, from coordinate 22,543,881 downwards.
GTTATAGTTACAATCCTCTTCTACCTTAGCTAAAGGCATATTAGGTACAAGACTTGGAATCTTCAGAATAAGACAGCTATTGGACTGTTACCTATGGTCTTGACACTTAGAATGTGTTTTTTGCTTGATGTTCTTATCCACTATAGTTTCATTTTTGCTCATTTTTGTTCTTTCATCTGGATAATATCTGATAATTCTTACTGTGTATAATTTATGTTTAATTAGAACCCTCTTAGCCTAAAAAAGGGAGAAACGTAATGGAGCTTGATTTGTTTGACCAATGTCTTTTCGGGTGATATGCTATGGGCATGGTTTTCTATGGAGATAGAGAAGAAAGGTTGTGCATGCTCTCTTGGGTGTTCAGAGCTGGAGCATGCCTTGTGGTTGATCTTCATCATCCTCAGAAGAATGAAAACACAGCAACAGCTGGATCAGTCCACTTCATCTACATTGTTCTCATAAGTGAATATTAGATACAATCCACATTCCCGGAGAAGCTAGGTAATGGGGAGGACCATAAAAGGGACACATGGCAGTCCTAGGAAGAAGTAGATGAGATTTTCTGGGTAAACTCAGGGAGGAATGGAAGCTGGGAACATGAGGAAATGAGATGTGTGATTCGGAGGAGGGACAGAGAGGAAGAACACTGAAAGAGATATCTTGATATAGGGAGCCATTATGGGGTCAAGAAGAAACCTAATACTGGGCAAATTCCTAGGAATCCAGCCTAAGATTCCTAGCAATAGTGGAGAGGATGCCTGGACCCACATTCTCAACTAATTACATTGATGACTACCATAATAGTCATCATAGAACCTCCATCCAGTAACTGATGGAAGCAAGTGCAGAAATCCACAGCCAAGCAGTGGGCTGAGCTTCAGGAGTCCAGATGAAGAGAGATAGGAAGGATTATATGAGGAATACAGGTCAAGATCATGACAAGGAAACTCCCAGAGACTGTTTATGTAAACTTGTAGAATCTCATGGACTCTTGACTGACACTTGGAGAGCCGGCACAGGACTGAACTAGGACCTCTGCACATGAGTAATGGTTGTGAAGCTTGGTATGTTTGTGGGGTCCATGGTGGTGGAACCAGGATCTATCCCTGATTCTTGAGTTGGCTTTCTAGATGCCATTCCCTATAGTAGGATATCTTGCTCTGCCTTGATGTGGGGTGGGGATGGAGGGTGAGTGGAAAACTTGGTCCTGCCTCAAATGGATATGCCAGGTTTGATTTTCTCTCCATAGGAAGGCTTACCCTTTCTGGGGAGTGAATGGAGTGAGGTGAGGGCAAGGTAGGGCGTGTTCTGGAGGAGGGGATGGAGGGGGAACTCTAATTGGTACGTAAAATGGAAAAAGAATTTAAAATGAAAATAGGAGTAAAATCATCTAGAGGAAAGAGGGATTGATGGGAGACATAGGATAGAGAAAGGGCCAAGTCAGAAAGTATCTCAGAATTGAGCTTAGTGTTTATTATATAGGTATATGAATATGCCTTATGTACTTTTACAATGTACAATGGATAATACAATGAAACTTTTTTGATGTTTCAAGTTTTCTTTTTTTGATGTTTAAAGTTTTCTTTTTTATTATTTATTTATTTTTCCATTCAAAAATTTCCACTTTGTTCCCTCCTCCAATTCTCCTCCCAATCCCCATTCACCCTCCTTCCTCCCCTTCCAATCTTAAGAAAGGGCAGGTTACCCTGTCCTGAGGCCTTCCCCTGTCCATTAAGACCTAGGAAGGTCTGCATCAAAACAAACCAGGGTCCCAAAAAGCCAATACATGCAGTAGAAACGTCTCAATGCCATTATCAATGGCTTCTCAGTCAGCCCCTATTGTCAGCCACATTCAGAGAGTCCAGTTTGATCACATGCTCATTCCATCACAGTCCAGCTGAAAAATAATAAGGTAAAATAAAATAAACAATAAACATACACAGGAGGCTATGCTTATTTCAGTAATTAACTACACTAGGGATTTAGATGAAAGTGCTAAACACTTTTAAAAAATGGTAATTTATGACTAGTTACTTGCATGGCTTAATTGTCTTTCATAGTATTCAATAAGTTAGCTGATGTGGTACGTCTCTCTGTATGCTGTGAATTTATTACCATTGGTTAATAAAAAAAAGCTGAGTTTGCCAATAGCCAGTTAGAATAGAGCCAAGCAGGAAATCTAAGGGAGAAAGGCAGCATCTGGGAGATAGCAACAACCACCAGGGAAACTAGATATGAGATAACAAGCTATAAAACTCATGGTAAAATATAGAATAATAGAAATAGGTTAATCTAAGATGTAAGAGCTAGTTAACAATAAGCCTGAGCTAAGAGACCAAACAGTTTATAACTAACATAAGCCACTGAGTAGTTACTCAGAAACAGACAGGCAGGAGACACACTTTCAACTACATATGGTGCCCCTGCAGAGAACTTACTTCCACATAAGCCTGAGAAACTTATTTTTTTAGAAAATAAAAGGATTCTAGATACACAAAAACAGAGTCAGAATTGGCATCATTGTAGTCTCATTTTTTCCAACAGGCTCTGTACATTGGCAAAGAGCAGATGTGTGGCTCTTTTAAGAGACAACTTCTTGGTCTGTGCAGTCAGAATGGAAATTTCTTTTAGGAGGTCCTGCTACAGAGAACTTGAATGGGATTGGGGACAGCATGCTGCAAGCTGCTTGGTGGCAGCATGGACCCATTGATTCTCAAAGTGGGGGTGGTAAGCATGGAAACCAGAATGGGCAGTAGACACACCTGTGCCACATTGCAAATCTGAGTAGAGGGAAGTCAGCGTTCAAAGGCTCCACTTTGGTACTAGCTATACCTGCTTAACATTTTACAAAGTTTCCTTGTCAGAAAGTGATTATAGATATGAAATAAAGACAGATCAATACAAAAATAAACCTCTATATATGTCATACTACATTTAATAAATGGTATAAACTTGAGAGAGAAGAGGAAAAAAGACAGGTATAGATGAAAAGAGTAATTACAGAAAATATTCATTAAAGAAGAAATAAAGTAATAAAAAATATAATAACCCATGAAAGATGAAAGATACACAGAGGGTCTGGATTATGTATACTATTTTGATTTAGTTCATTTTTCTGACTGTTTGGGGGCTAACCACAGAAAGACATTTCATTGTGGGAGCTGCTAAGCAAAACCAAGATAAAAGTATCTTGACTCCAAAATTTGGGTTTAAGAATATATTGCTTTGGAAAAGAGGTTCTTCTTTTCTTTCCACAGAAGATAAGAAGCTGTGGATTCCTTCCAGATTAATATGATTTGATCAAGCAAGATCCTCTGAAATTTCCAATGGAAAGAATGGTCCAGGTGATTCAACATCCAGAACAGTTTCAAGGCAACTGAATGAAATGATACAGTCTCACAGACTACTATAATCAAGATTTAATCATAATTTTGAATTTTCTCAGGATTCCCACAAGATTACCAACACCCCCAATCAGCAGAAAATAGCTTTAGAAACTATGTCCAAATTCCCAAATATTGCTTATAAAAGTATGTTTTCTTTTAAAAGGGTTTGGTTGTGAATGATTAATGCTCTCTAGAGATAAAGGGGGATATATTATAGAAATGATTAAAAAAGTAAATTACTATATCATCTCAACTCAAGACTGAGGCTCTGAAACAGAAATTAGGAACTTGTAAATGACCTGACAGTGATGAAGATACACAAAGACACTTGTGCCTTTTGTATTGCATATGAGATTATCAAAAGAAAAGACATCAATGTGCTGAATTCCTCCAAAAATATTTTGCTGGGAGAAGAGAAAGCCTAAATCATGTGACGTCCAAAGGAAAAACTTTTTTCTTGGAAAGAGATGTACAACATGGTAGATAATTTAATAGGTGAATGTGATTTCAGAAGCGAGATCTACTTCTTAACAGCAGATTACTGATATATAATAACTCTGATTCTTCACCTAAGCCCTACCTTTAGAATAAAGAACCCAGCTGATGCACTTGGTGAGAAGGGTCTCTAGATATTTGTACTTCTTCCCTATCACCTGATATCCACACATGGATACACATGCATACACACTCAATATGAATGAATGAATCAAACAATGAACAAGCAAAAGCTTGAAAATAAAAGTAAGCATAATAATAATTGTAAGGGGCCACATTTTGTTTCCAGCTGCTCAGCCCTGAAACAATCATACAGAAACCATATTATTTTCAATACTGTTTGGCCAATAGCTTATGTGTATTTCTGGCTAACTCTTATATCCTAAACTAGCCCATCTCCTTCAATCTGTGTATTGCCACGTGGATGTGGCTTAGCAGGTAAAGTTCTAGCGTCTGGGTCTTGCAGGGATACATGGCATTTCTCTGATTCTGGCTCCCTTCTCCCAGAATTCAGTTTAGTTTCCCCCACCTAGCTCTGTTCTACCCTATCAGACCAAGCCAGTTTTTTATTCATTAAACAATGAAAGCAACACACAGACAGAGGAGCCTCCTATAATAAATTAAGTAAAATGCTGCAGGTTCCGGAGTGACAGCCAGTGGGTTCTGAGATTGGCTAGACTCAGGCAGGGATAGCACAGTTCTCCAAGTAGCTGCAGTGGGTCACGAGGGGCATCAGATACCATGAGGAGAGACAGATGGAGAGGCATGCCATGAGACCACACCATAGGTCTCTGATGGTGGCTGACCCTGGGCAATGAGCCACTCAGTGGGCAAGAGACAGACACATGAATAGGCACGCCATGCAGAGTGAGGATGGATATTTACTAAGTGGCTTATTAGGGAAATGGGAGAAGGGAAAAGAACAGAGAGAGGACAAAAAGAGAGAGAGACAGAGACAGAGAGAGAGAGACAGAAGGGGTTAGAGATTTGGGGAAAGACAGACACTGAGAACAAAAATAAATAAATGGGACCTCCTGAAACTGAGAAGCTTCTGTAAAGTAAAGGACACAATCAATAAGAAAAAAAGACAGGCTACTAAATGGGAAAGGAACTTCACCAGCATTACATCAGACAGAAATATATAAAGAACCTAAAAAATTAGACATCAAAATTTCAAATAACCCAATTAAAGAAATGGGATACAGAACTAAACAGAAAATTCTCAAAGGAAGACTCTAAATGGGGAAAAGACACTTAGGGAATGTACAACATTTTTATCCATCAGGGAAATGCTAATCAAAACTATAAGATACCATCATACACCTGTCAGAATAGCTAAGATCAAAAACACCAATGATAGCCTATGTTGGAGAGGATGTGGAGTAAGGGAAAAACTCATCCTTTGCTGGTAGAAATACAAATTTGTACAAACTCTATGCAAATAAGTATGGTGGTTTCTCAGAAAATTGGAAAGCAACCTACCTCAGGATACAGCAGTACCATTCTGGGGCAGATACCCAAAAGATGTTCAATAATACTACAAATACATATGTTCATCTCTCTTCATAGCAGTATTATTTGTAATAGCTAGTACCTGGAAACAACCTCAACAAAAAATGGATAAAGTAAATATGGCACATTTACACATTAGGGTACTCCTCTCCTCAGTGGTAAGAAACAAAGACATCTTGAATTTTACATGTAAATGAATGGATCTAGAAAACACCACCCTGAATGAGGTAACCCAGAACCAAAAAAAAAAAAATGAATATGGTATCTACTCACTCATAAGCGGTTACTAGCTGTGAACAAAGGGTATTTAGCCAATAGTTCATGATCCCAGAAAAGTTAAGTAACAAGGTGAAACCTAAGAAAAATATAAATAGATCCAACTGGAAATTTAAAATAGACAAGATCAAGACAAAACTGGGAGCATAGGGGTGGGGGAAAAAGGAGGGTAGAAAGGTAAGAGGAGGGATTAAGGGGAGGGGTGGTGAGAACTTGAGAAATTGGGATAGTTGAGATGGAGGAAGGTCAGAGATGAGAGCAAATAAAGAGATATCTTGATTGAGGGAACTATTATAGGGTTAGCAAGAAACCTGACTCTAGAGAAATTCCCAGTAACCCACAAGGATGACTCCAGCTAAGACACTAAGCAATAAAGGAGAAGGTACCTTCACTGGCCTTGCCCTGTATTCAGACTTATGAATATCTTAAATATTACCATAGAACCTTTATCCAGCAATTGATGAGAGCAGAAGCAGAGACCCGCATTGCAGCCCTGAACTGAGCTCCCAAAGTCCAGTTAAAAGTGGTAGGAATGACTATTTGACCAAAACCATGATGGGTACACCCACTGAAACAGTACCTGAGCTAATGAGTGCTCACCAGTATCAACTGGACTGGGAAGGAAGAAGCATAACACTAAAGTAGTCACTCTGAATGTGGTTGAAAGTTGCATTGCGTGGGCAGACTAAGGGGACAATGGCAATGGCTTCAGGGTTTATACTTACTGCTTTCCTGGCTTTTTGGGAACCTATTCTTTATGGATGGATGCCTTGATTTGTCTAAATATCATAGGGAAGACCTTAGACTTTCCAAAAAAAGGTGCCCTGCCCTCTCTGAGGAGAGAATGGGGGTGGAAAATGGAGGGAATAGAAAGAAGAAAGGGAGTGGGAATTTTTAAATTAAATAAAGTGGGTATGTAAAATGAAATTTAAAACTTAAAGAACTTCTTTTTCAAAAGATTAAAAAAGAAAAAAGACAGATTTAGATGAAAATGTTCTCTAAATGGGTCACAATGTTGGATAAATGTGCATAGACTTGAGAGAATGAAGAAAAAATATAGAGAATTATAAAAGAAGTAAAGCATTTAAAAAATGTAACAAAGTCTTTAAAGAGACAGAGTACAGTCTGTCATAGATTAAAGGAATAAAGAAAAATAAGACACATGATGGAATATACACAGAGAGTCTGGATTATGTATATTATTGTGCTTCTTTAAATTTTTATTATGAAAGAGCTAAGTACACAGAGATATTTCATTGTATGGACTGCTAAAGCTAAACCAACACACACACACACACACACACACACACACACACACACACACACACACACACACACATATATATATATATATATATATATATATATGATCCAAAATTTGGGTCTAAGGATTTATTGCTAAGAGGTTCTGCTTTTGTTTCCACTAAAGATGAGAAACTGTGTTTGATGGAACAAGACCCTCTAAAAGGTCACAATAAACACCCCAAAACATACTTTACACGACAAAAAGCAGGAAGCAGGATGAAGAGGACAATGCCCAAATTCCTTAAATGATTGTTTATAAATATGTCTTTTCACTTAAAGAGGGACATGATGTAGAGATCAATACTTTGTATTGGCATGGGTCTTGGCATATTGATACAAATTTTTGTTATATGTATATTTTGTTATATGTATATTTCTGCTCTTTATTAATGTATTTTATTTATGCAGCTCATTTAAAATGTAATTTATAATTAAGATATACAAGCTAATAGATAGTCATCTATGATAGTCAAACTTGTTAGTTAGGTTTTCTAGATGTACAAAGATATATTTCAGATGGATATTTATCCTTCAAACCTTTCAAAGACTACAGAATGTGGCATTTAAAATGTTTTTAAAACTTAGGACTTTTTATGACAATGAGACATATATTCTCCTGGCAGCACTAATCTACTTCAAGAGGTTGATGGGCTTTTAATAGGCTCCTAACGGAGTTCGTTAGCCATTTGGGCAAGAAACTGTTCTGGACTGAACTGCTTGAATGGACTTTAATGACCATAAAAAATGACTTTTAAAACTGCCTAAAGAAGTTGAGACAGTTCTTTGGGATTCTTGCTTCATGAAATGGTCAGCCATACATTCTGTAGAACACAGAAGAAAGCAACTGGTGGATTTGACATTGTAACACAAAACAGATTGTCAAATTTCCTGTTTCATGAAAAATTATGCTAGATACAATGGTCCTGTGGACTGAAGATGGATGTCCCAACAATACAGAAAAACTTTGGGTGCCTGTCTAGGCAGCAAGATGTCTCTGACAATTCTAGAGTTTTGAAACTTGCTTGCAATACACACCTAGGGCCGGAAGCCATGCAGACAACATGGAGACATCAGGAAAATAAAATATACAAGAAGAAAAAAAGGTAAAAAGACTTTAAGAAAAATATAGATTAAGTGAAACAGATTAAAATAAGAACTAAGATAAAGCTAAGCATTCTTAACTAATAATAAGTCTCAGTGTCATGATTCAGGAGCTGGTAGGTTGCCCAATAAAATGCCTTTTACACTTGGCAATCAGACACGAGGCACAAATTTCCACATAGGGCCTGAAAAACTTGGGGAAAAAAATCCAGTTCACTAAGTAGAAATAGCAATTTAAGCAAAACTACCTGCCCAAGTTTGGAGTTGTCTCTCATTTCTATAATTTTAGAAGTGACTTGCACTACATTTCCTGTTTACTCAAGTAATATTGTATTCCTCTGGGGTCTTTGATGGAGTTGAAAGCTAGATAGTTATAGTTACAGTCCTCCTTAGTTATTGTAGAAATTATATTAGGTACAAAACTTTGGACTCACCAAGACAGGATAAGGAGTGGTTTTTTTTATTTTACCAAACACAAATATATTGGATATTGTAAACATAATTTCCAGCTGATAACTGTTTTTGTTCTATTTAGTTTTACTATGCTAAAGTTAAAACCTTTCATTTTGATTTAGAGAAAAACAAGGAAATTTGTGAATGTTAGTTTAAGATATGTTACAATGGTTGATGTCACCAAGCATTACTTTAACTATGTGACGATGTGTTACATTTGTTCCTGCTACCTTTTTGATGATGTAAAGATGTGTTATATTAGTTTATGTTGCATTTGTTTAATTATGTAAAGATGTGTTGCTGTTTTACCTTGCCTCCTGAAGGCACCTGATTGGTCTATTGAAATGCTGAATAGTCAAGAGCTAGGCAGAAGAAGGATAGAAGGAGCTGGTGGGCAGAGAGAATAAGTCGGAGGAGAAACAAAAAGGAAGAGAGAATTAAAAGAATGAGAAAGGAAGGGAAGGGCATGCCTGGGACCAGAATCTATGCAGCAACTAGGAAGCCAGACATAGAGAAAACAGGAAATTAAGATATACAGAAAGAGAAAGAGAAAGAGAAAGAGAAGAAAGAAGGAGAGAGAGAAAGAAAGAAAGGTATAAAGTCCCAAGACAAAACATGGATGAAGAGAAACAGAATAAAAATGAGAGCAAAAATAATGCTGAGTATTTATAATTTATAAGAAGTCTTAGTGTTATGATTTGGGAGTTAGTGGGTAGTCTTAAATAAAACTTGCTGCAGATGAGCATCTGCTGTTCTTACCTATCTATTTTAATTAAGTTAGGTATGAGTTCTAATTAGGTACAGCTTACACTGGTTACAAGAGATTTCTTATTAGGTCCATTGGCTTGGAATACCTTTTCTAACCCTGTATCTTGAAAATATGTCTGTGAATGCCCCTGATGTTGAGGAGTATTTCAACATCTTTTAAAATCCATTTTGTATCAACCAAAACTATAGTGTGAGGGGCCGGCTTGCCTCACATTGGGCGCCATTTGTAACATGAAGGCTGGCTTGTTGGGGTATCTGTCCCACCCAGTACCCCACAGTCTGCAAGCCCAAAGAAAATCACTCACAAGACTTCATAAGATTATAAACTGATTGGCCCATTAGGTCAGGCTACTTATTAGCTCTTATAACTTATGTTACCCCATTATCCTTATCTATGTTAGCCACATGGCTTGGTACCTTTCTCAGTTGTCAGCTTACATGTTGCTGCTTCGGTGGTCTGCGTGGGAGTGGCAGAGGGAGCTTCCTAGAATACTCCCAGTCTCTTTGCTCCACCTCTACTTCCTATCTGGCTTTCCTGCCTATACTGCCTGCCTGACCAATCAGCGTTTTATTAAAATATGATTGACAGAATACAGATAATTCTCCCGCACCATTTCCCTCTTTTTTTTAAACAAAGGAAAATACCCATAATCCATTTGTTGGGAATGTGGGCATAGTATTTCAGACTACTTCCTGCTTGTTGGGGGCGCTAATGATCTTATGGGGACCTAAAGAAAATTTAGAGTTATAATCAAGTCCTGACTGGAGTATCCTGTGAGTCTTGATCATCTCAGGCAGCAGTCTTGAATCTGTTCTGGATGTAGAACTCTGTCATCTGGGCCATCTGTTCCTATCGGAGATTGCTCAGGTGGCCTCCCTTGGTCAAAGGTGATTTTTCTTAACTCTGAATAAATCCAGAGCCTCTTGTTTTCTGTGGAAACAAAAGCAGAATCTCTTCTCCAAAGTAACATACCTTTTGACTTCAATTTTGAAGCCAAGGTATTTTCAAAATGCCTATCTTGGATTAATTCTGCAGCAGTTATAAGCAAATGTCTTTTGGCGACTGTTGCTCCTTCCTCAGCATTCAAACAATTAAAAGAGAGCATAATAATATACAGTATCAAGATTCTCTGTGTATTTTCCATCTTTATGTGGCTTTATTTTAACTTCTATTTCTTTTATTTTTACATTGACAGCATTCAAACAATTCAAACAGAAAATAATAACATACAGCATCAAGATTCTCTGTGTATTTTTCATCTTTATGTGGCTTTACTTCAACCTCTATTTCTTATATTTTTACTTTTACTTTTTGAGACAGGTTTTCTGTATATCTTTGTCCTGGAATAACTCTGTAGACCAGGCTGTCCTTGAACTCACAGAGATCCACTTGCCTCTACCTCCAAAGTGCTGGGATTAAAGGTATGTGCTACAACACCTTGAACTCTCAGAGATCTGTCTGTCTCTGACTCCCAGGCATTGGGATTGAAGGTGTGTGCTACCACACCTTGAAGTCACAGAGGTCAATATGCCTCTGCCTCCCAGGCATTGGGATTAAAGGTGTGTATCACCACACCCTACTTCTCTCTTTCTTTTTTCTTTTTAATGACTTTAACCTTTAGCCTGCATATATTTTTAACATACTGTAAACCAGTTAGAGGTTTTCTTCCTCTTTGAATCTCTCTTTACTGTATATCTCTCTTTTTCTGACTACATAGCCTTTAATTTACTAAGCAATATGGAGAGCAGTGGTTTTGATGGCTAGATCCAGCCCACTCCCCAGCTCTCCAGTCTCGTGGCTGAGATACCAGCCAGAACTGTGTTCACTGCCACAACTCTACAGCATTTCAAGGTCCTTGCTAGCAAACAAGCTGCAGCATTCTGCTCACAGACAACACTCAGTCGGACTGCCTGCCTGAAAGAGTCAGAGTTTGTCCTGGCAGGACAGCCCAGAAAACCGGCATTTTAAAACAGCACAGCTTTTTTCCTGCTACGACTAAAAACCGAAAAGCATGCATTTAGCTTTTTATCAACACAGTTTAAGTGTTTCATGGCAGGACCTCTTAAAAGAACTGCAGGGTTTTGCAGCTAAAGTTGAGTCAGGAAGCCTCTCTTAGATGAGAGTGCTTGCTTGCCTCTAGCAAGCAGAGCAGACCTGAGAAATTGCTGCTACCAAGAAAACATGCTTTACTCTATTGTTTCCCAAACTTTCTCAGGCTTTCTGTGGATTCAGTTAACCACGTCTGGGTGCCATTTGTAGTGTGAGGGGCCAGCTTGTTGGGGTTTATGTCCCGCCCGGTACCCCAAAGCCAGCAGCTCCCAAGAAAAATCACAGACAGGATTCCATAAGATTATAAGCTGATTGGCCCATTAGGTCAGGCTACTTATTAGCTCTTATAATTAGGTTACCCCATTATCCTTATCTATGTTAGCCACATGGCTTGGTACCTTTCTCAGTTGTCAGCTTACATGTTGCTGCTTCGGTGGTCTGCTCGGGAGTGGCAGAGGGAGCTTCCTAGAATTCTCCCAGTCTCTTTGCTCCACCTCTACTTCCTGTCTGGCTTTCCTGCCTATACTGGCTGTCTGGCCAATCAGCATTTTATTAAAATATGATTGACAGAATACAGATAATTCTCCCACAGAAAACAAACAAACAAAGAACAAAACATGTGTGGTTTCAAAATAGCAGCACAAACAGTTCTGATTCTTTCAGGAGGGCTAGCACTTGAATGGAGTTTGTGGGCCCAAATGCTTGTGTGCCTACTAGGGGTTACGAGGAAAGTAGCTGACACTATGCCCATGGTTCTGCACTCCCTGCCATGGCAGGCAGCAAATTGAGTCTAGTGGGCATGCACAAGCAGGAGAGCTTGGCGGATTCCTGTTGCCATACACAGAGATATTTCCAGACCACGCAGTTTGCTGCATGGCAGATTTAGCTTTTGCTCAGATAAAAAGTGTTTATATGCTGCCAAGTGCTACCCAGAGTTGAAGTGGTGAGGATGGCTCCCACCCAGAAGTCCTAGAACCTGTAGTGAACTATCTATCTCCACCATATTTTAAACCTGAGAGAGGTGGAGCCAGCACCCAGGCCTGGTGAAACCAAGCTGCTTAACATTTTAAAAAGCACTTCTGGACAGAAAAAGATTTCAGATATACAATAGGAAAGACTAAGACATAGAAGACCTCTAAATGAGAAAGACTATGTTTAATACACACACACACACACACACACACACACACACACAGAGAGAGAGAGAGAGAGAGAGAGAGAGAGAGTTGGGAGAGAGAATAAAAAGTATAGAAAGTTGGAAAAAAGTAAATCATTTAAAAAATAAAACAAAGTCATTAAAGAGACAGAGTACAGACAGCCATAGATAAAGAAACAAAGAAAAATAAGTGACATTTAGATGGAAAATACAGAGAGTCTGGATTATGTGTATTATTGTGTTTTCTTTTAATTTTTTTGACTGTGAAGAAGCTAAGTACAGAGAGACATTTCATTTTATGGGCTGGTAAGCCAAATCTATATATACGTTTTAAGGGTTTCTTGACTTCAAAATTTGGGTTTAGGATATGTTATTTTGGGAAAAAGTTTCTTTGTTTCCACAAAAGATATAAACCTGTGAAATCCTTCCAAACTAATGTGGATTGATACACCAAGATCCCCAGAAAAGTCATCATGAACAACCATAAAAATACTTCACCCAACCGAAAACAGAAAGCAGTTTGGAGAGAACTATGCCATTATTCCCATATAATGTTTATAAATGTTTGTTTACATTTAAAGGGAGACATGCTATAGAGATGGATACTTTTTATTGGTATAAATTTTGGTTTATTGAAACAAATTTTAGATTAATTTTTTTATTAAGGTACTCTGTGTGTGCACCTATTTTAAAAATGTAATGTATAATTAATAACTATAGGTTAATAGATAATCATCTATAATAGTCAAACTTGGATTCATGACAGTTAGATTTTTCTAGATTTACAGAGATATATTTCATATGGATAAGCATTCCTCAAATCTTTCAAAGACTATAAAATATGGCATTTAAAATGTTTAAGAACTTAGAAGTTTTCAAGACAGTGAGGCACATCTGCTCCTGGCCACACCAAACTATTTCAAAAGGAAGTTAGGCATCAAAGAGTCTCCATATGGAGTTGGTTAGCTATCTGGGCAAGAAACTGCTCTTGCCCAAACTATTTGAAGCTATGTTGTATGAACTGAACATGCAAGATCCACAGAGAAATGACTGATGAATTTGCCTAAATATGAAATGGTATTTTGAACTTCCTGCTTCATGAAAGAGTCTGCCAGACATTCTGCAGAAAAGAGAAGAAAATAACTGACAAACTGCAATTATAGGTGAAATTCTCTTTCAAATTTCCTACTTCATGGGAAAGTCTGTCAGATATTATGTGCCTGTAGGCTGAAGATGAATGCTCTTACAATATAAAAGAACTTTAGGTGACTGTCCAGGCAGTGAGATGTCTCTATCAATTCTAGAGTTTTGGAAGTTGTTTACAATGCACTTCCTGTTTACTTAGGTAATATTATATCCTTCTGGAGAATTTGATGGAGTTGAAGAATAGATAGTTATAGTGATACTTTTCCTTAGTCATGATAAAAGATGAAGTAGATATAAATATTATAACTGTTATTCTTGTTTGAGGCTTGTTTTATGTAATTTTACTATGTCAAAGTTAAACCTTCCTTTTTATTTAAACAGAAAAGGGGGAATGGTGAGGGAAGACCTTCTTTATAAGTGTTGCTTTTGTTGGTTAATGAATAAAGAAACTGACTTGACTGAGATAGGGTAGACGAGAGCTAGGCAGGGAAAGCTAAACAGAATGCTGGGAGAAAGAAGGTGGAGTCATGAGATGCCATGTAGCCCCTGCCAGATGCAGGCACACCAGAACTTTGCCAGTAGGCCTCATAGTAAATATAAAATAATGGAAATGGGTTAAATTAAGATGTAAGAGGTAGCCAATAAGAAGTTAGAGCTAAAAGGCCAAGCAGTGATTTAATAACACAGTTTCTGTGTGGTTATTTTGGGGTTGAGCAGCTGGGAACAACAAGCAGACTCTTACAACAGGATAGGCTATGTATTTGAAAAAAATTACAGAAGAGAGGAAAGCAAAATGTTCAAAATGGGCCTGCCTGTTTTGTCTCCCTTGAATGGGATGAAAGAATGAAGAAAATTCTACAGGGGAGATCTGCTATAAACTCAGAAATGAGATTGGGTTCTTAGATCTAGAACAACAAAGGGGCAGTGGAAAATATGCAGTCAGCCTAGCTGCTTCTTTTGTAAGAGTGGCCTCTGTGTTAGCAAGGAGTGCTTGTTGAAGTTTGGGGCTTGGAAAAAGCAATGTGTAGGGAGAAAGAGGTTTCCCACAATATGATAGAATAGGAGGGTCTGTGAGGTCCACAGGAGATGGGAATGGGGGCAGGGAAGGTAGCAGCAAGTGTTCTATTGTAGTGCTAGAGATGAGACTGATTAGATATGGGGTAGCAGTAGAGAAGAAAATCTATGCATGCATCCTACCTGGTTTTCTTTCAGCCAAGGCCTAAGGCTTATCAGGGGAACCATACTAGAATTGGTATCTGGGATAAAGTGACAAATGAGACTCTTGTGGGAGGGTCGATGGAAGGGGAGAGGGTTAGAGAGAAGGGAGTAGGGGAGGAACGGGGAAAGCTTGGTGGCCTGGGATGGGGGGGGGAGGAAGGATGAATATGGGATCAGGGAAGAATATATTTCAACTAAGGGAGCCATTTTAGGGTTTACAGGAGACTTGATTATATATGGGATCCCAGGTCCAAGGAGAGATCCCCCAGATTGCTCTCTGGACAGAGGAGAGGGTGCCTGAATCGGCCGTGGCCCATGACCATACTGATGTATATTTTGCTTATCACCATAGATCCTTCATCTGGCGAAGGACGGCGATACAGTCGGAGACCCACATTGGAGCACCGGACTGAGCCCCCCGAGGTCCAAATGAGGAGCAGAAGGAGGAAGAACATGAAAAACGAAATCAGTACTGCGAGGGATGCTATCACCCACTGATACAAGGGAACGGATCTGATGAGAGTTTACCAAGGCCAGTTGGACTGGGACTGAACGAGGACGTGATCTAACCAGATTCTCGGAATTTGGCCGGATTCTATGACTGTGGCTGGCCCGAAGTCTTTCTGAAAAGCCATTGACTATAACACTGGGACCTGTTTCCTCTACATATAATGGATTTTGGGGATCCAGTCTGTTTGGACACTCACCTTCCTGGACCTGGAGGGAGGGGGAAGGAACTGGAACTTCCCACAGGGCAGGAAACCCTGACTGCCCTGGGGGACGAAGAGGGAGGAGGAGGGGGAGTGGGGGGAGTGGGAGGGTGTTGGGAGGGGGGCGGAAATGGAAACTTTTATAATTTTATAAAATTTACTTAAAAAAAAGCAAAAATAAACAAAAACCTTTCATTTTGAATTAACACTTTCAAGGAAGACAGATAATAGTGGGGGGTGGAAGATGAGGAGCAAATAAAAAAAAAGTGACAAATGAAAGGAAAAAGATTAGGAGTGGATTGTCTGTGTGATCCAAGGCAGTTGTGGTCAGGAGGGAAAGGTAGACTTTAACTGATGTTCTATTGCAGAGAAAGGGATATGACTGGAGGGATATTATTTTGAGGGGAGGAAAGAACAGTGAATATCTTCAGTTAGCTGACTGTTTCCCTGGCTTGCTCAGAAGCAGGTGGGTTTCTACTCAATGCCTCCTGGTGTTGGAGGCTGGGATAATGAGATGAACTGACTCAAGGAAAGTTATAGATCTTTGTGATCCATTGCAGATTTATAAGAGAGGAAAGGGATACCACTGCATGTTTTCTGCTACAAAGTTGGGGATGAAACTTGGTGTATTAGGCCTAGAGAAACAGAAGTAGAGGTGTGGATTGTTGCTTAGATTATTATTGCCCTAGTAGGAGAGGTGGCCTACAGGTGTTTGGATGGGTGTAACAAAGCAACAATATCAGTGATGTAGCTTAAGTGAGAAAAAATCTGATGGATCAGCAAGACCTGAGACCATGGATGCAATAAGGCTGCCATTTGTATTCTCCTACAGAGTTGAGGGTAAGACCAGATAATTGAATCTGGGAAACAAAGGTAAAAGAAAATACGTGCAGGATTATTTATTAAGTTTATATTTTCTCTTAATTTTAGTGAGCATGTTCCTGGTAATAGTATTTTAGATTGAGAGCTGTTGTCATTCAGAACTTGGAATGTATCATTTTAGGGCATCTTCTGGTTTTAAATGTTCATATTGAAAACCTTGGTATAGGCTGAGGAGCTCTTCCCAGAGAGGTGAGTGGGTGCTCGCCTGGGCAGCCTGCCTGTCCGGGAAGAGAGCACAGCCCCTCCCCCCTCAGCTTCTGCCGCAGGGTCTTCAGTGTTCCAAGGGACCCCTCCCTCCCCCCACTGCTGCGGGCCCTTTGTCTCCCGGGTCCTGGGAAGACCAGCTAGCCCTGTTGCACTGCTGAGGAGCTCTTCCCAGAGAGTGCTGAGGAGCTCTATCCAGAGAGTGCTGAGAAGTCCTACCCAGAGAGTAGTGAGGAGTTCTATCCAGAAAGTGCTGAGGAGTTTCATCCAGAGTGGAGGAGATGGGCAGGCGCCAATGCAAGAATCCCTCCAACAACCTGAAAGGCAATATGACATCTCCAGAATCCAGGGAGCTCGAAACTAGAAGAATTGAACACCCTACTCCAGAAGAAATAGAAGAAATCGACTCTAAGTGGATCTTTATGAAAATAATAGAGGAACTTAAACAGGAGGTGAAAATCTGCCATAAAGAAATGGAGGATAAGTATAACAAAAAGATTGAGGAAATGAGTAAAGAAACGGAAGAGAAATATACCAAAAAGTTTGAAGAAATGAGTAAATCCGTAAATGAAATTCTGGGAAACCAAGAAAAAATAATCAAACAGGTAATAGAAACAGTTCAAGATTTGAAAACTGAAATGGAGTCAGTGAAGAAATCACAAACTGAGGGCCGGCTGGCTATGGAAAATCTAGGTAAACGAACAGAGACTTCAGAAACAAGCATAACCAATAGAATACAAGAGATAGAAGAAAGATTCTCAGACTCTGAGGACACCATAGAGAAATTAAAAACTCTGACCAAAGAAAACAGCAAATCCAACAAATTCTCATCACAAAACATTCAGGAACTGTGGGACACAATAAAAAAACCAAATTTAAGAGTAATAGGAGTAGAAGAAGGAGAAGAATTGCATTTCAAAGGTCCAGAAAATATACTCAACAAAATTATAGAAGAAAACTTTCCCATCCTAAAGAACGATATTCCTATGAAGGTTCAAGAAGCATACAGAACACCGAATAGACTGGATCAGAAAAAAAATCCCCTCATCATATAATAATCAAAACACAAAGCATTCAGACTAAAGAAAGGATATTGAGAGCTGCAAAGGAAAAAGGTCAAGTAACTTATAAAGGTAAACCTATCAGACTTACACCAGACTTCTCTATGGAAACCATGAAAGCCAGAAGGTCCTGGATAGAGGTACTGCAGAAACTAAGAGACCATGGATGCAAGCCCAGACTACTTTACCCAGCCAAGCTATTGTTCACTATCAACAGAGAAAACAAAATATTCCAGGATAAAAACAAATTTAAACAATACGTAGCTACTAATCCAGCCTTACAGAGAATATTAGAAGGAAAAACACAACCCAAGGAATCCAACATTCCCAACACTGCCTACATTAACTCAGACATCTAGCGACCCTTCACAAGCACAACTCAAAGAAGGAAAACACATACACTCTACTACCCAAAAAAATGACTGGAGTCATCAATCGCTGATCATTAATATCACTTAATATCAATGAACTCAACTCACCTATAAAGAGGCACAAACTTAGAGATTGGATACGAAAACAGGATCCAACATTCTGTTGTTTACAAGAAACACACCTCAACCACAAAGACAGACACCTACTCAGAGTAAAGGGTTGGGAAAAGGTTTTCCAAGCAAATGGACCTAAGAAACAAGTGGGTTTGGCCATTCTAATATCTAACAAAATCGACTTCAAACTAAAATCAATCAGAAGAGATGGAGATGGACATTTCATACACATAACAGGAACAATTCATCAGGAAGAAGTCTCAATCTTGAATATCTATGCCCCTAGTATAAAGGCACCCACATATGTAAAAGAAACTCTTCTAGAACTCAAGGCAGTCATCAAACCACACACACTAATAGTAGGAGACTTCAACACTCCTCTCTCACCAATGGACAGGTCAATCAGACAGAAACCTAACAGAGAAATAAGACATTTATTGGAGGTACTGAATTAAATGGACTTAACAGACATCTATAGAACACTCCACCCAAATAGGAAAGAATATACCTTCTTCTCTGCACCTCACGGAACCTTCTCGAAAATTGACCACATACTTCGTAACAAAGCAAACTTCCACAGATACAAAAAAATATTAGTAACCACCTGTGTCTTGTCAGATCACCATGGATTAAAATTAGAATTCAACAACTATGCTACCCCCAGGAAGCCAACAAACTCATAGAAGTTGAACAGTCTACTACTAAATCACCCCTGGGTCAAGGAAGAAATAAAAAAAGAAATTAAAGTGTTCCTTGAATTTAATGAAAACAAAGACACAATGTATTCAAACCTATGGGACACTATGAAAGCAGTGCTAAGAGGAAAATTCGTAGCACTAAGTGCCCACTTAAAGAAAACGGAGAAAGCACACATTGGAGACTTAACAACACACTTGAAAGCCCTAGAAAAAAAAAAGAAGCTGATTTACCCAGGAGGAGTAGAAGACTGGAAATAATCAAATTAAGGGCTGAAATCAACAAAATAGAAACACAGAAAACAATTCAAAGAATCAATGAAGCAAAAAGCTGGTTCTTGGAGAAAATCAACAAGATTGACAAACCCCTATCCAAACTAATCAAACGGCAGAGAGAGAACTTGCAAATTAATAGGATCAGAAATGAAAAGGGGGACATAACCACAGACACAGAGGAAATTCAGAGAATCATTAGATCTTACTACGAAAGTTTATATGCCACAAAGTTGGAAAATGTAAAAGAAATGGACATTTTTTTAGATAAGTACCATATACCAAAGTTGAACCAAGACCAGGTGAACAATCTAAATAGACCTCTTAGTCGTGAAGAATTAGAAGCTGTTATCAAAAATCTCCCTACCAAAAAAAGCTCAGGACCAGATGGTTTCAATGCAGAATTCTACCAGAACTTCCAGGAAGAGCTAATACCTATACTCCTTAATGTATTCCACAATATAGAAACAGAAGAGTCACTGCCAAACTCCTTTTATGAAGCTACAGTCACCCTAATACCAAAACCACACAAAGACCTAACCAAGAAAGAGAATTACAGGCTAATCTCACTCATGAACATCGATGCGAAAATTCTCAATAAAATACTGGCAAACCGAATCCAAGAACACATTAGAAAAATTATCCATTATGATCAAGTAGACTTCATCCCAGAGATGCAGCGATGGTTCAACATACGCAAATCTATCAATGTAATCCATCATATAAATAAACTGAAAGAAAAAAACCATATGATCATTTCATTGGATGCTGAAAAAGCATTTGACAAAATTCAACACCCATTTATGATAAAGGTGTTGGAGAGACTGGGGATACAAGGATCATACCTAAATATAATAAAAGTAAAATACAGAAAGCCGACAGCTAACATCAAATTGAATGGAGAATAACTCAAAGTCTTTCCACTAAAATCAGGAGCACGACAAGGCTTTCCACTCTCTCCATACCTCTTCAATATAGTGCTTGAAGTTCTAGCAATAGCAATAAGACAACATAAGGGGATCAAGGGGATTCGAATTGAAAAGGATGAAGTTAAACTGTCCTTATTTGCTGACAATATGATAGAGTACATAAGTGACCCGAAAAACTCTACCAAAGAACTCCTACAGCTGATAAACACCTTTAGTAACGTGGCAGGATACAAGATCAACTCCAAAAAATCAGTGGCACTCCTATACACAAAGGATAAAGAAGCAGAGAGGGAAATCAGAGAAATATCACCTTTCACGATAGCCACAAATAACATAAAATATCTTGGGGTTACTCTAACCAAGGAAGTGAAAGGCCTATTTGACAAGAACTTTAAGACTTTGAAAAGAGAAATTGAGGAGGATACCAGAAAATGGAAAGACCTCCCCTGCTCTTGGGAGAATCAACATAGTAAAAATGGCAATTCTACCAAAAGCAATCTATAGATTCAATATCTATATCAAAATCCCATCAAACTTCTTCACAGACCTTGAGAGAACAATAATAAATTTTATATGGAAAAGCAAAAAACCCAGGATAGCCAAAACAATCTTATACAATAAAGGAACTTCTGGAGGCATTACTTTCCCTGACTTCAAACTCTATTACAGAGCTACAGTATTGAAAACAGCTTGGTATTGGCATAAGAACAGAGAAGTCGACCTATGGAATCGAATAGAAGACCAGGATACTAACCCTCAAACCTATGAACACCTAATTTTTGACAAGGGAGCTAAAGGTATACAATGGAAGAAGGAAAGCGTCTTTAACAAATGGTGCTGGCATAACTGGATGTTAACCTGTAGAAGAATGAAAATAGATCCATATCTATCACCATGCACAAAACTCAAGTCCAAATGGATTAAAGACATCAACATCAATCTGTCCACTTTGAACCTGAAAGAAGAGAAAGTGGGAAGTAGTCTACAAGATATAGGCACAGGAGGCAACTTCCTAAGTAGGAACCCAGTAGCACAGACAATAAGAGAAACAATGAATAAATGGGACCTGCTGAAACTGAGAAGCTTCTGTAAAGCAAAGGACACTGTCAGTAAGACAAAAAGGCTGCCTTCTGACTGGGAGAAGATCTTCACCAACCCCTCATCAGACAAAGGCCTGATCTCCAGAATATACAAAGAACTCAAGAAACTAGATACTAAAACTCTAATTAACCCAATTAAAAAATGGGGTACTGATCTGAACAGAGAATTCACAACAGATGAACTTCGAATGGCCAGAAGATACTTAAGGTCATGCTCAACCTCCTTAGTGATCAGGGAAATGCAAATCAAAACCACTTTGAGATACCATCTTACACCTCTCAGAATAGCTAAAGTCAAAAACACCAACAATAGCCTATGCTGGAGAGGATGTGTTATGAGGGGAACACTCATCCATTTTTGGTGGGAATGCAAACTTGTGCAGCCACTGTGGAAATCAGTGTGGCGGTTTCTCAGGAAACTGGGAGTCAACCTCCCTCAGGACCCAGCAATTCCACTCTTGGGAATATACCCAAGAGATGCCCTATCATACTACAAAAGTATTTGTTCAACTATGTTCATAGCTGCACTATTTGTAATAGCCAGAATCTGGAAACACCCTAGGTGCCCCTCAATAGAAGAATGGTTAAAGAAGGTGTGGAACATATATACATTAGAGTTTTACTCAGCGGTAAAGAACAATGACATCTTGAATTTTGCATGCAAATGGATGGAAATTGAAAATTCTTTGCTGAGTGAGGTAACCCAGACCCAAAAAGAGGAATATGGTATGTACTCACTCATAAGTGGATTCTAGTCATTGTTAAAGGTCTTTGGGTCTATAATTAGTGATCCTAGAGAAGATAGATAAGAAGGTGAACCTGAAGAAAATTTATATAGTTATCCTCCTGGATAATAGAACTAGGCAAGATTGCCAAGCAAAGTCGGGTGCATGGGGGGTGGGGGGGTGGAAGTAAGGGACGATGGTTAGGGTGAGGAGAGAGGGCAAGAATTGGGGATGGCTTGGGGGAATGGGAAAGGGGAGGGAGGAAGGATGGTTATGGGAACAGGGAAGTTTATATCTCAACTAAGAGAGCCATTCTAGGGTATGCAAGAGACTTGATTCTTGAGGGGTTCCCAGTAAAAATTAAATAAAAATAAATAAATAAATAAATAAATAAATAAATAAAAAGAAAAAGAAAACGCTTTACTGAGTCAGGTAAGCCAGACCCAAAAAGAGGAATAAGGTATGTATTCACTCATAAGTGGATTCTAGCCATAATTAAAGGTCTTTGAGCCTATTATTCGTGATCCTAGAGAAGCTAAATAAGAAGGTGAACCTGAAGAAAATTCAGGTAGTTTTCCTCCTGAAGATTGGAAATAGACAAGAGTTCCAGGTAACCAAGGGTGCATGGGGGGTTGGGAGGGTAGTTGGAAGGGAAGGAGGTTAGAGAGAAGGGAGCAGGGGAGGAGTGGGAAATGCTCGGGGGACTGTGAAGGGGGGAGGGAGGAAGGATAGATATGGTTTCAGGGAAGAATATATCTCAACTATGGAAGTCAGTTTATGGTTTACTAGAGACTTGATTGTAAATGGGATCCCTGGTCCAAGGAGAGATCCCCAGATTGTTCTCTGGACAGAGGAGAGGGTGCCTGAACTGGCCTTGGCCCATAACCATACTGATGAATATTTTGCTTATCACCATAGATCCTTCATCTGGCAATAGATGGAGATAGAGATGGGGTCCCACGTTGGAACACTGGACTTAACTCCCTAGGTCCAACCGAGAAGCAGCAGAAAGAAGAACGTGAGCAGGGAGGGCAAGATCAGAGGGAACCTTCATCCGGCGATGGATGGCAATGCAGATGGAGACCCACATTGGAGCACCGGACTGAGCCCCCCAAGGTCCAAAGGAGGAGCAGAAGGAGAAAGAACATGAAAAAGCAAATCAGAACGGCAAGGGGAGCAATCACTCACCGATACAAGGCGACTGATCTAATGAGAATTCACCGAGGCCAGTTGACTGGGACTGAAGGAGCGCTTGATCCAACCAGATTCTCTGGAGGAGGCTGGATTCTCTGAATGTGGCTGGCCCGAAGTCTTTCTAAAAAGCCATTGACAATGACTCTGGGACTTGTTTCCTCTGCATATTCTGGATTTTTGAGGATCCAGTCTGATTATATACTCACCGTCCTGGTCCTGGAGGGAGCGGGGAGGAACTTGAACTACACACAGGGCAGGAAACCCTGACTGCTCTTAGGGATGGAGAGGGAAGAGGAGAGGGAGTGGGGGGAGTGGGAGGGTGTTGGGAGGAGGGGCGAAAATGGAAACTTTTATATTTTAATAAACTTTGAAACCCCCCCCCAAAAAAAGAAAACCTTGGTATAATTCTGATAGGCTTGCCTTTGTGTTTGACTTTTCTCTCTTACAGATTTTAATGACCTTTATTTGTTTTCTGATTTTTATATTTCAACTACATTATCATGCCTAATTATGTTCTGGCCTTGCATTTCAATATTTGTAGATGTATTATACCTGGATAGTAATCTACTGCTCTGATTTTGAGTAATTTTCTTTCAAGTTATTCTAAAGAATATGATCTATGTAGTGTTAGTTTCTTTCTATATATACTTTCTGAAGGATGGGTCATTCTATACTGCCCAAGTGCTCTCCTAATTTTTATTTATATTTCTTTCAAATATTATTATTGACCTTGTGAATGTTATCTAGCTCCTCTACTTCTTTTTAGTCTTTGTTTTTAATCCAAATATCTAAAGAATATTAATATTATTTTATATGTTATTTAAATATAATTATATCATTTTTTCATGACCTCTACTAGTACCAACACCTACAACGTTCCAAGCTCTCTTTGAAATTCATGGTCTCTGCCCTTTAATTATGATTGTTATATATGTAAGTGCATGTGGATAAGTATATAAATGCAATGAGCTGAGAACACATAATAACTGATTGTATGTGTATATTTTACAGCTGATGACTTGAGATTGGATAAACTTTTATGGAACTCAACCCTGAGAAAAACTGCACTTCTTTATCTCCATAGTTTTTAATTGCCTGCATCTCATCATCTAGGCTTGTAATCCCATGAAAATTTTGTCATAATTTTAATTAATGTTTTATTATTTGGTTTCAATTTCAACATCTATATTTTTTGAGACTCCATGCATGTAGCTTCCCTGTCATATCAAGAAGTAGCCATCTGCATCACCCATCCTTTTGTTTGATTCTTAAATCCTTATTCCCCACATTCTATGATGTACCCTGGGCCTTAAGTATAATGGTTTTACTATAGATGTTATAACTGGGGATGGACATCCCATGGTCAACTCCTCTACACAATTCACTAGGTGATGATTTCTTCCTTCATTATTATTATTATAAGAAGTTTCACTGCTGATATGTGAATTCTATACTAATCTGCGGGTGATGATAAATATTTGTAATACATTGAAGAACTTTGCTGGATTAACAAAGTGGAAATACGAAACTGTCTTCTTAGAACTATTACTTCATTAGAGTGCTCGGCTAGGCTTTTATTAGCATGCATTTACTGACAAGATATAAGTGTCACAATTGCACCACTATATATCCAAATGCATTTCAGCATATAGAAATAGAATTATTAATTTTGGGTGTGATTCTTTAGACTAATGTAAAGTTAATTTGAACACAGGCAGTGCTAAGTTTATCTTTAGAAAATAGCATATAGCTGTCTTACAAAAGGAGACTGATAAGTATTTTTGTGTGGCAGGAATCAATGGGGAAAGGTTAGTAGTTTAAATAGTGTTGGTTATATAATATTAGATACACTGGAGAACATCCACTGATTATAAAAATATTATGAATTTGAGAGTTAGAAAATGGTGATGATATATATCTGAACTTGTCTCAACGTTAAAAATTTTAATCTTTGACAATTCAAAATGAAAACTGATCTTTCATTTCCTGGCTGCCCAAACCTGAATAATCAATAATAAACTATAAATAATTATAACACTGTTTGACTAATAGCTCAGGTATACTTCTAGTTAGCTCTTACATCTTAAATTAACCCATTTCTATTAATCTACATACAACCACAAGTTGTGACTTACTGGTAAGGTTCTACCATCTTTCTCCTTCAGCCACTGCATGGCATCTCTTTGAATCTGCCTACTTTCTCTCTATATATATGTCTCTGATTGAGTTTCCAACCTCGCTATCTGCTGGCTTGCCATAAGCCAAAGAAACTTCTTTATTAACCAGTGGTAATAATACATATTCACAGCATACATAAAGGAATACCACATCATCTCCTCTTTTCAGTTTAAATATAAAAGGAAGGTTTTAACTTTAACGTAGTAAAATTACATATAACAAAACAGGTATCAAGCAAGAGTTACAGTTACAATATTTCTTTTTGAGCCTAAAGTTTCATATCTAATTTATCTTTTATCATAACTAAGGAAAACTATAACTATAACTATCTATTCTTCAACCTCATTCAAGACCCTAGAAGGATATAATATTACCTAAGTAAACAGAAAGTGCATTGTACACAACTTCTAAAACTCTAGAATTGACAGAGGCATCTTGCTGCCTGGAAAGTCATCCAAAGTTCTTTTGAAATGTTAGGAATGCAGCTATGATTAGCTAATCTTCAACCCCATGAAAGACCTGAGAGGAAATAATATTACTTGAGCAGGCTGGAAGTACAATCAAGCAGCTTCCAAAGTGAGCAATAAATGATGGAGACAATTAGCTACCTGAGCAATCATCCAAAGTCTCATTTGCAACATTGAAGCAACCAACTTTAGCTAAGGCCTTGCATAACTGACAGATCATTTTTAGAGGCAGGAAATTTTTTAGAACTGTCTTACCCTGTCCTGGCATAATTTGACAGTCTTTTTCACTGTGTCCTGCTTATTCATTTCTGGATACTATGTACTTTGTCAGTAACTGAGGTATGGGCAATTTCTTGCTCAAAATCCAGTGGTGCTAAAAAGAAAACAAACTCTGAGTGGAGGAGTATCTTCAGTGCTCAACATTTTCTTGGGAATAGATTGGTGCTGTCAGGAGCAATCATGTCTCATTCCAACAAAACCCTAAGTTATTTAAATGCCATGTTCTACAGATCCTTGAAGTGGTTGAAGATTACCTATCTAGACAGAATACAATCTCTATGTATCTAAAGAACCTAATTGTTCTAACTGTATGTACAATAAACATGAACAACTACTGACCTATAATATTTAATACCTGTATAACTTAAAGATTAAAACTTCATATCAGAATATTAAATAATCTGTAAAAAAATATGCAACAAATGAGGATAATGACCTCAAAATACAGTCTACATAAGTATCTTCAAAACAGGTAGGAGCAATATATGATACAATATGAAAATATATCTTAAAAGTTGTATCACTATACAGAGTGTCCTAAACAGAGATAGAAACATGCATATATACAATCTGACAGATTAAATCTACGTAAGTGTACAAATAATGTAAACAACAATAACAAATATAATTTGAACTTGTATCAATATACCAAAACTATACCAATGTAAATTATCCATAAATAATAGTTCCCAAGTATTCACTGTATTACCCACTATTTTTATTCCCTTTTATGAACAAACATAGTTTTTACCCCAACCCTCTATCTAGTACAAGTAATAATCAACAACCCCAAGACGGTGTTCCCAACCCTAACGAAAAGCTTTTTTGGGATAGGAGGCATCCATCATCCTCTAGAATTGTTTCCAGCTGTCATGGAGGTGATGTTCTCTTAATAGGATTCTGGAAAAGTAAAGTGATAGTTGAGTTTCAAAATTACTGCCTAGTAGAGTTGCAAAAGATTTCCAAGCAGTCTATAGAGTATTTTTATTCTCATGGTGCTAACGGATTTCAAAGAACCTCTTAATATAGTTACTGATTCACAATATGTAGAAAGAGTTGTTTTGCATATTCAAACCACTGAATTTACACAAGGTGATACATAATTGACTTCATCATTCATACATGTTTAAGATACAATCAGGAATAGGCTTTGTTCAATATATATAACACACATCTGATCCCATATGGGTTTCCCAGGACCTCTAGCACAAGGCAATGTTGAAATTGATTGATTACTGATTGGAAGTATGTTGAAACCTCAAAATTTTATAAGAAACATCATGACAATAGCAAAGGTTTAAAGAAAGAGTTTTCTATTACATAGCAAAAAGCTAAGGAGATTATAAAAAGATGTACTACTTGCTCTTTCTATAATCAAACACCGTTGCCCACAGGGAGTAATCCAAAGGGTACTCAAAGGAATGGGATTTGGCAGATGGATGTGTTTCACTTTGCAGAATTTGGAAAATTAAAATATGTACACCACACCATTGACACTATTTCAGGTTTTCAGTGGACAACTGCTTTAAGCTCAGAAAAGGCTGATTCAGTAATCACATATTTATTAGAAGTTACAGCCATCATGGATATTCCTGCACAAATAAAGACAGATAATGGTACAAGCATATGTCTCTAAGAGAATGAAACAGGTTTTTTGCTTATTATAATATAAAGCATATTACAGATAAGGCACACAATTCTACAATCAGGTAGTTGTAGAAAGATCAAATTGAATTATAAATGATATGTTAAACAAACAGAAAGGGATGGAAAATAACCCAGAAATAGATTACTTAATGCTTCATAATGCTTTACTAACCTTGAATATTCTTAATACTGATGAGAAATGGACAACAACAGCAGAGAGACATTAGATAATAAAAAAAATCTTCTAAATTAAATCAGCAGATGTAGTTCAAGGATGTGTTGACCTCACAATGGAAACCAGGAGATTTGCAACATTGGGGAAGGCTATTTGCTCTTGTTTCCACAGGAGAAGATAAACAATGGATACCATCAAAATTAATAAAAATTTGGATTGAAAAAG
Organism: Myodes glareolus; assembly: GCF_982192425.1. Lineage (NCBI taxonomy): Eukaryota > Metazoa > Chordata > Mammalia > Rodentia > Cricetidae > Myodes > Myodes glareolus. The sequence goes on along the minus strand of NC_142032.1, from coordinate 22,515,786 downwards.
AGAAACCTCTTGAGAAATAGAATTGATAACTCATCCATAGGAGTGATAATCATACAGGTGATATGAAAACCTCATAAGGGTTGGGGCAAGGTTCTGCTCTTGTATTTACAGGAAAAGACAAATCTTCAAAAATTCAAGAGATCCTGGGTGTTTGGATGATGACAGAAGGAGAAGTAACTATCCAATAAGGATGATCAAGAAAAAGAAATATGACTTGTAACGCAGATGATCAAAACATATACATTTAAATAGATAGATAGATAGATAGATAGATAGATAGATAGATAGATAGATAGATAGAGCTGGCTTTAAAGTTGGACAATAGTTATGCTCTTCTCTAAATCTAAGCATGTTGTTAAAAGAAAAATTCAGAGTTTCCATCTCATGTTAAGAGATGTCTGATATGGGACTGAAAGAAGAAAGAATTTAGAAAAAAATTACCTTTCTTTATCCCTATTTTTTCTCTATATCATAACTTTCACTAAATATATATTCTGTATATGTCTGTATAAATAATGTTTTCCACAATGAAAAATGAATTTTCCTGCAGTGATCTTTCAAGCTTCCAGGAAGAAGATGGGGCCCGTCAACAATGACTCCTTCTGATTAATATGAAGTCCTGATGCTGATAGTGCTACTATAAGACCTGTTGTAGGTACCAGCTGCTCAAGATAGTTCCAACTTGGTTAGCTGAAATGGTGCACCTTTTTCTTACAACATTCTGACCAGAACTCCAAATAGGAATCTCAGAAAAGCCCTACCCAATACTCAGACTATTTGCAATTATATCAGACAGTAATCTTGGAACTTAATTGTCATTTTACTTTCACATGATCCCATATAAAGAACATTGTCCCCATGACTATTGGAAGTAATTCTAGAAGACGATGTCCCTTCTCCCAACAAAGTTTGTCCTCAGAGTTAGGGACATTATTTAGGAGTTGATAATAGTTGGTATAGGGTTGGGGGTTGGAGGGAAAATAATGTAGGCTCAGGGATCTCTTTGGGGAAAAAAGGGGAAGGGAATTGGATGGGATAATAGTTTAGTGTGAGCATACTCACACTAATAATAATAGTGAGTAATAGAGTGAATACTTGTTAGCTATTATTTATAGGCAATTTACATTAGTGTAGATTCTTGTATGTTGATACAAGCTTAAATTATATTGAATAAGTTCTTATTTTATTCTACAATATTTGTATATCTAGGCAAAGTAATTTTGTCAGATTGTATATATTCATGCTTCTACCTCTGCTTAAAACATTTTTGTATATTGATACAATTTTAGAACATATTTATCATATTGCAATGCACATTTTTACCTCTGATCAAGATAATTGTACATTGTTTACATTTTGAGGCCACTTGGGCGTGGCCTCTTATAATATTTATGCCTATGTAAAGCATGCATCTGGCCTCTTTTCCGGCTGTGGGATTCGGTTGCTATTCCCTGTTCCAGCAGAGGATTGTGATCTGTAAGTCTACCCTTAAAAAATATCCTCTATTATATTCAATTCTAAGCAAGTGTGAGATTTCTTTTATGCAAAACTATATATGGAAATGGACCTTTCCTTCCATGACATGTAAATTGTGTATCTGTGTCTAAATTGTATCCTTGAGTGAAAACAAGTGATATTTGTGTGTCTAGATCTTGCTCATTTAACATAATGAATGATTTCCTATTCCATTCACATACAGTACATCTCTCTATTTGATATCATGACATTGTGAATCACAAAATAAAACCACCAGATGAACTGGAGTAAGAACATGATGAAACACACATATCCAAATGTATAGAGAAGAAGAGAAGACTCAGAAACACTAGCACCAAACACCCAAATGCTGACTTTAAATGCTACTGAAGGCACATTAGCCACATCACTGTGACTGATCTCAAACTTCTCTCTGCTCCTTACATGATCTTTGTGTTGAAATATATTCTTTCTATTTTCTATATGGAACAAAGGTGAAAAATGTTATTTCCCATATGTCTTTTAGAATCATGATATCTTTGTAACTTGGTGTCTTTGTGTGAGTGGTTTACAAGGACAGACAATATTAACATCACTGTCATCAGTATTGCATGACAGAAAGGAATTTCCCCATCCAGAGATGTTTGACCCTGGTCATTTTCTGGATGCAGAATGAAACTTTAAGAAAAGAGACTACTTCATGGCTTTTTCAACAGGTAACAGAAATACATTTTCATGGCTCTGTTGACAGGAGGAGAAATTTACAGTGACACCAAGTGACTATTAGTCTTGCAATTTGTGCATGATAAGTAACCATGCACTGTCCTTGACACTTCTTTTCACAGCCAGAATTGAATTTGGAGCTTACATTTATTTTACAAATTTCAATAAATGAAGAATTCTAGTGGTTATACCATTTGAAGTGGTATAACTGTTCTGAACTAGGGAATTAATTTCCAAATATGTAACAGAAAGGGAATTCAGCTACAGCTAAGGATCTACAACAAAGGACAGTCATTTAGTCACAATGCAATAATGTCAAAAAGCCTTGCTTTTTGGTTTAACCTTTACAGATCCCTTGGTTCTGATAAGTCACTAGTGAAAAGATGGCTGAGCAATTACTGTATAATATTGTAGCCTGTAGCAATTGCTCTAACTCACTTTTAATATGTGTTGAGGGAATTTCCTACTATCCTTAGTCTCTCCAGGATACTTCACATGAAGAAATTCTTTCTTTGGGTAAAATTCCTTTCTGCTGAAATGATCATGTTGTCCTTCCTTATCTTTAAGTGTGTTTACATGGTGGATCACATTATTGATTTATGTATGCTGAACCATTCCATCATGTCTGGGATGATTTGATCATGGCTCATAACCTTTTGAAGTGTACCTGTTTGGTTTGTAAGTATTTTAAGGAGATTTTACATCTATGTTATTAAGACAAATGGTGTAGAATTCTCTAATTTTCTTTCTCTTTCTCAGTATTTAAGGAAAAGTTTCTCTGTGTAGTATAAAGGCTCCAGCTGTCCTGAAACTTGCTCTGTAGGCCAGTCTTATTTTGCACACATAGGGATTTCCCTGCCTCTGACATTTTTAATCAACAGCAGTCAGATAGTTTTCAAGGTATTGTCTTAATTTCTTGCATCTGTTGAGAAATGCTTTGTGTCCAAGTATGCGTTCAGTTTTGGAGAAAGCTCCATGAACTGTTGAGAATAAAGTATATGGATTTAGGTGTTTGTGAAGTGATCATAAATATATGCTAGGCTCATTCAATTTATGGTGTCATATAGCTCAAGTATTTCTCTGTTCTTTTTTGGGGGGGCATGACCTGCCTTCAATAATGAATTTTTTAAGATCATATGTTAGCAGGAATAAGATGTCCCACTGCAGGTGTTCTGCCTCCGCTTGGGTTCAGTTCTTGAGATGGGAAAGGAGCATCAGCACAAAAAATCTCTGACCACTTAATAAGTACAACTATCTCTGTATAGCTTGAGTCATTTTTATTTATACTTCAACAGAGCTTGCTCTTCTAGGATTACATGCATAGTTTTATTATTGAATTCTATTTGTTTATTTATAAGAATTATGTCATAGTCATCATAAAAGTCCCCCCTTTTCCTTTTATGCTTCTCCAAACACATTTTCCCAATCTCTACATAACCTGATTCTAGACAAACATTTCAGCATTTTTTCAAGGCTTAACTATCAATTCAGGCACAACCTGTTCTTGTAGCACTTATGAGGTCTGGCAGCTACTTACAGTTACAAAGTTTAAAGGTTTTAGATATTATTAAATTGCTCTAAGGACAACAACATTTGTACCTGAACAATTCTTTTGTGTCTATACGATATACTTTTATATAGTCCCCTGGCATACAAGGCAGTGATACTCCTCTCAGTTGTCCCCAAAGTGTAGACTTAGATAAGGCACTCCTTTTCCATCCCACCATAGCATTCATCATCCATCAGTACATGCTCCTGTGTATGGTCAAAATTGATTTATCCATGACACATTTTGCATTGTATTTTTTTTCCTTTTGCAGAATGCCAGATCCTACCATTGATTTTGTATGCTTGGTATCCAGAAAACTATTGCAGGAGGAGGGCCACTTGGTTGTTCCCGGCTGCTCAGCCCTGAATAATCACACAGAAACTGTATTAATTAAAACACTGCTTGACTCATTAGCTCTAGCTTCTTTTTGGCTAACTCTTACACCTTAATATAACACATTTCCATTTATCTGATTTATCTGTTTATCGCCATGTAGCAGTGGCTTACCAGCAAAGTTTCAGCATGTCTGACTCTTGTGGATCCAAGGCTTCTCTCTCTGACTCCACCCTCTTCCTCTCGTGCTATAGGACAAGCCAATTCTTTATTCATTAATCAATAAAAACAACATACAGATAGAAGGACTCCCCACACAAGGAAACTTACTATCAACAGTTGGCACTACATTTATCTCTGAGATTTTTTTTCACATTCTGTATATTGATTATCTTAATCTCCTTCATAGGACTGTGAGGGATGGTTAATGTTCCAGATATTGTTTTCTCATATGTATCCATTATTTCATGCCATGCTTGTCTATGAACACTTTTCCCCACAGGGTGGTGCTATCTGCCTTTCCTGGAGAACAGGTATGAAAACAAGTCCCATTAACTTTAACTGTCTCTACTGAATCAGTAAAGTTCCCATGATTAGGAGTTGCTGTTAATAATTTCAGATAAGAAATTTGACAAGCATTAGGCCTCTGATGAATGTTAGTGGAAAACATTTTAGAAAGAAAGAAGTTTCCAGGGAAAAATTATAGCTGTTGAATGTATGACTAACAAAGTAAAATGAAAATCCACCAAAAGAATCAACAACATAATGAAAGAGTAAAGGGCCTACAACCCATGAGATTACAGTAGTGTTCTGCTCTGTATCAAGGTCCACTGTTTCTTGTCAAGTGACAGTCTCCTCTGGCTTTGCCTTTCAGAGACCTATTGGATATGCATTCATATGCTGATACCAGACGGGGATGCACAGTTCCTGACACTCAACATTTGTCTATTTGCTTAAGTCATCGATTCTAGCCTACCCATACAACTAACCACACATCCAGTAACTCAGCACATATCTTATTCCTTTATTTCAGTTAAAAAAATCCAGTGTATCTCACTTATATATAAGGCAAAGTTACCTTTTTTCACACTTTTACCCCACACAGGAAAATGGGAGTGTGCAGGAGAGGGCCTGGCCCACATGGAGCTCTTTCTATTCCTGACCACCATTTTACCGAACTTAAAACTCAAAACTCTGGTTCAACCAAAGGGCATCACTATTACATTAGTTGTCAATAGTTTCACTCCAACTCTGCTTCATTCCTGTCTAAAGAAGGTCAGATGCCTGGTTCCTGCTGTGTTCTTTTTGAAGTCACCCCCAACTTCCATTTAAACTTTCCCAGCAGGCACACTGTGTGCTGCTTCCCCATTCTCACAGCTTCTGCTCTCTCATTGCCCAGGGACATCCAGTCTCCATTTTGCAGTTTCCGAAGTCAGTGCAAAAGATAATTGCTATCTCATACACTCTATAACACTCTTATTATCCCTTATACTCACATGTTCTAAACTTGTAGCTATTATGGCTTCCACATAGAATGGATAAAATCCTATAATATAATAATTCAAAGTCTTATATGTTTCTTCTGCTTGTCATTCATAAGAAACTATTGTTTGTATTTCTGATCCAGACAGTCTTTCTTTCAATTTTATAAGAATTGCGATGAAACAGGGTCTACTAAGATCCAGCTTTTCCATAAAACAAGAAACCTATAGAATGGAAAGAGGTAAAACTGTGGATTTGGCTCAGTCAACAACATTCTTACCACACAGGACTTAAGTATGATTGACTTGCATAGTATAACTAGCAGCCCCTAGTTAGCCCTAGGTACGAGAGAAAATACACAAAGGCAACAAGACCTAGACTTTTATATCTGAGGGAAAAGTAAGAAAGCATGCACGCATTCTACTGGTAGCCTAAGAAAAAGGAACAAGCACCCACTTTCATGACAGTTACTTTCTATTTTACTTCAACTGAAACAATTTCTTTTCTTGACAGTCTGTATTTATACACACATATCTCTCTCCTGCACAGCTACATATTTTTATATTCAGTTAGAACTTTTTTTACATGACTACACATCTTTCTTTTATGTAGTTATCTTCTGCATCTCTTTTCTATACAGCTTCATCTTCCTTGCCTCCAGTTACAAATCTCCATGCAGTCACAGCTACACATCTCATTTACATAACCCTCTCATCATGCATCTATTTGTGCAGTTTCTAGACATAGCTCCTCCATGTAGCAGCAGCTCTTGCACACAGCTCTCTCCCATGCAATCAGTCACACATATATGCTTCTTCTACCTTATATTCATTTTCTTTACTCACCCACTCTCCCTCATTCACTCTTATACTTCTCTCAGTCTTCTCCTTCTTCATCTCTTATACTTCTCTATCTCCACATCCACCTTCTCTCAACACTGCCACTCCTGCTCTCTCACAATCAAACTCTGGACAACTATGAGTTACAATTCCAGGGATTGACCCGGTCTCATAATACCTGATAATCCACATAGTTTCTCTTTGGCTAGGGTGGTAACACTGACTCACCAGTGAGTAACTAAGGCTTAGCTATGCACGTAGCTCAAAAGGATAGGGTTCTCAGACAGAAAGTGACATTGATATTCAAGAGTTAGCAATAATAACTAATGACCTGGACCTGAGTGGTAGGAAGTGTGTGAAAAATTAAAGTTGTGACCCAGGTATACCTTTCTCTATTCTTCCCTTTCCCCTGAGGCCATAAAATTTCCCCAGGTCAGCTGCCTAGTGCTGGGCATGGGCTGTAAGTGCAACCAGGCAGGAGGAAGTTCCTGTGTTTCAATTGCCTGCTGAGGACAGGTAGGCCTGGTGTCAGCTCAGCAACATTTCTGGCCAGCAAGGGGTACTGATCCTCTAGCAGACATCCATTGGAGGAATGAGTTTGCTCCTGGCCCACGGCAGAAGCCCGGCAAGGAGGAGTTCAGAATTTCCCCACACCCTTGATTCCCTGGTCACCCTGCAAGGATGGCTCCACCCTGATAAGCTCTCCAGCCTCGCATCCCAGCTTTCACCCAGGTAACCTTCATCTATTCCTCCCTTCCCCCTGGGGCCATAAAATTTCCCCAACTCAACTGCCTTGAGCTGGGCCTGGGCTGTAAGCGCAACCCAGCAGGAGGCAGCTCATGTGTTTCAATAGCCTGCCTGAGGAAAGGTAGGCCTTCTGTCAGTGAAGTCCCTGCCCAACAAGGGAACCTGACCCGATATCAGAAGATCCAATAGAGAGCATTTGAAGGAAGAGATGGGCAGACGCCAAGGAAAGAACTCCTCCAACAATCTAAAAACAACATGAAAACACCCAGCGACACCCAGATCCCAGCGACCATACAATAGAAGGACTTGAACACCTTAATCCAGAAGAAGTGGAAAAAAGTGCATTATGAAAGCAATAGAGTCCCTTAAACAGGAAATGAATAACTCCCTTAAAGAATTGGACGAGAATTATAACAAAAAGTTTGAAGAAATGAGTAAAGAAATGGATGAGAAGTATAACAAAAAGTTTGAAGAAATGAGTAAATCCGTAAATGATACCCTGGGAAACCAAGAAAAAACAATCAAACAGGTAATGGAAACAGTTTAAGAATTGAAAACTGAAATGGAGGCAATGAAGAAAACACAAACCGAGGGATGGCCGGATATTGAAAATCTAGGTAAACAAACAGAGACCACAGAATCAAGCATAACCAATAGAATACAAGAGATAGAAGAACGAATCTCAGATGCTGAAGATACTATAGAGAAATTAAACACTCTGATCAAAGAAAACGGCAAATCCAACAAATCCTCATCACAAAACATTCAAGAAATCTGGGACACAATAAAAAAACCAAATGTAAGAATAATAGGGAGTGAAGAAGGAGAAGAATTGCAGATCAAAGGCCAAAAAATATATTCAACATAATTATAGTAGAAAACTTTATTCCTATGAAGGTTCAAGAAGCATACAGAACACCAAATAGACTTGATCAAAAAAATCCCCTCACCATATAATAATCAAAACACAAAATATACAGATTAAAGAAAGAATATTAAGAGCTGCAAAGTAAAAAGTTCAAGTAACTTATAAAGGTAAACCTATCAGACTTACACCAGACTTCTCTATGGAAACCATGAAAGCCAGAAGGTCCTGGATAGAGGTACTGCAGAAACTAAGAGACCATGGATGCAAACCCAGACTACTCTACCCAGCCAAGCTATTGTTCACTATCAATGGAGAAAACAAAATAATCAAGGATAAAAACAAATTTAAACAATTCATAGCCATAATTCCAGCCTTACAGAAATTAATAGAAGGAAAATCACGAGCCAAGGAATGCAACATTGCCAACACTGCCGACAATAACTCAGACATCTAGCGACCATTCACATCCACAACTCATAGAAGGGAAAGACACAAACTTTACTACAAAAAAAATAATAACCGGAGTCAACAGTCACTGGTCATTAATATCACTTAATGTTAATGGCCTAAACTCACCTATAAAAAGGCACAGACTAAGAGATTGGATATGAAAAGAGGATCCAACATTCTGCTGTTTACAAGAAACACACCTCAACCACAAAGACAGTCATCTACTCAGAGTAAAGAGAAGGGAAAAGGTTTTCCAAGCAAACGGACTTAAGAAACAAGTGTGTGTGGCCATTCTAATTTCTGACAAAATTGACTTCAAACTAAAATCAATCAGAAGAGATGGAGCCAAACATTTTATACTCATAACAGAAACAATTCATCAGGATGAAGTATCAATCCTGAATATCTATGCCCCTAATATAAAAGAACCCACTTATGTAAAAGAAAAACTTTTAGAACTCAAGGCAGTCATCAAACCACACACATTAATAGTAGGAAACTTCAACACACCTCTTTCATCAATGGACAGGTCAATCAGACAGAAACCCAACAGAGAAATAAGAGAACTAAAAGAGGTAATGAATCAAATGGACTTAACAGATATTTATAGAACATTCCACCCAAATAGGAAAGAATATACCTTCTTCTCAGCATCTCGTGGAACTTTCTGGAAAATTGACCACATACTCAGTAACAAAGCAAACTTCCACAGATACAAAAAAATATTAGTAACCACCTGTGTCTTGTCAGATCACCATGGAATAAAGTTAGAATTCAATAACAATTCTAACACCAGAAAGCCTACAAACTCATGGAAGCTGAAGAGTCAACTACTGAATCACCCCTGGGTCAAGGAAGAAATAAAAAAAGAAATTAAATCTTCCTTGAATTTAATGAAAATAAAGACACAACATACTCAAACCTATGGGACACAATGAAGGCAGTGCTAAGAGGAAAGTTCATAGGACTACGTGCCCAATTAAAAAAATTGGAGAAAGCACACAGTAGAGATTTAACAGCACCCCTGAAAGCTCTAGAAAATAAAGAAGTAGACTCACCAAGGAGGAGTAGAAGACTGGAAATAATCAAACTGCGGGCTGAAATCAACAAAATAGAAACACAGAAAACAATCCAAAAAATCAACGAAACAAAAAGTTGGTTCCTGAAGAAAATCAACAAGATTGACAAACCCCTATCCAAACTAATCAAATGGCAGAGAGAAACACTCAAATTAATAAGATCAGAAATGAAAAGGGGGACATAACAACAGCCACAGAGGAAATTCAGAGAATCATTAGATCTTACTACAAAAGCTTATATGCTACAAAGTTGGAAAATGTAGAAGAAATGGACTGGTTTCTAGATAAGTACCACTTACCTAAGTTAAATCAAGACCAGGTGAACAATCTAAATGGACCTGTTAGTCATGAAGATTTAGAAGCTGTTATCAAAAACCTTCTGACCAAAAAATGCCCAGGACCAGATGGTTTCAATGCAGAATTCTATCAAAACTTCCAAGAAGTGCTTATATCTACACTTCTTAATGTATTTCACAATATAGAAACAGAAGAGTCATTGTCAAATTCTTTTTATGAAGTTACAGTTACCCTGATACCAAAACCACGTAAAGACCTAACCAGAAAGAGAATTACAGGCCAATCTCACTCATGAACATTGACACAAAAATTCTCAATAAAATCCTGGCAAACTGAATCCAAGAACACATTAGAAAAATTATCCATTATGATCAAGAAGGTTTCATCCCAGAGATGCAGAGGTGGTTCAACATACACAAATTTATCCCTGTAATCCATCATATAAATAAACTGAAAGAAAAAATACCATATGATCATTTCATTAGATGCTGAAAAAGCATTTGACAAAATTCAACACCCCTTTATGATAAAGGTGTTGAAGAGATTGGGGATACAAGTATCATACCTAAATATAATAAAAGCTATTTACAGCAATCCGACAGCTAACATCAAACTGAATGGAGAGAAACTCAAAGCCATTCCATTGAAATCAGGAACACGACAAGGCTGTCCACTCTCCCCATACTTCTTCAATATAGTGCTTGAAGTTCTAGCAATAGCAATATGACAACATAAGTTGATCAAGTGGATTCGAATTGATAAGGAAGAAGTTAAACTCTCGTTATTTGCAGATGATATAATTGTGTACATAAGCGACCCCAAAAACTCTACCAAAAACCTCCTACAGCTGACAAACACCTTTAGTAATGTGGCAGAATACAAGATCAACTCCAAAAAATCAGTTGCCCTCCTATACACAAAGGATAAAGAAGCAGGAAGAGAAATCAGAGAAACTTCACCTTTCATGATAGCCACAAATAGCCTAAAATATCTTGGGATACCTCTAACCAAGGAAGTGAAAGACCTATTTGACAAGAACTTTAAATCTTTGAAGAAAGAAATTGAAGAGGATACAAGAAAATTGAAAGATCTGCCACGCTCTTGGATTGGGAGGATCAACATAGTTAAAATGGCAATTCTACCAAAAGCAATGTATAGATTTATTGCAATCCCCATCAAAATCCCAACAAAATTCTTATCAGATCTTGAGAGAACAATAATCAACTATATATGGAAAAGCAAAAAAACCCAGGATAGCCAAAACAATTTTACATAATAAAGGAACTTCTGGAGTTATAACCATCCCTGACTTCAAACTCTATTACAGAGCAACATTATTGAAAACAGCTTGGTATTGGCATAAGAACAGAGAAGTCGACCTATGGAATCGAATAGAAGACCCGGATATTAACCCACAAACCTATGAACACCTGATTTTTGACAAGGGAGCTAAAGGTATATAATGGAAGAAGGAAAGCATCTTTAACAAATGGTGCTGGCATCACTGGATGTCAACCTGTAGAAGAATGAAAATAGATCCATATCTATCCCCATGCACAAAAATCAAGTCCAAATGGATTAAAGACCTCAACATTAATGTCACCACTTTGAACCTGATAGAAGAGAAAGTGGGAAGTAGTCTACAAGACATAGGCACAGGAGACCACTTCCTAAGTAGGACCCCAGTAGCACAGACAATAAGAGAAACAATGAATAAATGGGACCTGCTGAAACTGAGAAGATTCTGTAAAGCAAAGGACACTGTCAGTAAGACAAAAAGGCTACCTTCGGACTGGGAGAAGATCTTCACCAATCCCTCATCAGACAAAGGTCTGATCTCCAAAATATACAAAGAACTCAAGAAACTATACAATAAAACTCTAATTAACCCAATAAAAAATGGGGTACTGATTTGAACAGAGAATTCTCAACAGAAGAACTTCGAATGGCCAAAAGACACTTAAGGTCATGCTCAACCTCCTTAGCGATCAGGGAAATGCAAATCAAAACAACTTTGAGATACCATTTTACACTGGTCAGATTAGCTCAACTCAAAAACACCAATGATAGCCTATGCTGGAGAGGATGTGGAGTGAGGGGAACACTCATCCATTGATAATGGGAATGCAAACTTGTGCAGCTACTGTGGAAATCAGTGTGGCGGTTTCTCAGGAAACTGGGAGTCAACCTCCCTCAGGACCCAGCAATTCCACTGATGGGAATATACCCAAGAGATGCCCTATCATACCACAAAAGCATTTGTTCAGCTATGTTCACAGCAGCACTATTTGTAATAGCCAGAACCTGGAAACAACCTAGGTGCCCCTCAATAGAAGACTGGTTAAAGAAGGTGTGGAACATATATACATTAGAGTTTTACTCAGTGGTAAAGAACAATGACATCTTGAATTTTGCATGCAAATGTATGGAAATAGAAAACACTTTATATGGTATGTACTCACTCATAAGTGATTCTAGCCATAATTAAAGGTCTTTGAGCCTATTATTCGTGATCCTAGAGAAGCTAAATAAGAAGGTGAACCTGAAGAAAATCATATAGTTATCCTTCTGGATATTGGAAGTAGACAAGAGTGCCAGGAAACCTAGGGTGCCAGGGTGAGTGGGGGGTGGGTTGGAAGGGGAGATGGTTAGAGAGAAGGGAGTAGGGGAGGATTGGGGAAAGCTTGGGGTATTGGGATGGGGCAAGGGAGGAAGGATGGATATGGGAGTAGGGAAGTATATATATCAACTAAGGGAGTCATTTTAGGGTTTACAAGAGACTTGATTCTAGAGGGGTTCCCAGGTCCAAGGAGAGATCCCCAGATTGTTCCCTGGACAGCAGAGGAGAGGGTGCCTGAACTGGCCTTGGCCCATAACCATACTAATGAATATTTTGCATATCACCATAGAACCTTCATCTGGCAATGGATGGAGATAGAGACAGAGACCCACATTGGAACACTGGACTTACCTCTCTAGGTCCAAATGAGAAGCATAAGGAGGGGGAATGTGAGCAAGGAGGCAGGATCAGAGGGAACCTTTATATGATGATGGATGGAGATTGAGACAGAGACCTACACTGAAGCACTGGACTGAGCCCCCAAAGTCCAGATGAGAAGCAGAAGGAGGGAGAACATGAAAAAGGAATGCAGGACCTTGAGGAGTGCGTTCACCCACTAATACAAGGGGACTGATCTAATGAGAGCTCACCAAGGCCAGCAGGACTGGGACTGAATGAGCAAGTGATCAAATCGGATTCTTTGAATGTGGCTGGCACGGTGACTGACTGAGAAGCCATTGATAATGGCACTGGGACTTGTTTCCTCTGCATGTACTGGCTTTTTGGGACACTAGTCTATTTGGATGCTCACCTTCCTAGACCTGGAGGGAGGGGGGATGAACTTGAACTTCTCACAGGGCAGGAAACCCTGACTGCTCTTAGGACTGGAGAGGGAGGAGGAGAGAAAGTGGGGGGAGTGGGGGGGGGCATTGGGAGGAAGGGTGAAAGTGGAAACTTTTATAAATTAATAAAAAAATTAAAGTTGTTTCAAGCTCTGACCTTGAATCATAAACAACACTTGGGAAAATGACCTTATTTATTTGTTCTGAATACTTTTTAGCAGCAAAGTTACAGATGGTATCTTAAAAATGTGTCTATGGTATATGAAAGACAGAACATTTACACAAGGTATGGATGGGATGCAGCAGCGAAAAACATATAGGGCTTTGTGCACAAAAAAAAGAGAGAAAGGGGAATAAGAAATCTCTTTTAATCCCCTGGCCTCTGATCACTTGGAGTATTTGTAAATATCCTGAACATTGGGATCTGAGATCCTGTATTTCAGTTGATTATCTTTGGGATCTTGATTCCAGATTTATTACAGAACCAAATAATTTTGGGATCATTAGGTCAGGTGGCTGGTGGATAGACCTGAAGGTTTCTAAGAAGCATCCCAAAGGGGATCCAAAAGGCAGGGATGATATCTTTCCTCTGAGTAAAAAAGAAGAGAATATTCTAGTCCTGAAGTGGAGGGCATCCTCAGAACTCAGCAAAGAAGAAGGAAGACAAAGTGCTCAATGGGGCATCATCCCACACAGTGGGGGTCAGTTGTAAGAGACAGAGAAGACTAAACTGAGCTAAAAATTGAAGCCTTACCAGAAGGGAAGAGTCCGAAGTTGGGTGGGTAAAAAAGGTCAAGTAATAGCCTTAATCACAATGGCCCATGGTACCTCTGTCTTCAAGTGTACCAGAGGGGTGCTGAAAGAGCAAAGATCACTTGTTCAAACTCAGGGAAGTGTTTACACTGGTCAGAGGGGCAACTTACCAATGGCCAGTGTTTGATGGAGGGTTGAGCAATCAGAGTCAGAAGGGGATCCATTTTGGGTGGGGCAGATGAATAGGCTCTAGTGTGCCTCAGATCCCAGAGGGGAACACAAGCCTCAAGAGAGTCAATCCACATTCCTGCACCAATATAAGTTTATGTAAGAAAGGGTACACTGGCAATTGGAAGACAAAGGAATAACATAAAATCACACCATACCACAGACCTCATGAAAGAGATTTATTTGGGAGGGGGTAAATGCAAAACGCTACCTCTGAGAAGGCATGGAAATAGGGAAGTAGAGAGGAGGTTCTGATAGTAGGAGATATATAGGGGGTAAAATATGTGACAGTGATGCAGTGGGAATGTGGCATACTGGTCTTTACTAATGACACTTCACATTGGACTCTGGTGATAACAGCTATTGAAGGAGATGGGAGATGGAGAATCATCTGGTTCTGTTATGTGTGTGGTTCTTGTTTGATTAGCAAGTTGTATATAATGAAAATTAATTTTGAAATATGCTATGAACTTTGAAAAGAAGTAGGAAGGGTATATGTAAAGCTCAGGAGGAAGTAAAGGGAAGGGGCAAATGATGTGTTTATACTTTTAAAAAATAACACTCTGTCTCCCTAGATACAATCCCACAGACTCAGCCCCACTTGAGTAGCAGATCCTGTATGGCAGCCATCTCTGACCCTGTAGATCTTCCTTCCAACTACTATTGCCTATGCATTCACCCCAGATGTTTCCACTTCTAATCTCCTTCACCCTACTCCTTGCTTCTCCCCAGACCTAATCCCATCAAGTAAACCCTGCTAGCCCAAGTGCCTCTCCCCAGAGGACAACAAGTAGACTGAAGGTGGATCTACACCTTTCATTCTGCTCCTGAGAGCCGGCCTTCCTAGTCTCATTCTCAGCTCTATAGCAGAGAACCTGTTTCAGCCTTTCCTGACCCTGTACCCTCCCCCTATTTTCCCCCTACATCCATTTCCTGTGCATTTGTCCAGTTTTCCCATTCTAATCTCCTTCACTGTCCTTGTTTTATCCCAGCTTCCAGTCCCACCAGGTACTCCCTGCTATTCCAAGGGCCTTGCCCCACAGGGCAACAAGTAGACTGAAAGGGGAATTACACCATTTTTTCTGCTCCTGAGATCAAATCTTTGAGTCTCAGACATAGCTGATGTTTCCTTTTCCTCTATAATCCCACCCCCAGTGAATGATAAATATTTTCTTCCTCAACCTTCTTTCACTAATTTCATCCCACTGTCCCAGCCTCCAACTCCAGTAGACATTCATTGAGAACACTCCAGCTGATCAGGACAGGGATACAACACCAAGACAAACAGGCATCTGTTCCGTGCTTGGTCTCGCCTGCAAGAACCATGCGGGACACAGGATTCTTCTGCAGAAATAGCTTTAATGCCCCTTGAGAGAGCGAGCATCAGCCAACATGGCCGGGGACCCTGGACAAGGTGAACCCAGCCCTATATAAAGGAAACAGTCCTTGCTTCGGACGTGTCACTCTTGGATAGGTCAACTGTCCATAATCCCAGGTGAATGCCTCGGGAGTAGGCAGGGACAGCAGTGGGAAATTACCGAGCACATGTGCATTCACCTGGCAGTGAAGCCGGATGTCAGCGCCATCTTGTGATGGAGAATGTGGCTACGGCCCTCTACAGGCATCTTTGCTAACCAAAGTTTCCTCTGAATGTTCCAGCTGAGCAAACAGCAAAATCAACTATACACAGTCAACATACTCTCTGAAACTCCTGAGAGGAGATATTAATCAAATACTTGAGCACCTACCCCAAAAGACAAATCCAGAAACTAGTACCTAAACCTGTAAACACCCCAAACCCAGATGTTAGCTGCCAACATAAGAACACAATATCAGGAAGAACAAGGTGACTGCTCTAGAACTCAGCTATAGAGACACAATAGGTCCTGAATATTCCAACATAACTGTAGCACAAGAAAAAGACCATAAAACAACTAGAGGATAATGTTAGTTATTTAAAGTAAGAAATTAATAAGTCCCTTAAAGAAATCCAGGAAAACAAACATGGTGAGGAATGAATAAATCCAGAAAAACACAAATAAATAATTGGAGGAAAAGAATAATAAATCCCTTAACAAAATAAAAGAAAGCATAAATAAGACAGTTCAAGACCTGAAAATGAAAATAGAATCAATAAAGAAAATAAAACAGAGGAAATTCTAAAAAAGAAAAATTAGAGGAGGTACAGGAACTACAGAAGAAATCTTTGCTAACAGAATACAAGAGAATGGAAAGAGATTGTCAGACATTGAAGATAAATTAGAGGATATGGAAATATTGGTCAAAGAAAACTTTGTATCTAAAACCCTCCTAAAACAAATGATCTAGGGAAATATAGTTACTGTGAAAAAAACTAAACCTAAGAATAATAAGTACAGAGGAAGGAAAAGAAACTTACCTCCAAAGCCCAGAAAATGTTTCCAACAAAATTATATAAGAACATTTTCCTAACTCAAAGAAAGAGATGTTTACAAAGACACAAAATCATATAGAACAACAAATAGATTCTACCAGAAAAAAGTCCCTTCACCACATAATAATAATAAATAATAATAATAACAGTAATAAGCCTCCAAACTATAGAACCAAGAAAGAATATTAGAATATGGAATAGAAGAGGCACAAAAGCCATATAAAGTCAGACCTAGTAGAATGACAATGGATTCTCTGTGGAGTCTCTAAAAGCAGAACAGGCCTGGCATGATATGTTACAGACACTCAGAGTCCTAAACTGCCAGACATGACTACAATACTCAGAAAAATTATCAATCACAATATATGGAGAAAGTAAGACATGCTATTATAAAGGCAAATTAAAATCATCAATCTCCAAATACAGACTTACATATAGGTGCCAGGAAAACCATCAATGTAAGCAGGTTATATGCAGAACCTGGAAACAACCTAGATGCCCCTCAATTAAAGAATGGATAAAAAAGTGGTATGTTTACACAATGGAGTACTACTCGGTGGTTAAAAAAAAAACAATGACATCTTGAAATTTACAAGAAAATGGATGGAACTAGAGAAAATTATCCTCAGTGCGGTTACCCAGACCCAAAAAGATGAACCTGGTATTTACTCACTCATAAGTGGATAGTAGATGTAAAGCAAGTGATGACGAGCCTGTAGTTCAGCACACCAAAGAAGCTAGGTATCAGGGAGAACCCTAAGAGAAGCATACATAGATCTTTCTGGGAAGGGAAAAGAGACACGATCTCCCAAGAAAAATTGGGAACATTGGGGCGGGGGGAGAAGGGAGGGCAGAAGGGAAGGAAGAGAAGAGAAAGAAAGAAGGGAGGAGAACTTGAAGGAACAGGAGGGTCGAGATGGGGAAATAACAGAGAGGGAGAACTAATAAAGAGGCTTATTGATTGAGGGAGCCATTATGGGGCTATCAAGAATCCTGACATCAGAAAAATTCCCAGGAATCCAAGAGGATGACCCCAGCTAAGACCCTAAGTAATTGTGGAGAAGGTGCCTGAACTAGCCTTGCCCTGTAGTCAGATTGAAGACTATCTTTAATGTCATCAAAATATCTTCATGTGCAACTAATGAAAGCAGATGCAGAACTGTAGCATAACACTGGGCAGAGCTCCCAAAGATAAGTTGAAGAGAAGGAGCAGAAATTTTATGAACAAAGGCATCAAGACTATGATGGGGATATCCACTGAAATAACTTGCCTTAGTTAATAGCCCCTCACCAACTCTGGCCTGACACCAAAGGCACCAGCAAAAGACCAAACGAGATCCTTTGAATACGGGTGGCAGTTGTATGGCTGGGGCAGACTGTGGGGCCCCTGGCAGTGAGACCAGGATTTATCCCTAATGCTTGTACTGACTTTTCGGGACCCACTCTTTTTGGAGGGATATCTTACTAAGCCTAGATAGAGTGGGGAGGAACTTGGTCCAACCTCAAAGCAATGTGCTAGACTTTGTTGTCTTCACATGGAAACCCTTACCCTCTCTGAGGAATGGATAGGGAGTGTGGTGGGAGAAAGGTGAAGGGTGCTGAAGGAGGGTAGGGAGTAGGAACTAGGATTGGTAGTTAAATTAGAACAGACAGTTATTTAAATTAATTAATTAAAATTAAAGAGGAATGTTGAGGGTGTGAGAAATGACAATTTTTTCTCCAGGGAAAGGTTCACATGTTGGTGTAGCAAATACCAAATATTTAGTCCCAAAAACATACATAAAAATAACATTTTACAGAGTTATAATATGGTTTTTATATCTTTAGAAATACATATTATATACATATTATATACAAATATGAATGTCACAATAATTAATGAAGAAAAAAAACACAAATTTGGAAGGTATCACTACATTCCCATAGTGAAGTATTACATGTACCCATAATGAAGAATGGAATCATGTCTGTTGTGAACAGTACATGGAACTAAAATGATCATGCAAAATGAAGTTCTCAAAACTTGAAAATGCAAATATTATGTTGTCCCACTCATATATGTAACTTAAAACATGCAAATATACATATGGTATATGTATAACATTTATAAAAAGGAAGCAGGTGTGATGTTATTTTTAGTTGTCAACTTGACAATATCCAGAATTGAAATAAATTCCAAAAATAGAGGGCATGAAAGTGAGAGATTTATTTTTTCCTAATTTGAAACAGAAAGATATTCTCTTAATCTTTATCTTGAGTCAGTAAATTTCATGTCTTTAATCTGGATAATGAGACAGTAAGACACACTTTAATACCTGCCATACTTTTTGAAGTGTATATGTGTGCAAATGATTATATATACACATAAATACATATATTTGTGTGTTTATGAATTTAAACCAAAAATTAAATATATATATAAATATAAATATATATATATATATATATATATATATATATATATATATAAATGTCACTCAAGGGACATTGCCATCTATTCTATATTCATAATGCATTTCAACTCTCCATTGAAGAGTTATATCATTCTAGGCGTAATTTTGACCTGTTTAAAGATATAATGTATATTGATTTTCTGCATTGTAATCATATCATCTTTAGGCATTATTTTGATGGTTAATCTTATTTTTCAACTTGACTAAATATGCAATTAAATAAAATCCCAAAATGGGGGGCACATAAGTGAAAAACTTATGCTTAATTGGAAGATGGAAGATCCACATCAACTCCAGATCTTGAGTTAAGAAGTCACACATTTTTATCTGGGCCACAAATTCTGCTGGAAATCTGTATATAGACATGAAAGAAGGAAACTTGTGTTCTTTACCTGCACATACTTACCTTGATAGAAAGTCAATTCTTTCAATTCCATTAGAAACTATTTCTTTATGATTCAAGTATATATTGAAGACCAGGGAGATATCCAACTACCAGGCCTGAATAAAGTAGGAATATTCAACCACTTGCTGAGTGAATTTAAAGCCCACTCCACAAGATAAAACTCATATTTGGAACTGTTATCAGTGCTAAGAACCTGGAGTCATATAGATTATAGGTTGTAGTTACTAGGGGAGAGTCAAGTACCATTGCTTTATAAAGACATAGTATTTAACTGAGTCCTAATGATGTATTTTAATTTTTTTACACTTCATTAAATGAAAATTAATACCAAGACCCACAACTATTCAGTATGCAGAAGATAAGATACTTAAGAGTGGGACAAATTTTTTCATATTCTCACATTCTAAGACTCATAAATCACTGCACAACTAGGACTAGAATGTTGTAAGAGCCAGATATCATAGAAGACTACAAGAAGAAGCACTTTACACATGAAATGGGTACCAGCATTCATGAACTCAAACACTTGTGAAAGTAAACACAAGGCATGTGGAGGTTCAAGCCAGACAAAATACCAGTAAGTATGTGTTGCTTGGGGGTGGTCATAATGTCTCACAACTAGCTGAGGAGCTACATTGAAAGCTTGATTTTATTAAACTCATGTCCACTGATGGTGAAACATCACATCCCCAATGGTATGTACTAGACTTAAATTGTTAAAAAAAAAACAGGATAAAAATTGGTGGGTATAAAATGGTAGGTGAATCGATGGTGATTAGGAGGAAATAAATATAATCTTAATGTACTGGACAAAATTAATGGAATTAATGAAAGTATTTTTAAGGATGCCAACTCTCTAAAAGGGATTTATTGATTCCATTCTAGGAGAGAAACATCTGTTCAGATCTTCATCACAGAAATAAAGGATAGACTAAGAAACAACAATCATTTCTCTGGTGGTGAATGACGAGACTTTTAAGAAACATACTGAGCTTGTTTTATCCAAAACAAAGTGTGTGAATTTGGTGAATTTTATAGCAATATGAGTCTGTTATAAAGCAGTACTTTTAGAGTTGTAGATAATAGAAAGAGCCAAGAATTTGGCTCACTAATGTTCTATGAATTACAAAACGAAACTGTTGTGAAATCCATGTGGCAAAAATTTTGACAATATTTACAAGATCTTTGCTTATTTTGATTGGCACTGAGTAAGGTCAATATTGAACCTTATGACAAAATTGGTAGGGCATTGATTGTTACGATTAAGGGAAATGTTTCTGTGTAGATAAAGATGTGAAGCTTAAGTGGTATGGCCTCAAGCCCCACTCTTGCTACCACCAGCAGGCTCTAGTTTCATTGGGATTTCTAATTTCCATTCCCCAGGTTTTAATCCACAAATTGGATTAATTTTTTCTCAGTAAATAAAGTGGATCAATTGTAAATAAATGAAAGAGTGAGCATTGATAGAAGCAGTTTAAGAACTTAAATGGGGTTTGTGATCATAGTGCTACAACTTGCTTAATGGCAACATAGACCCACTGTGTGCCTGAAAATGGGGCTGTGAGAATGGCTCTCAGAGGCAACAATATGCCTCTGCCATGTGGGACGGAGCAGAGCCAACAGATAGGACTGTAAAGTTGATGCTAACCATGCCCACTTAGCATTTAAAAGAAATGCTCCTGGTCAGAAAATTCTATCAGATGTGCAATAAAGACAAATTCAAATGGAAAAGACCTCTAAATAGAACACAGAGTTGGATAAATGTACATAGGCTTAGGAGAAAGAAGAAAAATAATGTAAACAGTTATAAAGGATGTAAATGGTTGTAAAAAATAAGACAAAGTTTAAAGAGACAGAGTACATCAATCATAGTTTGATGAACAAAGACCCCCCTGAAAAGTTGCCACAAACACCCCCAAAAATTACTTTGCAAAAAAAGAAAAAAAAACACAGGAAGAAGTTTGGAGAGAACTACGTTCAAATTCCGAAATGTTGTTGAAAAATGTTTGTTTACATTTAAAGGGTGATAGGCTATTAAAATGGATATTTTACATTGGTATGGATTTCAGTTTATTGATACAAATTTAAGGCCAATTTTGTTATGTATATTTCTACTTTTGATCAAGGTATTGTGTGTATGCAACTCATTTAAAAATTTAATATATAATTAAGAAATATAGGTTAATAGATAGTCATCTATAATAGCCAAGCTTTTAATCATGTTAGGTTTTCTAGATATATAGAGATAGAGATATATAGAGTTAGATAGGTATTCTTCAGATCTTTCAGAGACTTTCAAAATGTGGCATTTAAACTCTTTTAAGAACTTTGAACTTTTCATGACAATGAGACACATCTGCTCCTGGAGACCTAAGACTTCAGATTTCTACTCTTCATTGTAGACTTTTCAGCCAGAAGTATTTTACAGCTGGATCTACAGCAGTCATGTGACTATTGATGTCTATTTCAGTATGGAGTTAGTATGATAGTGATGTTCAAGCATCCAGTAATCAATAAGCATAGCATGGACTTGGAGTTTCTACTGATTTGAAATAGAACCTTGGAAATGAGTGTGGAATTTTTACTCCCATTTCTTTATAAAATTTGACAAAATGATCTGCTGGTTATCTTAGTGCAGTGATTACTTGACTTTACTGTGTCAATTGCCTGTGATGTTGCTTGGGACAGCATAGGTCATCTATATGTGATAATCATCATAACAAAAGGTAAGGACATACTTCAAATTTAGATTTTCTGAATAAAAATATTATAATATAATACTATTAGCAATGTAAATATTTTGAATCTCTGGAAACTAGAGTGATATTTTTACAAATATTTGTCTTTCCTATTTTTGTTGTAATTCTCCAAAGTGTATAACCCACTGTGGTGTTTCATGGCTATGAGGCAATCAAAGATGCTCTCATTTATCATGGTGAGGAGTTTACTGAAAGAAGAAGATTCCCAGGTTTGAAAAGGTTTTTAAGGGCCTGGGTAAGTGTACATGTATACATGTGTATACTGGTCAATATACATTGTGAGCAGAGGCCATGCTTGCTCTTCAGTGGTAGGTTCTCTATATGTGTCACAAGTATGTTCCTTCTTTTTTCTCTTAGGCCTACACACAATAAGAACAGCTGTGGGGTTCTTTTCACAGCATTTTTGTGGTGTGTTTTACACTTATTGGGTTTGAATATAGCTGCAGGATATCAGGAAGATGATGCTTAAGTTGCATAAATTTGAAGAATAGAAATAATAGTAGGATATTTTCTATTACTCTGACATAGGATTCTTAATAAAGACAACCGCTACACAGAGAGCTAACTTTATACTTCAGACCAGATTAAAAGCAGACTAGTTGCCCCTGGAGACAAAAATCTGGTTTCCTCTAGAGGACATTTTCCAGGTGATGTTTATGACTGATTCAAGGTCACAGTCTGAAGCAAATGTAGGCATAATTTCCTGCAGTAATGGAACTTGCTACACAACCTCCACAAACTCAAGGTTCAGCCAATTGTTTACTCTTTGGAATCCCTCACCAATTTAGAGCTACATGCAAAATCATGGTTGCTAACTTCCTGGTCATTGTGACATTCTTAGCCTAAGAGAAACTATGTGACTTATGTTGTGTTATGAGGATTGGTCCAGCCTTTAAAATGTCATTTATAATTGTCTAGAGTTTAGCTTTGAGCGATGAGCAGAGGCAGTAAACAGCACTGACAATATAGGGAGAGAAAGACAACAGCAGCAGCACTGTAAAGAATAAAGAGAACTATGTAGAGCTAAATAGGAAACTGTTTAGAGGAGGAATGTTTTAAGAAGCAATGGTAAAGAAAAGTTACTTTCAGATTGTATGAACCTGTTTTTTTCCATGAAGCCTTTTTTTGATGGATAAGAATTTTTCTCTAAACATTTGCTATTGTAAGGTTTACTTCTTATTATCCTGGAGTAGATATGGGAGATGGTTTTCCATAGTCTGTGACAGGAGAACATGCAGAGAAAGGATAGAAGGCAAGAAGTCAGGGACAGACCGCTGGAATTGAGGGTACTGGAGGGAAGGTATGGAAACATAGTTGAACTGAGACTTTCAAAACTATAGGAAGATAATACAAAAGATAGCTCCTAATGGAGAGATTCATCAACTGGTCATCTCTTGTAACAAAACAAGTCTTCTTATAATGGAACTGAGATGTATTCAATTGAATTGTTGTCCAAGGTGGGGTGAGGGTCCCATGGAAATATGCAAACAGTCCATGCTATAGCTAAGATAATGAGTTGCTCCCTGCAAAATAACAGCAGAGCCCTACACAGCTCCTTGAACAAAAGAAAGGTAGGCTGGTCTAGTGTCTTTAGAGTAGGAATGCACTTTGTAGGTCAGCAAAAGGATAACATAAACAAACCAATTCACAAAACTTTGACCTACACTATGTCCTTCCTACAAAATATGCTAGGGTAATGGTACCACAAAACTTGTGCTGGTAGCTTATAAGGCCCATTCCAAGGGATGTAACCCATAATCAACACTGTGAGGGTAACCAAGAATCCGTGAATGGATAATCTAAAGACCTAGAGTAAAAACAAGTACTTCTGCTCTTAAAAAACTTATTTTAGTATAAATAAAATGACTCCTATTAATATTCTGTTGTATGTATAAATCAGTCCTTTATTCAATCATCATCAGAGAAGCTTTCTCAAGTAGTAGACGGCAATATTCAGGGAAACACAGCCAGATAGTACTTAGAGAGAGTATCAAAAGGGAAGACTCTAGAAAAGACTTCTCTCTCAGAGTTCATGGAACCCTCAGAAGAGAAGGCGAATATAATGGAAGAGGAAGAAGGAATAGAGGACATTAGGAGTTTAGTCACTCTAAATCAACTAAGCAAGGGGAATTTGAACTCACAGAGACTGAAGAACCAAACACAGGGGTACATGGATCTGGAAATATCCTCTAATTATATATTATCATTTTTCACATAGTACTTTAATGGTACACTAGAGTGTAAGAACAATTTGATCTCTGATTTTTCTTATGTCCTAAGTACACTTTTTCTCATGTTGGAATGCCTTTTATAATTTTGAAAAGATAATTTTTGCTTTGTCATTTATATTTCATTTTAGAAAGCTTGGTTGTTATTTCTTAAAAGTTTAAATATTTAAATTGTTCTAGTCTTTTCCCAAAGAGAACTATGATCTTTTATGCCAGAGGAGAATGCCCATTTATTCAACTTAATCCAGGGTTAAAATACCCTTTGGCCCCAGGAAAGGAAACCCCTCCCAGCCAGAGGGAGATGGGGAAGCTGGTGCCGAGTGAGCTTCTCTGCAGGCAGGTGGGCGAGGGGTGCAGGGCAGTGTCAGACAGGGTAGAGGGACCTTGGTGCCTGGGCTCTCCTGGGCAGGTTGAGAAATTACCATTTCAAAGTAATATAGAGCCCTTGGCTATTATACCAGGCTAGAGCAGAACAATCATGGAACTAGCAGGAAGCTTTAGCTGGTTAGCCAAAATAGTCCTTGATTTGTATCCCAGGGAGCAAGGGAAGGTCTGGGCCTTGCAGGTCCCCCCTTTATATAAATTAATGACTAGGTCTGTCTTGGGTGGCGATGGCATCAGGCAAGCTCCTTATCCGTCATGGGAAAGTATCCAGGTCCAAATACATTTCCTGTCTTAGGTCGGGGAAGCCCCCTTAAACCTTACCCGTCATGTGCTCACTAGCCATATATCATCAAGTTCAGCCAGATTTATGCTGAGAGATACTCTGGGGCAAATGCTTTAAGAGGACAAGTCACGTGGCAGCATTGACCTGAGTAGCCAATGACTCTGGCACCATGATATCATGAAGATGATGTTCCAGCACACACACAAGCATTCTTAAAGCAGACTGCTTGCACAATCCTTAAAAAGTCTGCTCAGAATGGAGCCCTTTAAGTAAGGACTTTAGCACTGGTGAAAACCCTGGTAGAGCTGACTAGAATAACAATCAATGGCCAATTAGTAAGTTTTGTTACCTCAGGGTCCATAAAAAATAGCAAAAATTATTTTGACCAAGCAGAGGTCAAAAACCATATCCAATTGTAAAATAAACTGTAGTATCCAATTGTAAATTTAGCTTAATTTGAATGATCATGGCATTTGCAACCTGCCCTGAAGGTATCCATAGCGCTCAACAGAAGCAGCTGACAGGATAAGGGAAAACCTAGTAGCATAGCAATGCACAGCAATGACAGCATGGCAATGATTGACAGAACACGGGGAGGGAGCTGGGGGAGGATGAATCCAGGCACTGGATCACTTCTTAGGAATCAGCCAGCTTCATAGCAGACAGGTCAGACAGCTTTGTAGCAGAGGTCCCGTCCTCAGGCCCCTGGACAGAAGATATCACAGCCATGTACAGCACAGCACAGCAGTAACCAAATGGATGTCAGCATTCCTAGGAGAGGCACAAACAAAGCTCCTCTCTCAAATTAATATTTAAGAGTAATAAAAAACTCAGGTTAAAATTTAGAACAGCCTGCACTGGTGTAGGCTGTTCTTGAACTTAGAGACCTGTAGGTCTCTGTTCCAAAGAGTAAATCCTATTGGCCTGCACCACTACAGCAGGCCTTTGAATTGGGCTGAATGGCCAACCCAAAAATCAACTCCTAGAACGAGCTCTGCCTGGAACTTTTCTAGGGGCAGAAGTAATTATCTGATCCAGTATGTGAGCATTCACACAACTGGATAGAATTAGCCAAATTGCCATTTTTATGGGGGCACATAGCCTCCCACCAAAATTTAGAGAAATAATTAATAGGATCTGTAGAACTGAGAAGCTTCTGTATAGCAAAGGACAGTCAACAAGACATATCAGGCTATAGAATTAGAAAATTTTCACCAGTCATTAATCCACTTAAAAAACATAAGGACTCCAGAAATTAGTCCTCCAAAGAACAATTAATCAAATAAAAATATATGCAATAGACCTAAACTGAAAACTCTTACTAGATGAACTTAAAGTGACTGAAAGACATTCAAAAAAAAAAAAAAACGCTCAAATATAACATCCTTAAATGTTGGAGAAATGTAAATCAAAATAACTCGAGACTCCATCTTATCCCTATAACATGACCAAGATCAAATACTGTTCATAACTTATACTTAAGAGAAGCCCCTCCATAGCTGCTGGAAGTGCAGACTGGCACAGCCTCTCTGGATCACAGTAGGGATCATAGTATCTCTTCTGCACACCTGATAAATGAGATAGCCATAAATACCATAAAATATCTTTGAGTAACTCTAATTACATAAATTGAAAAACCTATATAACGAGAACTTTAAACCTTTTAAGAAATTTAAGCCATCAGATAATGGAAAGATCTCCTATTCTCTTGTAAAGACAGCGACAATATAGAAAAATTGACAATATCACTGAAAGCAATCTACAAATTTAATGTAAATGTCCATGAAATTTATAACAAAATTTTTAGACTTTAAAAAAAATCCTCAAACTTATGAGAAAAGACAAAACTCAGGATAGCCTAAGCAATCTTAAAATCCTGTGCAAATCAAGGGACTTTTGAATCCATTACAATTTTTGACTTTAAACTTTACTACAGAGCTACAGTACTGAAATCAGTTTACCTTGGATACAAATTTACCTGCCTACAAACCACAGACTTTTGACAAAGAAGCAAAACTGTGAAACGGAAAAGAAGCATTTTTAACCTGTTTATCTTAGAGGCTGTCTTAATTTAAACCTGTCTTTTCCCCTTCAGCTGAAGCCGTGCTCCACAGCAGGGGACGGGACACAGGCCGACTCCGTCTGCAGACTGCCTCCTGAGCTCTGGCGGGCAGATCTTTAACTATCATTTTATATTAACTTGTAAATCATAAAATTAGGAGAATTTCTGAATCCTCTCCTCTGTTTATAGACTGTGTGAGGTTAAATTTGCTCTCCATATTTATTCTTGCCCCTGCTTGTCTTTTATCTGCAGGTGAGTTAGGCTAGCTAGCTACTGTGATTATGTGGCTATTCAATCTCAGCAGTAACTTGGTGATTTTTTGGGCCAAAAATCATTTTTCCTACACCTTTTCTATCCATTTAGCAAGCAATGCCTTCCTTGGCCAAGGCAGTGACGAGTGAGGCCGAATCTTGAGCACGCCCGTGGCTCCACCTCCGCACAACTTGGTGCGACGGCCAGCCCGCCCGCAGCAGGGACTTTCGCCTGGCCCGATGCGCTGCGGCACTCCACGCCTTGGCCGCCTGCACTGCCAAGACCTGGCCCTCGCCGCCGCGTCCCCAAGACCTCTTGAGTCGCCAGCCGTGGTCGTACAGCCTGCCGGAGTCCTACGTATGGGATGCGTGGACACAGCCAGACGAAGGCGCGACCCAGCCCGGCCCAGTCTGGCCTGCATGCTGCCAGTTGCCCTGGGTCCCTTCGCCTTGGAAACGGACTCCCGCCGGGCTGCACCCTCGCCAGCCTGTTCTCTTTAGTAAAAATTAGAGCCCCTGCAAGTAAAGCCAGGGACTGAGCTCTATTTAAAAAATTAGGAAATTACTACCTTGCATAAAAAAAAAAAAAACTGTCTTAAGGAACTCTCGTGTCATCTCAAACTTAATATCGGTGCCCATTTCTCTCCCAAAGGCCTAACCACATCTGTTTATCCAGCCTTTACCCTGGAGCAGAAGTTTTCCACACCCAAATGTGCCAAACCCAGGCCAATCCACCCTCCGTAAATTCACTTACCGCTGGCCAGCCTCCTGAGGGTGACCCCATGGATTCTCCTTCCCAAAAACTTCCAGATAAGCGTTTTGCAGATAAGAGTTTTTCGGTTGTAGCTGTTTTCGTGCCCACCCAAGGGACGCCATCGGTGGCAAACATTCCACAACACGGGGTCTGTATCACCACCCACCTGGTATGGACCGTGGCTCCATACCTTCCATGAGCTAGGTAAGGTCCTAGGGGTTAAAACACAAGACACACACACATACAGAGAGTTCGAGTCATTCGCCAGAGGAGAGTGCCCGTTTATTCAACTTAATTCGGGGTTAAAATACCCTTTGGCCCCAGGAAAGGAAACCCCTCCCAGCCAGAGGGGGATGGGGAAGCTGGCGCCGAGTGAGCTTCTCCACAGGCAGGTGGGCGAGGGGTGCAGGGCAGTGTCAGACAGGGTAGAGGGACCTTGGTGCCTGGGCTCTCCTGGGCAGGTTGAGAAATTACCATTTCAAAGTAATATAGAGCCCTAGGCTACTATACCAGGCTAGAGCAGAACAATCATGGAACTAGCAGGAAGCTTTAGCTGGTTAGCCAAAACAGTCCTTGATTTGTATCCCAGGGAGCAAGGGAAGGTCCAGGCCTTACAATGTATGGTTGAGAATGACAGTTGATTGTCAAATATCCAGTCAGAAATGACCCTGATTGATGCTGTATACCACATGCAGTGTCCTTACTCAAGCAGATTAACACATATTCTGCTACATGGTTTGTGGCTGTTGATCTAGTAAATGTCTTTTCTTTACACCTGTCCATAGAGACCAAGAGAATATCATTTATTTTCAGTTAGGAATACTGGCAGTATACACTTATAGTTTTACCTGAAGGATACATTTGCCCTCCAGACTTGTGTCATAACTTGGTTAGAAAGACCTTGATCGTCTAACCTTTTCCACAAAATATTACCTTGATGCACTATAATGATGACATGATGATAATTGGACCATGTAAGCATGCCGAAGCAATTATTTAGAACTCATTACAAACACATATCTGCATCAGAGCATGGGAAATATATCCAATCATAAATCAAAAGCCTTAGTAAAATTCTTAAGAATCCTGTGATGTGGATCATGTAGAGACATTCCTTCCAATGTGAAGGATAATATATTGCACCTGCCTGGCCCTTCTTACCAACCAGAAAGAAAAACAACATTTAATGGATCTTTTTGGATTCTGGAGACACTACATTCTTCGTATCCCTGTGTCACTCTGACTCCTATACCAAGTATCTTCAAAAGCTACTATCTTCATATGGGGTTTGGTACAGCAGAATGCTCTTCGACAGGGGCAATTTCCTATACAGGACACTCCACCACTTGGACCATATGATCTAGAAGAATAAATTATACTAGAGGTTTCAGTAGAAGGTAGGAATACTCTTTGAATCCTTTGGCAGGCCCCTGTAAGAGACCACAGAAGAAGACTTTGGGTTTTAGGAGCAAGTCTCTACAATTTTGTGCAGACAACTATCCTTTCTTTGAAAGGCAGCTCTTGGTCTGCTATAGGGCTTTATTCAAAGCTGAACTTTTGACAGGATGCTACAAAGTGTGCTCTACAACCTGAGCCACCATAATGAGCTAGGTATTATTTGAATCACCTTGTCAAAAAGTAGGTTATGCACAGCAACCATATAATATCAAACGAAATTTATATATGTATGATGTATTCCAAGCAGGAACTGAAGGAACAAGCAAGTTACATGAAGAAGTTGTCCAAAGGCCGATTGTCTCTACCCCCATTACAATGACATCTGCTGCCAGGTATGAGGATATAGCCTCATGGGGGTTTCACTAAGTTTAACTGACTGAGGAAGAGAAGACTATGGCCAGATTTACTAAAGGTCCTGGACATTATGTAATCACACCCAGACTTGGACAGGTAGTGTATTATAATCCCTTTCTGGGACAACTCTAAAAGATATTGGCAACCAAAATTCTTCACAGTTTAAAAAAAACATTGGACTGTACACATGTTTATACATTTTGTTTGAAAGGATAAATGGCCAGATGTGGGATTGTTCACTGGTTTTTTGATTTGTTGGATGGTCAGGGTCTTGAGCAGAGCATGATTAGAAAATTGGTGAGAAAGATTTCTGAGGATATCGATCTCCTAATTGGTGAGGTTTATGAAAATAATTGTTCCCCCACGTAAATGCTCATCAGCTTGGGACTTCAACTGAGGAAGCACTTAATAGCCCAGTAGATAAAAGGACACACTCTGCGGATTGTCACCATTTTCCCTCAACCTTTTCTTTCACTGAGCGGACCTATAAACAAAGTAACCATGGCTGTCAAGATGGGATCTGTGAATGGCTTAGACAAAAATCAACATTCACTCACCAAAGTTGACCTGTCAACACCTACCACTGAGTGCCAGACCTTTACACAGCAGAGAAACACCAGAGTCCCAGATATGGCACCATACCTGGACTGACCAGCCAGTGACTTCGTAGCAGATTTATAACACTGTACCACTATATTTGTGGAAAGGACAATGTGTTAACCATATAGAAGTGGATACATATTCTGGTGTTATTATGGAGGTTCCTCTCCTGCACATAATACCTCTGCTAAAGCCACCATCTTTGGACTTAGAGAATAGCTTATCCACTTCCATATTATTTGGTACAGTATTGCTTCTCACTAACAAACTCATGTGGCAGCTAGAGAAGTGTGATTACAAGCCCCAAATCATGGCATATATTTTCTAATCATGTCCTTACATCCTGAAGCATCTGACCTAACAGAAAACAAAAATAAAATAACCTTAAGAAAACACAGTTACAATGTCAATTAGGTGTCAGCACCCTGGAGGACTTAGATAGGGTTCTCCAGAGGGCAGTATATACATTAAATTAGCATCTAATACATGTTATAGTTTCTCTCATAGCCAAGATCCACTGTTTCATGAATCAAAGTCTGAAAAAAAATTTACACACATTATAACCACTATTCACACACTAGAAAAACTTTTGTTTCCTTTCCAGTCACATTGAGTTTTTCTGGACTAGAAGTTTTACACATAGTTGTGGGAACAAACCTGCCATGGCATAATAAACATTTCTTTGAATATAAGTTCAGAATTTTCCCTGGCTACTTTAGGTTTTTGGTGCCCTTGAACTAAAAGCATAGAAATAAATAATGTTAGGAGGGACAATTGACATATATTATAATGGGGAAATTGGGTTGCTGCACCACAATGGAGATAGAAAAATATGTCTGGAGTGAAGGAAATCACTTCGAGCATCCCTTGCTTATAGCAAGCCCTGTGATTAAGATTAATGGAAAAGTACAACTGCCTAAACCTGGCAGGATGACATAGATCACTGAGGAATGAAGGTGTAGGTCTCTTAGCCAGGCAAAGAACCATGGCTATCTGTAGTGCTTTTTGAGTTTGAAGCAAAACCAAAATGCGTAGGAGAGGAATCTAGTTATAAATATCAGATAAGGCCACATGAACAGTTGTAGAAATGAGGATTATAGTTGACATGAGTGTTTTTGCTAAGAATATGTAGATTCAAATATTTGTGTTTTCTTTCAATTTATTCATCTTATTATATAGCATTAATTAACTAAAGAAAAATCTTGATGTGGAAGCATTTGGGGGTTAGGGAGAAACCTGGTACCAGATAAACACCAAGGAGTCCACAAGGATAAACCAAACTAAGACTACTAGGATGAATGAAGTGTGTACCTGAACTCAAGAATGATGGATAATCAGCAATAGCATCTTACCACTGAGTTTTTATAATTTTATTTGTTTTTAAATTGTTTTTATTGAGCTATATATTTTTTCTCCACTCCCCTCATTTTTCTCCTTCCCTTTCTACCTTCTTCCATGGTCCCCATGTTTACAATTTAATGAGAAGATCTTGCCTTTTTCTATTTCCCATGTAGATTAGATCCATGCTTGTCTCTCTTAGGGTCCTCTTTGTTTAATAGGTTCTCTGAAATTGTGATTTATAGGCTGTTTTTTCTTTAATTTATGTTGTAAAGACATTTATGAGTGAGCATATGTGACATTTGTCTTTCTGTGTCTGGGTTACCTCAATCAATATGATATTATCTAGATCCATCAATTTGTCTACAAATTTCAAGATGTCATTATAGTTCTTCTGCTGTGTAGTACTACATTGTGTAAATGTACCATGTTTTCCTTGTCCATTCTTTGGTAGGAGGCATTTAGGCTTACAAGTGACTTTTAAATAATAACTTAGATCATGGCAATAATCTGTAATATTTGTGGGGCTATGGGACTTGACTCAATAAAACCTCAAGTAAAAATAACTTGAGCCTTGCAAGAAGCTTTTTATTTGATATCCAATGCTAACTAATAAAGACTTTGTTACCATAATTTTGAGCAACTCATTTAAACTCTTTATATATATATATATATATATATATTTATATATATATATGTATATATATATATATGATGTGGAAGATATATCTATACTTGCTAAATTTGATAGAGCTCTAAGATGCTATACAGACTAATAGAAAAGAATTGTGTTCACCACAATGATCCAGCTGTGAACTCTGTGGCAAAGAGTATGACAAGACTGGGGACCAAATGCTATATTGACATGAATATAGAGGCCATTTCCAGCCAATTTCTGAGTGGACCTAAAGAAGATTTCACAAGATAGCACTCAAATCTGATGCCATTATCAGGGCCAAGAATCTTAGCTAGATATGTTATAGATGCTAAGACAGAGTCAATCACACTTTAAAGGTACATAGTACTTAACTGAACCCTAGTGGTACATTTTGGGTTTTTTTCTACAAACATTAAACGACAATTAACAAGACTCACACATATTAAAGATGTAGAGAATATGGGACTGCAGAGTTCTCAGTACTGAGTGTGACTTTTTTTACACATCTTCACATTCCTAGACTCAGGATTACTACAAAACCAGGGCCAGAGTGTTTTAAAAGCCAGTGATCATGGATAAACACAAGGAATAAGTTCTTTCCAGACGGAATGGGTAACAGCATACATGAATTCAAACAGTAGTGACAGCAAACACAAGGCATGTGGAAGTCCAAGCCAAACAAACTGATATCCAGTGTGTGTTTGATGGCATTGATCATGATGTCCCACCACTAGACGAAGAGCTACAAGTGACTGAAAGCTGCCAGAAATAAGAAGATTGGTTTTCTTAAGAGTATGTCCACTATTAGGTGAAACATAACAAACCAAGAAGTATGTACTAGACTTGGTTGGTTAAAAAATAAGGACACAAAGTTGGTGGGTATGGAATGAAAGTTGAATCTATGAGGATTGGGCAGAGATGAGTATAAACTAAGTGCAATGTGTAAAATTCATGGATGTAATAAAATATATTTAAAGGATGTCATCTCTCTAAAAGAGAGTTACTGATTGCATACTAGAGGAAAACACTGTACAGATCCTGATCACAGGGGAAAAAGGATGACCTGAGAAAGAAAAAAAAAACATTTTTCCAGGTGGTAAATAATACTGTTTTTAAAGAAACTGACTGAGCTTGGTTTTTCCAAAATGAAGTGTGTTATTTGGGGAATTTTATAGCAACGTAAGGCAGATAGAAACTAGTGCTTACTGTGTTATAGATAGTGGAAATAGCCAAGAGCTTGAGTCACTAATGTTCTATGTATAACCAAAAGCAAATTGTTCTGAAATCCATGCAGCAAAAATTAGGGCATTATTTACTATATCCTTGTTTATTTCCATTGCCACTGAGTAAGGTCATTATTGAACCTTAGTACAAAGTCTTTAAGAATTGATTTTCTGTGCAGGGAAATTGGTGAGGATCTAGTGGTGGACCCTCAAGTTCCACTCTTCTTAAAATCTTCATCTCTAATTTTATCAGGGTTCTGAATCTGCACTGTCAAGGTTCTCATCCACAAATTGAAATAATTTTGCTTCAGTAAAGAGGTAAGTAAACTAAGTAAAACCCAATTGTAAACAAATGAGAAAGTGAGAATTTACAGAAGCACTATAAGAATGACTAATAAAATGTGATGTTAGCAAGTATCAAGAAGAGAGTTAGCTTCCCATACTGAAGAAGTTTATGAGATACTGCTTAATCATAACAAGCATGATAACTTCTTAAGAGAGGGAGCGTTTGCATGACCAATGTCAGTACCACTCAAATAGTCAATGTTGTTCTGGTATGCCATTCTCTTCAATAATTTCTCTACCCATTCAGTTCTTCATACTTTGGTCCTTTTATAGTAATTTCTAAACTAATACTCATATTCTATTATACCCCAGGAAGCTACTCCATATTTACAAAACACTCATTATTGTACAGCATTTTGTCATAATTCTTGTTAATAGGAGAACAAAATGAACACAGGTAATGTCTCTAGGAGGAATTCAGAAACTACCAGTTACATTTCTTCAAGTGCTTGTACATAGTTATTCTGTTCGTTATACTGAGCCTGGATCACTTTGGACATGATGGGATATACAGAAATCTAATACATGTGAAGCTGTGTGAAAAACATAAGAAATACCTGCAGCCACAAGACAATCACATTAAATTCTCAGTTCTTCTAGCTGTGAACTGTGAAACATTGGCAGACCTTCTGTTACACTGTCACCAACAGAAAAAAGAAAAGACAAAATAACCTGGATTGTCCACTGTTGAGTTCCACAATGGTAAAAAATCTATACAACTTTCTCTAAGTAACAACTTAGTGTTTTTCTTATTAAAATTTTTGGACTAATATAAGACATTTTTGTCTGAGTTATTCTGTTCAAAGTATATGCTATATACTTGTTTGTGTCAATTATTTAGAATATGTGTCTACAACATACTCAAACCTATGGGACACTATGAAAGCAGTGCTAAGAGGAAAGTTCATAGCACTAAGTGCCCAATTAAAGAAAACGGAGAAAGCACACATTGGAGACCTAACAGCACACTTGAAAGCTCTAGAAAAAAAGAAGCTGATTCACCCAGGAGGAGTAGAAGACTGGAAATAATCAAACTGAGGGCTAAAATCAACAAAATAGAAACACAGAAAACAATCCAAAGAATCAATGAATCAAAAAGCTGGTTCTTGGAGAAAATCAACAAGATCGACAAACCCCTATTCAAATTAATCAAACAGCAGAGAGAGAACATGCAAATTAATAAGATCAGAAATGAAAAGGCAGACATAACCACAGACACAGAGGAAATTCAGAGAATCATTAGATATTACTACAAAAATTTATATGCCACAAAGTTGGAAAATGTACAAGAAATGGACATTTTTTTAAGATAAGTACCATATACCAAAGTTGAACCAAGAACAGGTGAACAATCTAAACAGACCTGTCAGTCGTGAAGAATTAGAAGCTGTTATTAAAAATCTCCCTACCAAAAAAAGCCCAGGACCAGATGGTTTCAATGTAGAATTCTACCAGAACTTCCAGGAAGAGCTAATACCTATACTCCTTAATGTATTTCACAATATAGAAACAGAAGAATCATTGCCAAACTCTTTTTATGAGGGATACAGTTACCCTGATACCAAAACCACACAAAGACACGACCAAGAAAGAGAATTGCAGACCAATCTCACTCATGAACATTGATGCCAAAATACTCAATAAAATACTGGCAAACTGAATCCAAGAATACATTAGAAAAATTATCCATTATGATCAAGTGGGCTTCATCCCAGAGATGCAGAGCTGGTTCAACATACGCAAATCTATCAATGTAATCCATCATATAAATAAACTGAAAGAAAAAAAACATATGATCATTTCATTGGATGCTGAAAAAGCATTTGACAAAATTCAACACCCATTTATGATAAAGGTGTTGGAGACACTGGGGATAGAAGGATCATACCTAAATATAATAAAAGCAATATACAGCAAGCAGTCAGCTAACATCAATTTGAATGGAGAGAAACTCAAAGCCTTTCCACTAAAATCAGGAACACGACAAGGCTGTCCACTCTCACCATACCTCTTCAATATAGTGCTTGAAGTTCTAGCAATAGCAATTAGAGAACATAAGGGGATCAAGGGGATACGAATTGGAAAGGATGAAGTTAAACTTTCATTATTTGCAGACGATATGATAGTGTACATAAGCGATCCCAAAAACTCTACCAAAGAACTCCTACAGTTGATAAACACCTTCAGTAATGTGGCAGGATACAATATCAACTCCAAAAAATCGGTTGCCCTCCTATACACAAAGGATAAGGAAGCAGAGAGGGAAATCAGAGAAACATCACCTTTCATGATAGCCACAAATAGCATAAAGTATCTTGAGGTAACTCTAACCAAGGAAGTGAAAGACCTATTTGATAATAACTTTAAGTCTTTGAAGAAAGAAATTGAGGAGGATACCAGAAAATGGAAAGACCTCCCCTGCTCTTGGATTGGGAGAATCAACATAGTAAAAATGGCAATTCTACCAAAAGCAATCTATAGATTCAATGCAATTCCCATCAAAATCCCATCAAACTTCTT
The DNA here is from genome assembly GCF_982192425.1 of Myodes glareolus. Classification (NCBI taxonomy): domain Eukaryota; kingdom Metazoa; phylum Chordata; class Mammalia; order Rodentia; family Cricetidae; genus Myodes; species Myodes glareolus. The sequence goes on along the minus strand of NC_142032.1, from coordinate 22,479,071 downwards.
CACAGACCTGGAGAGAACAATAATCAAGTTTATATGGAAAAACAAAAAACCCAGGATAGCCAAAACAATCTTATACAATAAAGGAACTTCTGGAGGCACTACCATCCCTGACTTCAAACTCTATTACAGAGCAACAGTATTGAAAACAGCTTGGTATTGGCATAAAAACAGAGAAGTCGACCTATGGAATCGAATAGAAGACCCAGTATTAACCGACAAACATATGAACACCTGACTTTTGACAAGGGAGCTAAAGGTATACAATGGAAGAAGGATAGCATCTTTAACAAATGGTGCTGGCTTAACTGGATGTCAGCCTGTAGAAGAAAGAAAATAGATCCATGTCTATCACCATGAACAAAACTCAGGTCGAAATGGATTAAAGACATCAGCATTAATCCGACCACTTTGAACCTGATAGAAGAGAAAGTAGGAAGTAGTCTATAAGACATAGGAACAGGAGACCATTTCCTAAGCAGAACCCCAGGAGCGCAGACAATAAGAGAAACAATAAATAAATGAGACCTACTGAAACTGAGAAGCTTCTGTAAAGCAAAGAACACTGTCAGTAAGACAAAAGGCTACCTTCTGACTGGGAGAAGATCTTCACAAACCCCTCAACAGACAAAGGTCTGATCTCCAAAATATACAAACAACTCAAGAAACTAGACACTAAAACTCTAATTCACCAAATTAAAAAATGGGGTACTGAACTGAACAGAGAATTCACAACAGATGAACTTCGAATGGCTAAAAAGCACTTAAGGTCATGCTCAACCTCCTTAGCGATCAGGGAAATGCAAATCAAAACAACTTTGAGATATCATCTTACACCTGTCAGAATAGCCAAACTCAAAAACACCAATGATAGCCTATGCTGGAGAGGATGTGGAATGAGGGGAACACTCATCCATTGTTAATGGGAATGCAAACTTGTGCAGCCACTGTAGAAATCAGTGTGGCGGTTTCTCAGGAAACTGGGAGTCAACCTCCCTCAGGACCCAGCAATTCCACTCTTGGGAATATACCCAAGAGATGCCCTAACATACTACAAAAGCATTTGTTCAACTATGTTCATAGCAGCACTATTTGTAATAGCCAGAACCTGGAAACAACCTAGGTGCCCCTCAATAGAAGAATGGTTAAAGAAGGTGTGGAACATATATACATTAGAGTTTTACTCAGCGGTAAAAAACAATGACATCTTGAATTTTGCATGCAAATGGATGGAAATAGAAAACGCTTTACTGAGTGAGGTAATCCAGACCCTAAAAGAGGAATATGGTATGTATTCACTCATAAGTGGATTCTAACCATAATTATAGGTCTTTGAGCCTATTATTTGTGATCCTAGAGAAGCTAAATAAGAAGGTGAACCTGATGAAAATCATGTAGCTATCCTCCTGGAGATTGGAAATAGACAAGAGTCCCAGGTAACCTCGGGTGCATGGGGGGTGGGGGTGCTGTTGGAAGGGGAGAGGGTTAGAGAGAAGGGAGTAGGGGAGGAATGGGGAAAGATCGGGGGACTGGGATGGGGGGGAGGGAGAATGGATAGATATGGGATCAGGGAAGTATATACCTCAACTAAGGGAGTCATTTTAGGGTTTACAAGAGACTTGAGTATAAATGGGATCCCAGGTCCAAGGAGAGATCCCCAGATTGTTCTGGACAGAGGAGAGGGTGCCTGAACCGGCCTTGGCCCACAACCATACTGATGAACATTTTGCATATCACCATGGAACCCTCATCTGGCAATGGAGGGAGATGGAGGCGGAGACCCACGTCGGAACACTGGACTTAGCTCCCTAGGTCCAAATGAGAGGCAGAAGGAAGGAGAACGTGAACAAAGAAGGCAAGAGCAGAGGAAACCTTCATCCGACGTTGGATGGCGATACAGACGGAGACCCATTTGGAGCACCGGACTGAGCCCTCCACGGTCCAAATGAGGAGCAGAAGGATGAAGAAAATGAAAAAAGAAATCAGGACTACGATGGGTGCCATCACCCACTGATACAAGGGGACTGACCTAATGAGAGTTCACCAAGGCCAGCTGGACTGGAACTGAACGAGCACGTGATCTAACCAGATTCTCTGAATGTGACTGGATTCTCTGGATGTGGCTGGCCCGGAGTCTTTCTGAAAAGCCATTGACAATGACACTGGGACTTGTTTCCTCTGCATATACTGGATTTTTGGGATCCAGTCTGTTTGGATACTCACCTTCCTGGACCTGGAGGGAGGGGGGAGGAACTTGAACTTTCCACAGGGCAGGAAACCCTGACTACTCTTAGGGATGGAGAGGGAGGAAGAGAGGGAATGGGGGAAGTGGAAGTGGGAGGGTGTTGGGAGGAGGGGCAGAAATGGAAACTTTTATAATTTAATAAACTTTGAAAAAAAGAATATGTGTCTATAGTTTTAATTTAACAAGAACCATTTTTAAAATCCCATCAAATATACATACAGTCCTGTGTGTATATATATCTAGCCATGGGAGCAAGCACAAACAGACCTGCAATTTTGAAACCAATTGAGGAAAGAAAATAGTAAGACTTTATTAAATAAGCACATATCATAAAGTATACAAAATATCCATAATATATATGTATCTACATGAACAATAAACTTAGAATGAAGATACATGAGAGACTTTCTTTAATCTATAAGTTAACACAAGTGATTATGTCTCCTAGGAATGTCAGCAGGTACACCCATAAAATCTTACTCAAGGGCAATACAAATACACAGGTTTACATAGATGGGGAAATATAAGAGGATCTCAGTCCTACACAAGCAAATACCAATAAATAAGGTATAGTGACAGAGGGGAAATAGGATTCCAGAATGAAAAGAACAGTGCTTAGTTATATAGTTTGCAATGGCCAGTTTGAAAACATCTTTACTATCAAGTTTATACATATTGAGTAGTCTGTATTTGTATCTTTAGAAATATAAATATACATATATATATATATGATATTTTAAGCAATATAAACATATGTGTGTATAAAATAAGCATTGAAAGCAAAACAGGTGGAGAGATGACTCAGAAATTAAGAACACTGACTGTTCTTCCAAAGGTCTGGAGTTCAATTCCCAGCAATCATATGGTGGCTCACAACCATTTATAATGAGATCTAGTGCACTCTTCCACCTGCAGGCATACATGCTGGAAGAACACTGGATGCATAATGAATACATAAACAAATCTTTTTTAAAAAAAAAACAAGAAAACAAAAGAGGACACACAGTAGAAAGATAACAAGGAAATGCAAACATGGAAATTTTTGGCTGAAAAAAGAAAAGTGTAAAATGATATAATTGTAGTATAATTTCAGAATAAAATACTTTTAAAAAATTAATTATTTTCAAAGAAAGACATACAATAAAAATTTCAAATTCTTTTTTCATATTTGGTCATATCTCTGTAAAATTAGGTCAAATTTACTAAGAGGAACCCTGGAAAGGACAAACTTAAATAGCTGTTTACTTTTTGTTATCACTGGGACAAAGTCTACTTGGAAGAGAGCTTAAACAGTGCGTAGTTGGTTACTCAATGATGCTCCAAAGTACAAGAGGTCAGTTCTATGGCCACATTATAAAACCTCTGTACTACCTGATCACATGTGTGCCAGTGGGAAGGCGAACCATGGATTTGGTTATGGTCTCAGTGTTCATTCTGACATGTCTGCTTCTCTTCTCACATTAGAAATGGAATTCTGAAAGAGGAAAGCTACCTCCTGGACCTACTCCTCTGCCAATCATTGGCAATATCCACCAGATAGATGTAAAAAATATTCTCATCAGTCCTTTGCCAATGTAAGTATACTTAATGCTTGTCTGGTACTTTGTAAAGAGAAATATAAGTGATGATGCATTCAAAGAAACTCTAGTATAAGAGAAAATATTTTTTAATGGGTGTAAAGTGAAAAACAGGAAAGTTGTTTTTGTGTTTTCTGAGACTTGCCTATAGTACTGGAGTTGGTATTAGTAATAAACAAGATTTCAGGTTACAGAATATATAGGACACTGCATTTTATAATATAATCATAGAATTATAAGGTTTATCTACCTTTTCAAATCCTCGTGTCAGTAACATTTTCAATTATTTTGACTAATGGTGAAGAGTGGGGGATTATAGTGATATTTTGTGATCTAACAAATAAATTTCAGGAATATGCTAATTAAATTAGAACTAAAGATATATGCAAAGGCGGCACATAACTTTAATTCCAGGACTTGGAAGACAAAGGCAGACAGACCTCTGTGAGATTAAAGACACCCTGGGCAACACTATACTGGTTCAGTCTCAAAGATAAAATGAGCCATGTGGTAGTGGCTCACACCTTTAAATAAAGAACCAGGGACATAGAGAAGGGAAGTTATATGGTTGGGCAGAGAGAGGACACAAGGCTGGAGGAAACAAGAGCTCAAATGTGCTCTGAGCAGGGCATCTGAGGATACAGTCTTAGCATTCAATCTGAGGATTCAATCTGGAGATGCAGTTTGAGGATTCATAAAGACAGGGTCACCCCTTTGAATCTGAGGATTCAGTAGAGGTAAAAGCCCCTCTAGTGACTGGCTGCACTGCTTCTCTGATCTCTCATCTTTCGCCCCCTAACATCTGAATCTAGGTGTTTACTATTCAGACCAATTGGAATTAGCATTACAATGAATATTTATTTAAATGAGTCATAATTGTAGAGACACATTGTTTGTGGATTATTCATTCATGCTTTACTCTGTAGAATTAATTGGATCCCAATTAAAAGTAAAGCAATGGGCATGGTATCACACAGGCAAAGAAAACCATAAACAGTGAAGCTTCTCTTATGTTGTGGTTTCCTGATTTTCATTGATTCCATACAAAGCATATGCCTGGGACCAAAAATAGGGCATGATAAGAATATTTTTTTTTACTGGTGCTGTTATTGTGGTGCAGTTTCTGTGATGTTTACTCTGTACTTTTGTAACAATAGATGAGGACTGATTGGAACGCTTGTGGTTACCCAAGAGTTTAGATGTTTACCCTTCATCACAGGTTTTATAATTTTCAACAGAAAATATTTCACAGCTGGTTCCACAGAAGTCATGTGACTATTGATGTCTATATCTGTATGCAATTAGCGTGAGAATGATCTGTATTATCAAAAAAATGGATAAGCATAGTGTGTATATGAAGGCTCTACTCCTTTGCAATAAAACCCAGGAAATGGGTGTGGAATTTTTACTTCAGGTACTTTGTGAAATGTGACAAAGTGACCTGTGGGATATCAAAATAAGGTTGTTCCTTTTCTTTAGACTATAAACGGCCTGGGATATTGCCTGGCACCCAGAAGGTCATCTATATGTAGCAATCATCATATTTAAAGGTATATACAAACTTCAAACTTAGTTTTTCTGCATAAAAATATTTAAACACAGTTCTATTACCAGTATGAATAGGTAAACTACACTGACATTTTTAGAATATTTCTGTTTTCTATTGTCATTCCAGTTCTCTAAAATCTATGGCCCTGTGTTCACTCTGTATTTTGGCATGAAACCCACTGTGGTGCTGCATGGCTATGAGGCAATAAAAGAACCTCTCATAGGTAATGAGGAGGAGTTTAGTAGAAGAGGAAGAATCACAATTTTGTAGATGGTTTTTAAAGACCTTGGTAAGTATGCATGTGCTTCTGTATATATTTTGTAGTATACATAGAGAGATGGAGGGTGGAAAGCAGAGGTCATGTTTGCTCTTCAGGAATAAGTTTGGGGATCTATATCTCTGACCAGTCTGTTCCTTTTTATCTTTCTCAGACATACTCCTTAGTCTTCTATTCCAGTTTCTTTAGGCATTGGTTTCAGCAATGGAGAGACATCGAAAGAAACAAGGCACTTCTCACTCATAACCCTGAGAAAACTGGGCATGGGGCAAAGGATTATTGAGAACCATATTCAAGAGGAAGCACGGTTACTTGTAGAGGAACTCAAGAAAACCAATGGTAAGTGCAGGTTTATAATCTGATGTTTACATCTCGTTCTATGTATATCTGCATTAGTCAATTTTTGCCATCCTATTCAAAGAATTGTTTTCTAAAGAGATGTCATGGGTATGGGTCTCATGTTAATTTTCTATGGAATTATGGAGCTATACATTCCCCTGAGTCAAAATACTGTTTTTCCTTTGCATATCATCTCATCACAATACAATTTTCAATAGCAATAGTTACTAGGAAATCATGAGAACCCTAGAAAATATGGCATTAGCTCTCTTTTCATCACCTTTCTTTTCTTCACTTTCCCTTTCTTTCTTGAACAGCAAGAAAGAAAGACTTTCTTCTCTAGACTGCTTCTCTACTAAAGTGCCTAAGGGTCCTTCTTGTATTATGTTTGTAGGTTTTGGCAACTGTGGTGTTATTTGATAATTTTATTTCTCATATGATTTTAGAAATATTATTTTTGATTAGTTCATCTCAGCTGTTTGCATGGTATCAGAATGATATTGTTATTTCTTCTTGCATAACATTTAGTGGTTTTATTTATGGCCTTAATAAAACATGTTTCAACACAAATATTCAAAATAAATGTACATGTGGAAATCACCTAACTTAGTAGTTTTACTTAAAAAGTTGGCTTTGTTGGCTCTCTAGCATTTCTCTGTGTATCTTCAGTCTTGCATCATTTTTTCCTTTAAGATTTTGTATTAGAAATGTGATGGTTGTTACTTTGCCAACACTCTGGATGCTACTCACTTGTTTCTTGTAAAGGAAGAATCTTATTATGTCTGTGAAGTTCTATTGAATTTGTTTTAGATTTTTGTTTCAAATATAATAAAAGACTGGCTATCACATTTTAAATTTGAATGACATGCACATATACAATGACAATCTCAACGCCTTACCTTCCATATGCTTTGCTTAAACCAAGCATATTGATTAGAGTATTGTATTATGTTAATTGTATGGTAAAATATCTGTAAGTTCAAGAAATTTCTTATTCTCAATAGTCCAACTTTGTTAAATCATTTGCCCTTATTTGAGTATACATTAATTAGGATCAACTTCAACAAACAATTTTGTCTCTTTGTCACAGTAAATTCACCACTGAAAGGATTAAAAACAGAAATAATCATTTTCTCCTATCTTGTTATTTTTTTCTGCGTTGTCATAAAAATAATCCAGCCATGTGTGTGATATCGCCCATAGCATGTTGACTCTTTCCACATCATCAGAAATGAAGAAAGAAAATAAAGAGATAAGAACTCAGTTTTGGTTGATGGAGCATTTACTCATCTGATTTTTTTTTCTTTTGTGCTAACTGTAGTTTGTGTCAACTTGACTAAAACTAATCAACACACAAACTGATTACTCATTTTCTATACTTGTGAAATCAATCACATGATCTATGTAATATATATATTTTAGTCATTTCTGTGATATACTATCTTGATACTTACTCTAAAGTAGCAATGAAAATATCCACAACTGTTAGTATGCCCATAATAAATAATATTTCTTTATATTGTTGAAAATCCACTGGATTCTGAGATGAGACTGTGGAGACAAGTTTCTAATGACAGATCATAACCTTTGTTTTAAGTCACACTGATTTTTTTCCATTTTCTTCTATTATTTACACTTACCATTCAGTTTTGCTTTTATCATACTTTCACTACAGGTATTAACATGAAATAATTCTTTTGTAAACAGCAAAATTCACTGTTTTAATCATCAATATGTGAAAAGGGGAGTCTTCAATAGTTTTCTCATGATTTTTGCTTTACCAGTAAAGGATTTTGCAAATATAGGCTCTTATGTAATTTAATTATGTAAAGAGTTCATGTCATAGTTATAGTTGTTGCATTTACATTTTCTTCCCATAGATCACTGATGTTCCCTGTTTTTCAATTTTTTCCTCCTAATTATTTGATATTTCTACATGATTCCATATATTCCACATTACTAGCACAATAGATTATTATTTTTGTTTTGCTGTGGGTTTTTGTTTGTTTGTTTATTGAAATAGGATTTCTCTGTATATATCTGAATGACCTGGAAGTAGATCTGTAGACAAGGCTTGCCTGGAACTCAGATTCACCCATGACTCACAGAATTGTCCTCTCCAGTTTTCCAGGATTAGGCACTACTGACACAGATGGGAGCATTGCTGAGATTGGCCCATAGGCTTCTCAGCCCTGCACACACAAGCACAGAAACCCTGCCTATTCAGACAGATTTCAGGGACTCTTTTCCCTATCAATGATGAGCCCCAAGGGCTTATATCTTTATTTGAGAATGGAGATGTTGAGTAGTCACTGGTACCTACTCTCATAAAACATTTCACAGAAGCAAAAGATTAAAATTTAGTGGTAAAAATGTTTTAATGTAAGTAAGAAAGAACACTTGAAGTAAATTATGTCAGTCCTTGCTGCGGGAGCTCCAAGACTTTATTCTCCAGTAAAACAAAACAAAACAAATTACACTGAAAGAAACATTCACCTAATGTTAAAACAACTGATATGCCAAAGTACTTGTCAATGTCAATCACATTGTTTAACTCTTCTATTAAAATAACTTGCCTCAGTTGATTGCTAAGGAAGAGGGACAAGACTAGAATCAAAAGAGTTATAATCAACATGGATGACATTTCAAAGGCCTCCAGTAGTTCCACCTAAATATTTTGTTTGTGACCTTGGAGCACAGACCCATTTTAATGTCAAGAATCATTACAATATTTTCATTGGATCTTATGGGACAAAAAAGCTGCACGACTTTTTGATAAATTCAAAATTTTTTTTTCTGTCCTGAGTGTGAGAATCTTGAAAGAGATGCATGTCATGCCAAAGGAGCAAAGAATAGCTGATTCTTATAATTTCTGTAGGTATCAAACTTATTTTACATACATCATAAATTCTGGACATTCATTATAAAAAATCCTAGTGATAACGGTGACAGCAATAGAAGAAGTAAAAGAAAACTGAAGAAGACTAGGATTAGACATATCTTAAAGGAGATGTGTGATGCAGACAGTTAAGTGGTACAGATCTTGCCCGGATGGATGGAAATAGACTCTAAAAAATATATCTCAAAAGGGTTTGCCAAAGTGATTTGTGCTCAAATAGGATCAATAATAAAATTTTGAAGGATGTGGAGGAAGTATCTTCTCATGATAAAAGATATTCAAAAATGTTAGTATACCAAAGATTAAAAAATGGTGTTTTCTGCCCAAAATGAGATGAAGACATTGATGTTGGTGCCATATAAATAGATGGATGCAACTTAGCTTAAGAATGTACTGCCAGTAAACTTTTTCTATTATCAGCCAGCAGTGTACCATGTACCTACAAAAGCTCAAATGGTTTAATATCATGCTACAATTCATATGAAAATGCTATTATTGTGAATGAGTAATGGAAGTTTGCTCATTTGATAAGTGTTTTAGAACACTAGTATTGGACTCATCATACCTCATTTATATAGCTAACAAAATAAATAATTAATATTGGTCATTGTTCCATCTTTGGACTGTGAATAGTCTATGTTAATATAATTGGCTAATTTTTAGGATGTAGTGCAATTTATAGTAAGATCCTTGAACTTGACAAGTTGTTTTGTTATAAAACTTGTAGAATACAAACAAAAATGTTTTAGTGACCTTACCTGTTAGGATACAGAATGCTCTAAAAGTGCCATCAGTATTCTTTCAAATGAAAAATTGGTAATTCATGTCAGTCTAAGGCAGTCAGATGATCAAATGACACTATGACATCCTCACGAGAAGTAAAAATGACCTGCTTATGTTAATACAAAATTTTTGTCAGGGAGTTGTGACTTTTCAGTTGGTATATGGCCACCCCAATGTAGGCTTGTAACTGTGTTCATTGCACATTAGATGACCATGGGAATTATAAACCAACAAGCATTTAACATGTGTTCTGTGGTTGCTTTGTCCTGAGAGTAAATCTTTGATGTGTGCCTAAATGTAAACTCTGATATTACTACTGAGGGGAATCCAGAAAAAGGAGCATTTACTCTCTAGCAGAAGTGAGTAGATTTTTTCACATTTTAATCTCATAATAGAATTTCAATATATTTAGACATACTGTATGTTGTGTATGGTATCTTCCCCCTTTACTCCATAGAATAACTTACAATGTAAAGCCTTTTATATTTATATATAATAGTCTGTACTTCAGGTTTGGGTTACAATCTTGCCAAAATAATTGTTACTAAGTACTATGTACTCCACGATCCCAAATTGTCTTTTTAAAAAGGAAAACCAAAATCAGAATTAAATAAGAAAATAAAAATCTTTTTTTCAGATAATAGCATGTACTTGAGGTTAAACCAGACAGTAAAATAGACATGATCTCTTCTTAGTTAACTAGTGAATTTGAAGATTAACTTAAATGTATGGTTAATATAATTGTGTATTATTCACCAGGTAAATATATATTGGTTAAGTATATTCAAAATTATAATACCATTTAAAATGTTTAAATTACCTTAAGTAGTTAACAAAAGCAAAATTTCTTCTTCACATATTTTAGTAATATTTGGCATTTGTTTCCAACTCTCCAGGCTCACCCTATGATCCCTCCTTCATCTTGGCCTGTGCTCCCTGCAATGTCATTTGCTCCATTATTTTCCAAAACCGTTTTGAGTATAAAGATCAGGTTTTTGTTAGCTTGATGGATAAATTGAATGTGAACTCAAAGATTGTGAGCTCTCTCTGGGTGCAGATAAAGCCAATATCCTTTCCTTCTGAGAACATACATATGGTCTTTCTTCCTTATAGCTCAAATTCAATATGGATCATGAAGAAAGGAGGTAACCAGCTGACAAGGGCTAATGTATTATGGAAATAATTCTTGGAAGTGAGGACTAAACCCAGAAGTGTACAAAGAGCAAAAACTTAGAGATAGATGCCAAATGACTCAAGCCTGAGTGTTTCTTATCCATGAATCTTCCTGTTATTTACTACTGAATCATTTGTTAAAATACTGCATTTGTTTATATAAGACTGATCAGTCATTTACTGTTGTAGGGAGAGCAGGCCCCCTTGTTCTGTCTCATCCCAGATAGTTTACACCCGAAATAATCACACAGAAACTGTATTCATTTAAACACTGCCTGGCCCATTAGTTCTAGCCTATTGTTGGCTAACTCTCACATCTTAATTTAACACATTTCTAATAATCTGTATGTCACCATGAGGTCGTGGCTTACTGGAAAAGATTCAGATGTCTGATTCTGGGAGCTCCATGGCAGCTCTCTCACTCTGCTTTCTTTCTCTTAGAATTCAGTTCTGTCTTCTTCACTTACCTAAGTTCTGCCCCATCAAAAGGCCAAGGCAGTTTCTTTATTCAACCAATGAAAGCAACACATAGACAGAAGGACATCCTATACCAATTCACAAGACCTTTTACTAATCAAATACTATATCTTCTTTTCATTAAGCACATTCTGAGCATATTACTGGGGAGCTTTATTTCAGTATAGACATAATATTCTATGAAAGGAGGAAGAATACTAATGGCAAAGAAAGTTGTCAGTAAACACTGAGTACTCCTGTCATTTAATGGATCACTTGGGATTCTAGTTTACAGGGTGTTAGTAAAAATGGAAAGATGTATGTTTTAATGCTATGTGGACCTTAAATATCCTCATAGAACTGTTCTAGTCTGAACTAAAATTTCTTGCTCTCTGCATACAAAATGATTGTTTGATCAAAGAAATAACCCTAAGGCCTATGTGGTGTAACTGATTTTACTACACACCCATTTCTTTGAGCCAAACTCACCACTAAAGATTCATTGCATTTCAGAAGACAGCTGATAGATATTGAACCTGGGGCACCTGATTGTTCTGTAAACGTTACCCCCAAAATTATAACTTCTATTGTAACATTGAAAGTGTGTGAGTGTTTAAATGACATGTATTTCAAACTGTAGGACAGAATTTATTTGAGCTTTTAATGAGTTTACATGAACAAAATTTGAGCTAAAAGATATGGTGAATATGGAAATTTTACTAAGATCATTAACTATTATGGGAGAAATTTCTTCCTCAAATCTCTCTATTAGAATAAAGAATGTAAATGATGCACCTTCTTTCGATGAATATGAGTCATTTCTCTAACAATTCAAATCATTCATGTGACATATTACTAATATATCTTACTTAGGTCAATACAGTGAATATTTTTAGTGAATTCTTGCATTTCCTTGCAGGTTTGCAATATGTTCCCTGTTCTGATAGATTATTGTCCAGGAATGCATAATACACATTATAAAATCTTGACTTCTATTCAGAGTTACCTTTTAGAAAAAAATAAAAGAACACGAGGAATCCTTGGATGCTACCAACCCTCGGGACTTTATTGATTATTTCCTAATTAAAGGATGGCAGGTAAAGTGTTAATATTCACTTATTCAGTTATTAAATTGGTAAAGTATTTTATGCTTCATTGAAGTGACGTTTGAAACCATGTCAGTATTATTTCAAAAACAATTTAATATTTTTATGTGTAAGCCTGAAAAAATGGTTAAAATTGTTAATAAGAACACATTGATCCCGTTCTTTTAATTAAAACCAAAAAAGAAAAACTCAAAAAAGTGAAGCATAGTAGAAAGACAACACAAAAGGCAAACAAAGGAAACAAATTTCAATATAGTCATAAATTATAAACTTTTCTGTCTACTTTGAGCACCAATATCATCAATGACTGTATTTTGCTCACTTGCATATCGTACAAATTAAAAGATATCTGTACATATTTGCACTGATCGACACCACATATGACTTCTAAAGGATGAATGAATAGTACCATGGGAAAGAGTAGGTAGATGAAAGAGTCAAGCTTTGAGTATAATTTCTCATGAGTTAATGAATTAATACCAGTGCAGTTAGAGGTTGGGTTTGCTGTCAGGGTAAACTGTTGGCATTGTGTAATTTCAGAAAGAGTTTCTCCACAATTTATTTTGCACTCTAGTTTAAAAAAGACGTTATTGAAAATTATTCTGGTGTGATGGGAGTCAGTTGTTCTACCATTATATTGGTTTGTATGTTTTATTAATGGTTCAGTGTTAGAGGTTTTATTATTGAATTATTTTATCAATATTTAAAATCCAGAATTATGAGTTCCTGAACTTTGCTACATGTTTCTGACAGACTGCTTTACCATTCTGAATCCTTTAAAGTTCTATATGAATTTAAGATATGTTATCAATATTTGTAAAGAGGCCAGTGGAAATTCACACAGATACTGCATTTAAATTGTCAATCATTTAATGGGACTGAGCAATTTACAAAACAGAGATAATAATAATATATTTAGCCAGTCTCCAATTTGAAGAACTGACTATCTTTTAGTTTCAAAATGTTGAGTCACTCTACCAAACATACTAGTCATTAACAATTTGTCTCCAAACTCCATGGCATTATTAATAACTGTGCGTATATTTTTCTCTTTATGGACTTTCCTGTATCTCCCTGACATGGTATACTGACATCTCGACCAGTTATTACTAGAGGGGGATTACTTTTCTCTCCCTGCACATGCATAAAATCTCTGATGCTCTTAAAATTTCAGCTTGTTTCTGTACTATGGTCACCTGGTACTGCATCCTTCAATTACAAGCATGAGAACAATACACTTATTTGTCATTCTTTGTCTTTGAATTATTTCTACCTCGGACGTTTCTGAGCTATTCATTTAGAACCATGTGTGCCTGTGTTTCTTGATGGTACATTTTCATTTTCTTTGAGCATATCTCAAGCATGGAGTTTCTGATTCAAACTCATTTCATATTTACGTTTGTGAAGAACACACAAAATTTTCAACTAACAGTTTATGATTCATAGCTTCCAGCATCTTTATTTTTTTGTTCTAAAATTTTCTTCCATGTGTAATGGATTTTTGCCTTTTTCCTTGCCTACATATTATCCTGTTTATATCTGGATATCAAAATATTTTGCATCTTGATGTGTGTATCAACACCACACTGCATTCATTGCTGTAGGTTTCCATCTTGAGGGTTCAGCTCTTTCTCCATAGTTTCATTGGAATCTGTGGACTTGTTTTCCTATTTGATTTTTAGTAAAGATAGAAGTGACTCATTAGAATACTTTGAGGAATAATACCTCCATTTTAAAGCTATTCCATATTTCGGGGTTTATGCTTAAATTGATTTTCCACTTATTATTTTCAAATTATTAGATCCAGAAATGGTTCTGTGTGTCAACCTTTCCTGCATGTACTTATGCAATATTAAATCTTTTCCAACAAATTAAATGTGATTATTTTTTGATTTCATTTTAGTTCACAAATTTTGTTGTCCAGAGTCATGCCTAAGTTTAATTTTTACTTCAAATTGCACTCATTTAATTTATTATATGTGGTGATTTTTCCTTTTCTATTCATTTTTTATTAATTTTATATGCCAACTACAGTTCCCCTCCCTTCCATCCTTCTGTTCCATCTCCTTCCCTTAACCCACACCATCCATTCCTCATAAATGATAAGGCCCCCTATGGGGAGGTAACAATGCCTGCCACATTCAGTTGAGGGAGGACTAAGCATCTCCCCCAGATCATCAAGTTTAAGAAAGACATCCCACCATTTGGAGTCAGCTTCAGAAAGTCAGCCGTTGCATTAGGGATAGATCCTGGCTCCACTGACGGGGGTCCTACAAAAAAACGTCTACAAAATTGTCACCCACACAAAGAGGGCCTAGTTCTGTCCCATGCAGGCTCCCCAGCTGTTGGTCTAGAGTTCTTGACTTTCCACAATTTTGCGCCTCTGGATTTCCCTATCATGATCCTGACCCATTTGCTCATATAAACCTTCCTCCCTCTTTTTGACTGGAGTCCTATAGTTCATCCTGGTACTTAATGTGGTCTCTGCATCTGCATCCATCAGTTACTGAAAGAAGTTTCTATGATGACTGTTAAGGTATTCACCATCCTGATTACAAAGGAAGGTCAGTTCAGGCACCCTCTCCATTACTGCTATGGGTCATCTTTGAGGAATCCTTGGAATTTCCCTAGCATCAGGTTTCTCCATAGTCCCATAATGATTCCCTCTGTTGAGATATCTCTTTCATTTCTCTCCACTCTATCCTTCCCCCAACTTGAACATGAGGAAATTTTTTTCTTTTGTAACTTGTTATTTTTCTTTATATGACTTTGATGCAGTTACTATTGAGACTAGGCCAAGTTAGCATATGTATTTACTGAAAATGAGATGGGGTGGTTAGATATAGGACAACAGAGGGACAGTAGAAGACATGCAGTCAGCCTACCTGCTTCCTTTGCAGTGTTCTCTGTTTGTTAGCAGGAAGTGCCTGCTAAAGTTGGTGTCTTGGATAAAGAAGTAAGTAAGGAGATGGAGGCTAGAACGGGAGTCTGTGCAATCCATAGGAGATGGGAGAAGAGAGTAGGCAAGGCAGCCATAAGTATCCTGCTACAGTGCTGGAGCGCTGGAGATAAGAATGCTAGCCTGGATATGGGGGAACACAAGAGAAGAGAATATCTGCAATCAGACTCTTTAGCTTTCTGACAGGCAAAGCCTGAGGGGCAACTGCTGGAGTTGGTATCTGGGATAAAGTGACAAATGGGAAGGGTTAAAACCAATGGGATCAAAGTGAATTCAGAGGAGGCTGCCACATGTATCCTCCTACAGAGGTGAGGATGAAAGTAGAGTGTTGGACATGGTTGAAGAGAAGGAATAGAAAAAATATGTAAGGTATTTTATTAAGGAAGTATTTCTCCTTAATAGTAACGAAACATGTTGCTGGGCATATTGCTCTGGGTTGAGAACTGTCATTCAGAATATTAAATACATAATTCTGGATCCCTCTAGTTTTAAATGTTTATGATGAAAACCCTGGTGTAATTCTGAAAGCCCTGTCATAAGAGTAATTTTATTTTTCTCTCTTACAACTTTTAGTTTCTGCATTTTCTGATTCTGTTATATGATAATTTCATGATACTTTGAGTATATTGTCATGCCAGATCCTGTTCTTGTCTCTGTATTTCCATATCTGTACACCTATTATTATACGCAGATGTTAATATCCTTCTCTAGTTTTTGGAAAATTTCTACCAAGATATTCTAAAGAAGGTGATCTATCCTGTGTTAGTCTCTTTCTATATACACTTTCTGAAGGTTGGGTCTCTTCCCATTGCTCAACTGTTCTCCTGATTTATCTTTATATATATATATATATATATATATATATATATATATATATATATATAATTTAATTTATCATAGGCCTTTCAAGAGTTATCTAGCTCCTCTACTACTTTTTGTTCTTTATTTTTAACTGATCTAAAGAATGTCAGTGTTATTTTTAGTATGTTATTTAAATATAGTAACACCACTTCTTCCTGCCCTTTCCTTCTACCTACACCTACCATGCACCAACCTTCCTTTGATATTCAAGGTCCAATGTTCTTTAATGATTATTGATACATGTGTAAGTGCATAAGGATAAGTATATAAATTCAACAATGTGAGAAGATTTAATATTGACCATCTGTATATTTTAGGACTGACCACTTAACTTGGATAACCTTTTCTGGTGCCCATCTCTCTTTCTCCAAGAATTTTAATTGTAACTCCTCATCTAGGCTTGTATCCCAAGTAACTCTTCTCAGCAACATCATGAGTCATTTGATGTCATAACTATTTAGATTATATTCAACAGCCATATTTTAGAGATTTCATGAGTGTAACTTTCCTGTCATATCGAGAAAAGTCATCTTGTAGCAAAGTTCCCTACCATCTGATTATTGCTATCATTCGCCCTCATATTCTAGGATGTACACTGAGCATCAAGTGTAATGGGTATATCATAAACATTATAACTGGGGCTAAACATCCCATAGACAGTTGTTCACCACAAGCTGATAGGTGATAATTTCTCCTTCTGCTGAGACAAAAGAATATCACTTCAGAGATTTGAATCCTATACTACTGTGTAAATTGAGACTGTTCATTTGTTTCCTAGCTGCCCAGAAACAAATGATTACACAGCAACTATATTAATTACAAAACAGTTTGGCCTATTAGCTCCAGATTTTTTTTAGCTAGCTCTTACATTTTAAATTAACCCATTTCTATTAATCTGTGTATCACCACAAGGCTGTTGCCTACTGCTAAGTTTTTGGTATCCTTCTCCTTCAGCAACTACATGATTTCTCCCTTACTCTGTCTATTCTCTATATCTCTTCCAGCCTGATTATATTCTGCCTTGCCACTAGCCAAAGCAGCTTTATTTATTAAGCAATAAAAGAAACACATATACAGGAGGACATACCACATCATCTCCCCATTTCTGTCTAAATAAGAAGGAAAGTTTTAATTTTAACATAGCAAAAATAAAATGTACAAAACATTTTTCAAGCAAGAATTATAGTTACAATATTTATTCCATTTACATTTGTCAATTTAAGAAAAATACTCTATTATCTAAGCCCTCTTTGTGAGTCTAAAAAGTTTTATATCTAGTTTATCCTTTATCATAATTAATGATAACTATAACTTTAACTATCTGTCTTCAACTCTTCAAAGACCCCAGAAGGACATAATTTTACCTAAGTAAGAAGGAAGTGCATGGCAAGCAACTTCCAAACTTGTAGAATTGACAGACATCTTGATGCCAGGACAATAACCCAGAGTTCTTTTGTAATGTTGATGCATCCACCTTCAGCATATAGAACCATAGTATCCAGCAGACTCTTCCAAGAAGCAAGAAATTTGAAAGACTGCTTAGTCTATATTGGTACTTCATCAGTCACTTTCTTTTATGTTCATCATAATGACTGACATTTTCTTTGGTGGAACAGGAACACTGAAGTACTGTCTCATCTTCTTTTTAGCAAGATCAGCAATCATTTTTGTCTAGGTCTTGCATATACAGATCATATAGCTACCATCACAAAATTCAGACAAAGCAGTTTCTTACCCAAAGTGTTAGCCTTGTCACACTGAAGGGCAAATTCCATAACGAGGTTCTTCAGTTACGATCAACCTCTTTAAATAGATTGTTGCTCCCCCAAGCAGACTCATAGCATTATCAAGGAAAGTTTAAGTTGGTCAAACATTTTAAATTCCATTTTCTGTAGGTCTTTGAAATGTTAAAGATTATCCACCTAAATGACTTTTATTTCTATATATCTAGAAAACTTAACTAATAAGACTGAAGTTTGATTATTGTAGATGACAATCTATTAACTTGTATTTCTTAATGATACAATATATTTTCAAATTAGCTGTGCCAACACATTATCTTAAACAAGAGCAGAAGTATATATACAAAGTGTAACAAAATCAACCTTAAATTTGCATCAATAGACCAAGATCCATACCAATGCAAAGTATTCATCTTTATATCATATCCCCCTTTAAATAAAAACAAACATTTATAAACAATTATTTTGGAAATTTAGGCATAGTTTTCTCCAAACTGTTTCCTACTATTCTTTGGAAAATGTATTTTTAGGGTTCACAGAGACCTTTCAGGAAATCTTGTCCCATCAAACCCATTAGCCTGAAAGGAATCTACAGGTTCTCATCTTCCGTGGAAAAAAAATCAGAACCTCTTTTTAAAGGAATATAATCTTAGTCCCAAATTTTCAAATCAAGATACTTTATGTTAGTTTAATTTAGAAGCCCTCAGAATCAAATTTTTCTCTTCAGTCAAAAATTTCAAGGTAAGCACAATAATATACATCATGTATAATGTGTACATACAGAATGTGGCAATTGTATTTATTATTAGGAATATGTATATAAATATATTACAATAAATGCATAAGGAATTTTATCTAAAGGTTATCCTGTCAATTATAGTCAGTGAATGCCACAAAATCACATTGTGCACTAGACATAAGGAAGATATTCATTGGGAAAATGGTATGAAATTGACTGCCTCACAACAGGTAATGAAATTAAAGAATAGAGAGAGGGAGAAACATAATGAGACACACACATACACACACACACACACAGAGAGAGAGAGACAGAGAGAGAGAGAGACAGAGAACAGGCTGTGATAACACATGCTTTAGAAGGTGATATGAAACACACACAGAGGAAAACACACAACACTGGTGATAGCGGAATCTTGTAAATTTGGTCTATAGTTATTCTGGGTCCCTTAGGCCTTTAGTTATTTTGTGTACCATTGGACTTTGGTAATGACATGCCACATTGGCTTTAGTGCTGACAAGGATGGATGCCTGGTGAGAGGGGGGGCACATGGTCCTGGAATGTGGGTAGTTCTGGATTGAAAATCTTTTATTCCTATTTTATTATAAAAGGTAAGTAAATAGGATGGGGTGATTGGTCAGGTAGGAGTGGGGACACATTACTCTTTAGACTGTTTCCTGTTATCTGGGGTCATCAATATCTTTCGGATTCCAAGAAAGCTGGAATGCTCACCAAGGCCAGAAAGAGCAGGTTGATTCACTCACTGTCCAGGTTCTGTGGCACCATCAGTGCCTGGGAAAGAACAGGCAGCATTTGAGATGTTTGTAGACTTTAATTAATTTAAAATATGTTGGAACAGATAAATATGAGTGATGGAATGTGAAGCTAAAGAGTTTATGGGAATATTTTTATCTTAGATGTGCATTTGAAACTTCTAGGCTCAGGGCTTTGTTACTTGGGAAGTGTAATTCCATAACAAGAGGAAGGAGGAAGAGATCCCATCAACAAGCAGAGACAATAGGTGTGGAAAGTTAGGTTGTTCATTGACAGGAATACTTATCTGGAATCCATTTGACCTGTGATGGGTGGATTAAAGTTGATTTCCAGAAGGTTGCAAGAATTTTTTTCACTTCTTTAAGATTATTTTTTTACTTTATAAAGAATAACAATCAAAATTCCGACTTCCTCTCCTCCTCCCTCTTTCCTCCTGATCCCCTCAACACCCTCCCTTCCACCCCCCTCCAGTTCTAAGAGAGGGCAAGGCACTCTGCCCTGTGGATGGAGACAAAGACAGAAACCCACATCAGAGCACTGGACTGAACTCCCAAGGTCCAGTTGAAGAGCAGAAGGAGGGAGAATATGTGCAAGCAAGTCATGACCATGAGGGGTTGGCTCATCCACTGAGACAGTGTACCTGAGCTAATGGGAGCTCAGGAACTCCAGTTGGACTGGGAATGAATAAGCATGGGACGAAACCGGACCCTCTGAATGTGGTTGACAATTGGGGGAGAGGGAGGGTCCAATGATAATGGCACTGGGACTTGTCTCTACTGCATGTACTGCCTTTTGGGGATCCTATTCTCTTTGGATGCATATCTTCCTAAGCCTGGATGAAGGAGGAAGGGTCTTGCCCTCTCTTAATTTTTTTTTTAAGTTTACAAAAAGAGATAAAAATTTTTAGATACATTATCAGTACCACTATGTGTAATCTGTGCTGAATACACATTATAAAAAAGGAAATATGCTAATGCTGTTGACTCATTCTGAATGTTTCTGGTGGAAAAAAATGATTGTGGATTAAAAGCATTAGCCCTCATTCCAGAAGGATAGAGATATAGATGGGACAGAGATGCTTTAAGAACCATGAGAACCACTTTTAATTCTAATATTGGTAAACAAATGAAGAAAATTTAAAATCTTGAGATTGAGACTATGATAATAGTAGTACACAACAGATCTAGATTAATATCTTACAAAAATTGCATTGGTTAATGTTAAAACCTCAGCAATTTTGAATTTGCCCTAAAGAGAAACAAAATGGTAGAGAAACCATAATGGTAGAGGCTAACCCTGACCCAGCACCCTAAGATTAACAATAATAAAATGTGAGTTCATCCAGCATTCTGAAGAAAACAACCTCCAAAAGTCCATTTTAGATTCTCCTGCTTCAGGAGATTTGAGTCACAGACAGATTTCTTATCTGTCCCTCTAATGTGTTCTTATCTCCTTGTGAAGAAAAGTCTGTGCTGACCCAGATGATGCTGAATACAATAATGATAATATTCTAGGCCTATAGCCTAAGATGAATGCCCCAATGTTACAGAGAACATTGGCTGTCTGTCCAGGCAGCCTGATTTTCTGTTATTTCTTACACTTTGGGAAGTCACTTGCTTGGACTTCCAGCCTATTCATGTATTATTATTTTCATTCTCAGAACTTTGATGGGGTTGAAGACTAGATAGTTATAATTACAATCCTCTTCTACCTTACCTAAAGGCATATGAGGTACAAGACTTGGATTCTTCAGAATTGGACAGCTATTGAGGTATTACCTATGGTCTGGACATTTAGAATGTGTTTCTGGCTTGATGTTGTTTTTGTTCATTGTAGTTTCATTTTTGCTCATTTTTGTTTTCATCTGAATAATACTTGATAATATTTACTGTTTATAATTTATGTTGAATTAGAACCCTCTTAATTAGAAAAAAAGGGAGAAATGCCATGGAAATTGACCTGTTTGGCCAATGTCTTTTGGGATGATTTGCCATGAGCATGGTTTTCTATTGAGATGAGACTGGATAAAATGCAGACAAAAGGTTGTACATCCTCTCTTGGGTGTTCAGAGCTGGAGCATGCCTTGTGGTTGGTCTCCATCAGCCTTGGAAGAATGACAAGACAGCGACAGCTGAATCAGCTACTGTTCTATATTGTTTTCTTAACTGGCTATTGGATAAAATCCACAGCCCCAGAGAAGCTAGGTAACAAGGAGGACCCTAAAAGGGACACATGCCTGTCCTAGGAAGAAAAAGTAGATGAGATTTTCTGGGTAAAATCAGGGAGGAATGGAGTCTGGGAACAAGAGGAAATGAGATGTGTGAATTGGAGGAGGGACAGAGAGAAAGAACAATGAGAATCTTGATAGAGGGAGCCATTATGGGGTTATGAAGAAACCTAATACTGGGGAAATCCCTAGGAAGCCACAAGGATAACCCAGGCTAAGATTCCTAGTAATAGTGGAGAGGATGCCTGAACTCACATTCTCCACTAATTACATTGGTGACTATCATAATAGTTATCATAGAACCTCCATCCAGTAACTGATGGAAGCAGATGCAGAAATCCAGAGCCAAAAATTGGGCCGAGCTTCAGGAGTCCAGATAAAGAGAGAGGGGAAAGATTATATGAGTAACACAGGTCAAGATCATGACAGGGAAACTCCCAGAAACTGTTTATATAAACTCGTGGAATCTCATGGACTCTTGACTGACACTTGGAGAGCCTGCACAGGACTGAACTAGGACCTCTACACATGAGTAATGCTTGTGAGGCTTGGTATGTTTGTGAGGTCCCTGATGGTGGGACCAGTATCTATCCCTGATGCTTGAGCTGGCTTTCAAGATGCCTTTTCCTACAGTAGGATATCTTGCTCTGCCTTGATGCAGAAGAAGGCAGGGGGAGAGCAGGAGTGGAACTTGGTCCAGCCTCAATTTGATATGCCAGGCTTGGTTTTCTCTCCATAGGAAGGTTTACCCCTTTTGGGGAGTGAATAGAGTCAGGTGAGGGCATGTGCTGTAGGAGGGGAGGGAGGGGGAACTGTAATTGGCATGTGAAATAGAAAAAGAATTTAAAATGAAAATAGAAGTTAAATCATCTAGAGAAAAGAGGGATTAATGGGAGAGATTGGCAAAGAGCAGGTGTGTGGTTCCCTTAAGAGACAACTTCCTGGTCTGTGCAGGCAGATTGGAAATCTCTTTTTGAAGGACCTGCTACAGAAAACTTAAATGGGATTTGGGGACAGCATGCTGCAAGCTTCTTGGTGGCAGCATGGACCCACTGATTCTCAGAGTGGGGGTGGTAAACATGGAAACAAGAACTGGCAGGAGACATTCCTCTGCCATGTTGGAAATCTGAGTAGGGGGAAGTCAGCAGCCAAAGGCTCCACTTTGGTACTAGCTATGCCTGCTTAGCATTTTTCCAACTCTCCTTGTCAGAAAGTGATGATAGATATGCAATAAAGACAGATTCATACAAAAATAAACCTGTAAATATGTCATACTACACTTAATAAATGGTGTAAACTTGAGAGAGAAGAGGGAAAGAGACAGTCATAGATTAAGAGAGTAATTAAACACCCCTGGGTCAAGGAAGAAATAAAGAAAGAAATTAAAGTCTTCCTTGAATTTAATGAAAATAAAGACACAACATACTCAAACCTATGGGACACTATGAAAGCAGTGCTAAGAGGAAAGTTCATAGCACTAAGTGCCCAATTAAAGAAAACGGAGAAAGCACACATTGGAGACTTAACAGCACACTTGAAAGCTCTCGAAAAAAAAGAAGCTGATTCACCCAGGAGGAGTAGAAGACTGGAAATAATCAAACTGAGGGCTGAAATCAACAAAATAGAAACACAGAAAACAATCCAAAGAATCAATGAATCAAAAAGCTGGTTCTTGGAGAAAATCAACAAGATCGACAAACCCCTATCCAAATTAATCAAACGGAAGAGAGAGAACATGCAAATTAATAATATCAGAAATGAAAAGGGGGACATAACCACAGACACAGAGGAAATTCAGAGAATCATTAGATCTTACTATGAAAATTTATATGCCACAAAGTTGGAAAATGTAAAAGAAATGGACATTTTTTTAGATAAGTACCATATACCAAAGTTGAACCAAGAACAGGTGAGCAATCTAAATAGACCTGTCAGTCGTGAAGAATTAGAAGCTGTTATTAAAAATCTCCCTACCAAAAAAAGCCCAGGACCAGATGGTTTCAATGCAGAATTCTACCGGAACTTCCAGGAAGAGCTAATACCTATACTCCTTAATGTATTTCACAATATAGAAACAGAAGAATCACTGCCAAACTCTTTTTATGAAGCTACAGTTACCCTGATACCAAAACCACACAAAGACACAACCTGGAAAGAGAATTACAGACCAATATCACTCATGAACATTGACGCCAAAATACTCAATAAAATACTGGCAAACCGAATCCAAGAATACATTAGAAAAATTATCCATTATGATCAAGTGGGCTTCATCCCAGAGATGCAGGGTTGGTTCAACATACGCAAATCTATCAATGTAATCTATCATATAAATAAACTGAAAGATAAAAACCATATGATCATTGCATTGGATGCTGAAAAAGCATTTGACAAAATTCAAAACCCATTTATGATAAAGGTGTTGGAGAGACTAGGGATACAAGGATCATACCTAAATATAATAAAAGCAATATACAGCAAGCCGTCAGCTAACATCAAATTGAATGGAGAGAAACTCAAAGCCTTTCCACTAAAATCAGGAACACGACAAGGCTGTCCACTCTCACCATTCCTCTTCAATATAGTGCTTGAAGTTCTAGCAATAGCAATAGGACAACATAAGGGGATCAAGGGGATTCGAATTGGAAAAGATGAAGTTAAACTTTCGTTATTTGCTGACGATATGATAGTGTACATAAGTGACCCAAAAAACTCTACCAAAGAACTCTTACAACTGATAAACACCTTTAGTAGTGTGGCAGGATACAAGATCAACTCCAAAAAATCAGTAGCCCTCCTTTACACAAAGGATAAAGAAGCAGAGAGGGAAATCAGAGAAACATCACCTTTCATGATAGCCACAAATAGCATAAAATATCTTGGGGTAACTCTAACCAAGGAAGTGAAAGACCTATTTGACAAGAACTTTAAGTCTTTGAAGAAAGAAATTGAGGAGGATACCAGAAAATGGAAAGACCTTCCCTGCTCTTGGATTGGGAGAATCAACATAGTAAAAATGGCAATTCTACCAAAAGCAATCTATATATTCAATGCAATTCCCATCAAAATCCCATCAAACTTCTTCACAGACCTTGAGAGAACAATAATCAAGTTTATATGGCAAAACAAAAAACCCAGGATAGCCAAAACAATCTTATACAATAAAGGAACCTCTGGAGGCATTACCATCCCTGACTTCAAACTCTATTACAGAGCAACAGTATTGAAAACAGCTTGGTATTGGCATAACAACAGAGAAGTAGACCTATGGAATCGAATAGAAGACCCGGGTATTAACCCACAAACTTATGAACACCTGATTTTTGACAAGGGAGCTAAAGCTATACAATGGAAGAAAGATAGCGTCTTTAACAAATGGTGCTGGCATAACTGGATGTCAACCTGTAGAAGAATGAAAATAGATCCATATCTATCACCATGCACAAAACTCAGGTCCAAATGGATTAAAGACATCAACATTAATCCGACCACTTTGAACCTGATAGAAGAGAAATTGGGAAGTAGTCTACAAGATATAGGCACAGGAGACCACTTCCTAAGCAGAACCCCAGGAGCGCACACAATAAGAGAAACAATAAATAAATGGGACCTACTGAAACTGAGAAGCTTCTGTAAATCAAAGGACACTGTCAGTAAGACAAAAAGGCTACCTTCTGACTGGGAAAAGATCTTCACAAACCCTTCAACAGATAAAGGTCTGATCTCCAAAATATACAAAGAACTCAAGAAACTAGACACTAAAACTCTAATTAACCCAATTAAAAAATGGGGTACTGAACTTAACAGAGAATTCACAACAGATGAACTTCGAATGGCTAAAAAGCACTTAAGGTCATGCTCAACCTCCTTAGCGATCAGGGAAATGCAAATCAAAACAACTTTGAGATATCATCTTACACCTGTCAGAATAGCCAAACTCAAAAACACCAATGATAGCCTATGCTGGAGAGGATGTGGAATGAGGGGAACACTCATCCATTGTTGGTGGGTATGCAAACTTGTGCAGCCACTGTGGAAATCAGTGTGGCGGTTTCTCAGGAAACTAGGAGTCAACCTCCCTCAGGACCCAGCAATTCCACTCTTGGGAATATACCCTAGAGATTCCCTAACATACTACAAAAGCATTTGTTCTACTATGTTCATAGCAGCACTATTTATAATAGCCAGAACCTGGAAACAGCCTAGGTGCCCCTCAATAGAAGAATGGTTAAAAAAGGTGTGGAACATATACACATTAGAGTTTTACTCAGCGGTAAAAAACAATGACATCTTGAATTTTGCATGCAAATGGATGGAAATGGAAAACACTTTACTGAGTGAGGTAAGCCAGACCCTAAAAGAGGAACACGGTATGTATTCACTCATAAGTGGATTCTAACCATAATTAAAGGTCTTTGAGCCTATTATTCGTGATCCTAGAGAAGCTAAATAAGAAGATGAACCTGATGAAGATTATTTAGCTATCCGCCAGGAGGTAGGAAATAGACAAGAGTCCCAGGTAACCTCGGGTGCATGGAGGGGGTGGGAGGGTTGTCAGAAAGGGAGAGGGTTAGAGAGAAGGGAGTAGGGGAGGATTGGGGAAAGATCGGGGGACTGGGATGGGGGGAGGGAGGAAGGATGGATATGGGATCAGGCAAGTATATACCTCAACTAAGGGAATCATTTTAGGGTTTACAAGAGACTTGATTATAAAGGGGATCCCCGGTCCAAGGAGAGATCCCCAGATGGTTCTCTGGACAGAGGAGAGGGTGCCTGAACCGGCCTTGGCCCACAACCATACTGATGAATATTTTGCATGTCACCATAGAACCCTCATCTGGCGATGGATGGAGATGGAGGCGGAGAACCACGTTGGAACACTGGACCTAGCTCCCTAGGTCCAAATGAGAGGCAGAAGGAAATAGAACGTGAGCAAAGAAGGCAAGGGCACAGGAAACCTTCATCCGACGTTGGATGGCGATACAGATGGAGACCCATATTGGAACACTGAACTGAGCACTCCACAGTCCAAATGAGGAACAGAAGGATGAAGAAAATAAAAAAAGTAATCAGGACTGCGAGGGATGCGAGCACCCACTGATACAAGGGGACTGATATAATGAGCGTTCACCAAGGCCTGTTGGACTGGGACTGAACGAGGACGTGATCCAACCAGATTCTCTGAATGTGGCTGGCCCAGAGCCTTTTTGAAAAGCCATTGACAATGACACTGGGACTTGCTTCCTCTGCATATACTGGATTTTGCGGATCCAGTCTGTCTGGACTCTCACCTTCCCTGGACCTGGAGGGAGGGGGGAGGAACTTGAACTTCCCACAGGGCAGGAAACCCTGACTGCTCTAGGGGATGGGGAGGAAGGAGGAGAGGGAGTGGGGGGAGTGGGAGGGTGTTGGGAGGAGGGGCTGAAATGGAAACTTTTATAATTTAATAAAAAAAAATGAAAAACAAAACAAAACAAAACAAAAAAATAATCCTTAATCAATTTTCCTTGCCTTGTAATGTGTAGCTGTATACCACTGGCCATGTAATGTTACTATAGTCCAGCCCTGATAATCTACAATTTAATTTATCTGTCTTTGAGATACAATTCTCCAAGTCATCTTTCTAATTCAAAATGTACACTACCTTTTTCCTTCAGGATAATCAAAACACTCAGCGTGACTTTGGAAGTCATCATGACCATATCCTGGTCCATGTCTGGGCTAAGCTTGTTTTGAGTAGCTGCCATGCTTCATGGTTTTAATATGCAGCCTCTTGAATGCCTCTTTTTTTACCAAGCAAACATGTTAAGCTCAGTTTCAAAGTTATACATCAGTATTTATTTTCCTATATCAGGGATGTAGCTGTTCTGAAAACCTGTTTAGCAACAGCTTCAGATCATAAGCAGAATTAATGTCCTCTTACTCTGTGTTCAAATTGCGTAAATACTCAGCATTCCCACCTAGAAAACTATTTGTGGTTTCAGAGTCAAGAACTATTCTTAGCCATACATGCTTAGAAAAAGATAGAATACAAGATTCATCCATCTGTCTAGGAGAATTTACATAGTGCCTGGACATGGTGTGTTAGTAGTGGTGAAACATGAAGGAGCTACAGATTCAGTGTCTCACTGTGAGTGAGAGCTGCATGTTTTCCCAGAAAATATTTAGAGTCTGTGCAGTTTGTGCTAAATCTATCTATCCTTAGCTCACTTACCTAATGGTTCCTTTCACCCTCTGGGTAACCAATGACAACTAACTGTAATCTCCTCTCCCAGCCAAAAGCAGGAAAAGTACAGATTAATCTTCAAGGTCTAAAGAAAAAATTATCATAAATTCACTTCTAATAAACAACCAACTACACTCCAAGATTAAGAACATATATGGTGCACATGCAGTATAATAAAGGCTGAAGTCAAACCAATAAAAAAAAAGAGTAATTAAAGAAAATATTCATTAAAAAAGAAATAAAGTAATAAAAATATAATCCATGAAAAATGGAAAGTACACAGAGAGGCTGGATTGTTTATACAATTTGGTTTTGTTCAATATTTTTGACTGCTTATGGGCTAACTACAAAAAGACATTTCATTGTGGGAGGTGCTAAGCAAAACCAACATAAAGGTATCTTTACTTCAAAATTTTGGGTTAAAAATATGTTGCTTTGGAAAAGAGGTTCTGCTTTTCTTTCCATAAAAGATAAGAAGCTAAGAATTCCTTCCAGGTTAATATGGTTTGATCAAGTAATATCCTCTGAGATCTCCAATGAAAGAAATGGTCCAGGTGATCAAACATCCAGAACAGCTTTGAGGGAACTGAATGAGATCATACAGTCTCACAGACTTCAATAATTAAAATTTAATCATAATTCTGAATTTTCTCAGGATTCCCACAAGATTGCCAACACCCCCAATCAGAAGAAAATAGTTTAAAAAACTGTGCCCAAATTCCCAAAATATTTTGCTTATAAATGTATGTTTTCTTTTAAAAGGGCTTGGCTATAAATGATCAATGCTTTAGAGATAAAACGGGGATATGATATAGAAATGATAAAAAAAAAGTAGATTACTCTATCATCTCAACTCAAGACTGAGGCTCTGAAACAGAAATTAGGGACTTTAAATGTCCTGGCAGTGATGAAGATATACAAAACACTTGTGCCTTTTGTACTGCATATGAGATTATCAAGAGAAGAGACATCAATGTACTGAATTCTTCCAAGAATATTTTGCTGGGAGAAGAGAAAGCCTAAATCATGTGACATCCAGAGGAGAAACTCTTTTCTTGGAAGGAGATGTACGACTTGGTAGATGACTTGACAGGTGCATGTATTATGTCAGAAGTGAGATCTACTTCTTAAATGCAAACTGCAGGCATATGATAACTCTGATTCTTCACCTAAGTCCTATTTTTAGGATGGAGAACCCAGCTGATGTACTTGGTGAGAAGGGTAACTGTATCTTTGTACTGCTTCCTTATCACCTAATCTCCACACATGTGCCACAGCATGCACATATACACACACAAACACACACACACACTAAATATGAACGAATCAATCAATCAATGAACAAGCAAAAGCTTCAAAATAAAACTAAGCATTATAATAATTGTTGTAAAGGGCCACATTTTTGTTTCCAGCTGCTCAGTCCTGAAATAATCACACAGAAACCATATTATTTGCAACACTGTTTGGCCAATAGCTTAAGTGTATTTCTGGCTAACTCTTATATCCTAAACGAGTCCATCTCCTTTAATCTGTGTTGTGGCTTAGCAGTTAAAGTTCCAGCGTCTCTGTCTTCACACATACATGGCACTTTTCTGACTCTACCTCCCTTCTCCTGGCATTCAGTTTAGTTTCCCCCACCTAGCTCTGTTCTACCCTATCAGGCCAAGCCAGTTTCTTTATTCATTAACCAATAAAAGCAACACAGAGACAAAGATAACTCCTGTAATTAATTAAGTAAA
This sequence comes from Myodes glareolus, assembly GCF_982192425.1. NCBI lineage: Eukaryota > Metazoa > Chordata > Mammalia > Rodentia > Cricetidae > Myodes > Myodes glareolus. The sequence continues at coordinate 22,449,403 of NC_142032.1, read as the reverse complement.
ATGCTTCAGGTTCCTGAGTGGCGGGTAGTGGGTCCAAGATTGGCCAGTCTCAAGCAGGGATGGCACAGTTCTCCAAGTGACTGCAGTGGGCCATGAGGGGCATCAAGTCCCATGAGGAGAGACAGATGGAAAGGCATGCCATGAGACCACGCCACAGGTCTCTGAAGGCAGCTGGTCCCGGGGAAGGAAGTCACATGGTGGGCAAGAGACAGAGACATGAATAAGAACACCATGTAGAGTGAGGTGGATATTTATTAAGTGGGTTATGTAAGGGAAGAGGAGAAGGGGAGAGCAGAGAGAGGACAAAAAGAGAGAGAGACAGAGAAAAAAGACAGAGAGAGAGAGACTGAAGGGGAAGAGAAGTGGGGAGAGACAGAAGCTGCCTCTTTGAGAGGGAGACAAAATAGGAAGGGACTAAAGCTGGAAGCTTAAGATCACCTGAGAGGGAGTGGGCGTGGCTTGTCTCTTAAAGGGACAGAGCAGACCATTATACCTCCCACATCAAATAATAATGTTTACTATTCTTGCATGTGAAATAATGCACTTTATTTAATTCCATATGTAATACATTGTTTTGTATCAAAAGTAGTCACCATCTGCTATTCATTTTCTCATATATTCTTCCTTTGTATTGCACCATGAGAAAAAAATTTAGAACTTTAAAAAATATTTTTGATACTTGGTGTTTTTATAACAAAATATCCAAAACAGTACAAATTGTAAATAAGCAAACAAAAATCAGGTACTCAGATCTCTCACAATCCTCAAATATTTTGGTCTGACCTGCTGGCTTGTTTTGTTCCAGCATCAGAATGTTTAACTATGAATGTAAGCAAATTTCAATTGATATGTTCATTTTCTTGTATCATGTTAATGCAGTCTTTTATCTTAATCCTACCTTTTGTGTTCAGGAGCATTTTAGGCAGTTGGAAATTAAACCTGGGTGACTCTTCAGTACTCACCAAAATTCCTTTCTGATACTTAAAAAAAGAAAGGAAAGTAAAAATTAAAGGAAAGAAAAGATTAAGGCAGCAGTATCATGGACCTATGTACTCTGGAACAGCTTGGACTTCTAACAACCAAGAATGAAGAAAGGAATAGGCATAATTAGTTGAATCTTAGTGACATCCTGTTGCTCTAGTTTTAGATCCCTGTCAACTCATTCTGATAAATTAGTGAAGAAATACATTGTTCTTGGGAATCTGGTATTATTAGTGCAGATTCTTCAATTATTCAATTTTATGATTTGAAATTTTGCTGATACTCTTTTAGTCCCGACTTTGATTTGTTTTGGTTTGAACCCCTGCTTCCATATCCAAACATAACAAAAGAAGATATCAGAAGATGAAAAGCTTCTGCTTGTTCTTGGCAGAATAAAATAATAAAATAAAAACATAATAAAAATGGAAATCATACCAAAAGCTATCTCTACATACCCCATCAAAATTCCACAACAATTCTTTACAGACCTTGAAAGAACAATGCTCAACTTCATAATGAAAAACAAAAATCCCACAATAGTCAAAACAATCCTGTACAATAAAGGAACTTCTGATGGCATCACCATTCCTGACATCAAGCTCAATTACAGACCTACAGTAATGAAAAATAGCTTGGTATTGGCATAAAAACAGAGAGGGTGACCAATGGAATCAAATTGAAGACCCAGATATTAATCCACACACCTATGAACACTTGATTTTTGACAAAGAATCTAAAATTAAACAATGGAAAGAAAGAAAGCAATTTCAACAAATGGTGCTTTCATAACTGCATGTCAACCTGCAAAAGAATGAAAATAGGTCCGTATCTATCCCCGTGTAAAAAACTCAAGCCCAAATGAATTAAAGACCTCAATATAAATCTGACTGCACAAAACCTGAGAGAAGAGAAAGTAAGAAGTAGCCTTCAGTGCATTGGCACAGTAGGCCATCTTCTAAATATAAACCCAGTAACACAGACCCTGAGAACAACAATAAATAAATGGGACCTCCTCATACTGAGAAGCTTCTGTAAAGTAAAGGACACAGAATAATAAAAAAGGTAGCCTACTGAATGAGAAAAGATCTTCACCATCATCACATCAGACAGAAATATATAAATAATTCAAAAAATTAGACATCAAAATTTCAAATAACCGAATTTATAAAATGAGATACAGAACTAAACAGAAAATTCTCAAAGAAATAATCAAAATGGCTGAAAGACACTTAAGGGAATGTTAAACATCCTTAGTCATCAGGAAAATGCAAATCAAAACAATTCTAAAATGCCATCATACACCTGTCAGAAAGGCTAAGATCAAAACCACAAATGATAGTCAATGTTGGAGAGGATGTGGAGTAAGGAAAATACTCATCCTTTGCTGGTAGAAATGCAAATTTGTACAACCATTTTGGAAATAAGTATGGTGGTTTCTCAGAAAATTGGGAATCAACCTACCTCAGGATCCAGCAGTACCATTCATGGGCATACACCCAAAAGATGCTCAATCATACTACAAAGACATATGCTCATCTCTCTTCATAGCAGTATTATTTGTAATAACCAGTACCTGGAAACAACCTAGATGCCCCTCAACAGAAGAATGGATAAAGAAAATATGCACATTTATTTACACATTAGAGTACTACTCAGTGGTAAGAAACAATGACATCTTGAATTGTGCATGCAAATGGATGGAACTAGAAAACACCACCCTGAGTGAGGTAACCCAGAGCCAAGAAGATGCATATGGTATCTATCACTCATAAGTGGTTACTAGCTATAAACAAAGGATATTTAGCCTATAGTTCATGATCCTAGAGAAGCTAAGTAACAAGGTTAAACCAAAAAAAATATATAAATAGATCCACCTGAACATTTAAAATAGATAAGATCAGGACAAAATTGGGAGTATAGGGGTTGATGAAAAAAGGAGGGTAGAATGGCAAGAGGAGGAGTGAAGGGAAGTGGTGATTAGAACTTGAGAAATTGGAATAGTTGAGATGGAGAAAGGACAGAGATGAAAGCAAATAAAGAGATATCTTGATTGAGGGAACCATTATGGGGTTAGCAAGAAACCTGGCTATAAAGAAATTCCCAGTAATTCACAAGGATGACCCCAGTTAAGACCCTAAGCAATAAAGGAGAAGCTACGGCTAAATCAACATATATATTTTAGAGGTATGTTGATTCCAAAATTTGGGTTTAAGAATTTATTGCTTTGGAAAAGAGGTTTTGCTTTTTTCCACAGAAGATGAGAAACTGTGGTTTGATGGAACAAGACCCTCTAAAATGTTGCAATGAATACCCCCAAACTTTGTACTTTATACAACAAAAAGCAGGAAGAAGGTTGAAGAGAACTATGCCCAAATTCCTTAAATGATTGTTTATAAATGTGTGTTTTCATTTAAAGAGGAATATGATATAGAGATCAATACTTTGCATTGGTATAGATCTTTGTTTACTGATAAAAATTTAAGGTCAATTTTGTTATATGTATATTTCTGCTTCTTATTAATGTATTGTTGTTATGCATCTCATTTAAAAATGTAATTTATAATTAAGAAATTCAGGCTAATAGATATTCATCTATAATAGTCAAACTTGTAGTTATGTTAGTTTGGTTTTCTAGATGTACAAAGAAGTATTTCAGATGGATTTTTTTCTTCAAATCTTTCAAAGAGTACAGAATATGGCACGTAAAATGTTTTAAAAACTTAGGACGTTTTATGACAATAAGACACATATGCTCCTGGCAGCACTAATCTACTTCAAGAGGATGATGAGCTTTTAATAGGCTCCTAATGGAGTTTGTTAGCCATTTGGGCAAGAAACTGTTCTGGACTGAACTGCTTGAATGGAATTTAATGACCACAAAAAAATGACTTTTCAAGCTGCCTAAAGAAGTTGAGACAGTTCTTTGGATTCTTGCTTCATGAAATGGTCTGACAGACATTCTGTAGAACACAGAAGAAAGCAACTGGTGGATTTGACATTGTAACAAAACAGATCTTCAAATTTCCTGCTTCATGGAAATGTATGCTGGTTACAATGGTCCTGTAGGCTGAAGATGTATTTCCCAACAATACAGAAGAACTTTGGGTACCTGTCTAAGCTGCAAGATATCTCTGACAATTCTAGAGTTTTGGAACTTGCTTGCAATACACACCTAGGGCCAGAAGCCATACAGACAACATGGAGGCAGCAGGAAAATAAAATATACAAGAAGAAAAAAAGGTAAAAAAAAACTTTAAGCAAAATATAGATTAAGTGAAACAGGTTAAAATAAGAACTAAGATATAGCTAAACATTCTTAACGAATAAAAAGTCTCAGTGTCATGATTTGGAAGCTAGTGGGTAGTCCAAAAGAAAGCTTGCTGCAGATGAGCATCTCCTGTTCTTACCTATCTATTTTAATTTAGTTTTGTATTAGTTCTAATTAGTTACAGCTTGCACTAGTGACAAGAGATTTCTTATTAGTTCCATTGGCTTAGAATACCTCTTCTAATCCTGTACCTTGAAGATATGTCTGTGAATGCTCCTGATGTTGAGGAGTATTTCTAGGATGCAAGAATAAAATGGGTCCTTTTTTGTATCCATTTTGTATCAAAACCAAAAGAAACAAATAAACAAACAGCAACAACAAAACATGTGTGGTTTCAAAACAGTAGCACAAACAGCTCTGACTCTTTCAGGAGGCTGAGCACTTGAATGGGGTTTGTGGTCCTGGATGCTTGTGTGCCTACTAGGGGTTATGTGGAAATTAGCAGAGACTGTGCCCATGGCTCAGTGCTCTCTGATTTGACAGGTTGTGGATTGTGGTCTACTAGGCATGTACAAGCAGGAGAGCTTGGCAGATTCCTACTGCAATACACAGAGATGTTTCCTATTAACGAATCAATCCCACACCAGTTATGTTTTAAGGGGTTATTTATTTGGCGGGGGGTAAAACTTACATACACCATAAACCGTCAGGAAGGGAGCCTAGTCGCAGGAGCCGGGAGCAGGAGCCAGGAGCAAGCACCGGAACCAAGAGCCGGAACCAAGAGGGCCTATTCCGGATATGTTTCTCTTTTTAAAAGAGAAATATACCACGCCCCAGTGGGCTGGTATTTCAGCAGCTATTGGCTGACGGAGCGGAAGTCGCTCCCCGCTGCACTGTGGGCTCGTATTTCAGCGACTATTGGTTGAGGCAGCGGAAGTTACTCCCACAACAGTTTCCATATCATGCAATTTGCAGCATGGCAGATTTAGCTTTTGATCAGATAAAAAGTGTTTATATGCTGCACAATGCTACCCAGAGTTGAGGTGGTGAGGATGACTCCCACCCAGGGGTTCTAGACTCTGTGGTGAACTATCTCCACCGTATTTTAAACCTGAGAGAGGTGGAGACAGCCCCCAGGGCTGGTGAGACCAAGATGCTTAGAATTTTAAAAATCACTTCTGGACAGAAAAAGATTTCAGGTACACAATAGGAAAGACTAAGGCATAAAAGAACTCTAAATGAGAAACAGTGTGTTTAAAAAATATACATAGGCTTGGTAGAGAGAAGAAAAATAGTACAGAGATTTGGGGGAAAAGTAAATTAATTTTAAAAAGTAAACAAGGTCATTGAAGAGGAGTACAGACAGCCGTAGATAAAGAAATAAAGAAAAATAAGTGACATTTAGATGGAAAATACAGAGAGTCTGGATTATGAATATTATTGTGTTTTCTTTAAATTTTTTGACTGTAAAGAACCTAACTCAGCACAGAGAGACATTTCATTTTATGGGCTGGTAAACTAAACCATCATATATATTTTAAAGTTTTCTTGACTTCAAAATTTGGGTTTAGTGACATGTTATTTTGGAAAAGAGCTTCTTTTGTTCCCACAGAAGATATAAACCTGTGGAATCCTTTCAAATTTATGTGGATTGATGCACCAAGACCCACAAAAAGTTTACCATGAGCACCCCTAAAAACACTTCACCCAACAAAAATCAAGAAGCAATTTGGAGAAAACTATGCCAATATTCCCAAATAATGTTTACAAGTATTTGTTTATATTTAAAGGAAGAAATGCTATACAGATGGATACTTTACACTGGTATAGATTTTGGTTTATTGATACAAATTTTAGATTAGATCACTTTTGTTTTATATATATATATATGTATATATATATATATATATATATATATATATATATATATATATTACTGCTCTTGATTAAAGTATTGTGTTTGTGAAGCCTTTTAAAAATTTTAATGTAGCCAGTTCTGCGCAGACCACCACAGAAGAAGGACGTGACTTGCCAGCTGAAAAAGAGAAGCACTTTCTTCAAACAGTTCAAAGTATTGTTAGAAGTGAAAGGCGTGCTTGCCCTTTTGGCTGTGAGGACCCTGGCCAGCAAGTGGTCTCGATCCTGTACCAGAAGATCAAGGTAACACAGACATCCCTCAACCCCCTAAACTTTCTGGTCAATCTGCAGGAGCTTCTCTCCCCGGCTACCGCCTCCCTCTTTCTATCCCATCCCAGCTTGCTCCCAGGCACCCCTTCCCTTCCTTGGGGTCATAAGATCCCCCAACTCAACCTGTTTTGGGGCTGAGGCTCTGGGGACAAAGTGGTGTGTGAAACAGGGCAGGAGTTCCTTTGTTTCACTGAGCCTGAAAACAGCAGGACTTCAAACTAAAATAAATCAGAAGAGATGTAGATGGACACTTTATACTCATAACAGGAACAATTCATCAGGATACTTTATACTCATAACAGGAACAATTCATCAGGATTAAGTCTCAATTCTGAATATCTATGCCCCTTATATAAAAGCACCCACTTATGTAAAAGAAATATTACTAGAACTCAACGCATACATCAAACCACACACACTAATAGTAGGAGACTTCAACACTCCTCTCTTGCCAATGGACAGGTCAATCAGACAGAAACCTAACAGAGAAATAAGAGATTTAATGGAGGCAATGAACCAAATGGACTTAACAGACATCTATAGAACATTCCACCCAAATAGGAAAGAATATACCTTCTTCTCAGCATCTCATGAAACATTGTAGAAAATTGACCACATACTCGGTAACAAAGCAAACTTTCACAGATACAAAAAAAAAATATTAGTAACCACATATGTCTTATCAGATTACCATGGATAAAGTTAGAATTTAACAATAATTCTACCCCCAGAAAGTCACAATCTGAGGAATACTGAACAATCAACTACTGAACCACCCCCAGGTCAGGGAAGAAAAAAAGAAAGAAGAAAAACAGAAAGAAATTAAAGTCTTCCTTGAATTCAACGAAAATAAAGACACAACATTCCCAAACCTATGGGACACTATGAAAGCAGTGCTAAGAGGAAAGTTCATAGCTCTAAGTGCCCACATTAAAAAAATGGAGAAAGCTCACATTAGAGACTTTACTGCACAGCTGAAAGTTCTAGAAGAAAAAGATGCAGACTCACCCTGGAGAAGGAGAAGACTGGAAATAATCAAACTGAGGACTGAAATCAACAAAATAGAAACAGAAAACAATCCAAAGAATCAATGAAACGAAGAGCTGGTTGTTTGAGAAAGTCAACAAGATTGACAAACCTTTATCCAAACTAATCAAAAGGCAGAGAGAGAACATGCAAATTAACAAGATCAGAAATGAAAAGGGGGACATAACAACAGACACTGAGGTAATTCAGAGAATCATTAGGTCTTACTTCAAAAGCTTATATGCCACAAAGTTGGAAAATGTAAAAGAAATGGACTTGTTTTTAGATAAATACCATTTACCAAAATTACATCAAGACCAGGTGAACAATTTAAAAAGACCTATAAGTCATGAGGAAATAGAAGCTTTCATAAAAAACCTCCCAACAAAAAAAAGCCCAGGACCAGATGGTTCTAATGCAGAATTTTAGCAGAACTTCCAAGAAGAGCTGATACCTATACTCCTTAATGTGTTTCACGGAATAGAATCAGAAGAGTCATTGCCAAACCCTTTTAATGAAGCTACAGTCACCCTGATTCCAAAACCATACAAAGATTAACCAAGAAAGAGAATTACAGACAAATCTCACTCATAAACATCGATGCAAAAATTCTCAATAAAATTCTGGCAAACAGAATCCAAGAACACATCAAAAACATTATCCATTACGATCCAGTAGGCTTCATCCCAGAGATGCAGGGCTGGTTCAACATATGCAAATCTATCAATGTAATCCATCATATAAATAAACAGAAAGAAAAAAATCATATGAACATTTCATTGGATGCTGAAAAAGCATTTGACAAAATTCAACAACCCTTTATGATAAAGGTTTTGGAGAGGTTAGAGATACAAGGATCATACTTAATTATAATAAAACCAAAATATAGCAAACCAAAAACTAATATCAAATTAAATGGAGAGAAACTCAAAGCCATTCCATAAAAATTAGGAACAAGACTGTCCACTCTCACCATATCTCTTCAACATAGTGCTTGAAGTTCTAGTAATAGTAATAAGACAATATAAGGAGATCAAAGGGATTCAAATCATAAAGGAAGAAGCCAAACTTTCATTATTTGCACATTATATGATAGTGTACATTAGTGACCCCAAAAACTCCACCAAAGAACTCCTACAGCTGATAAACACCTTCAGTGATGTGGCAGATCAACTCAAAAAAAAAAATCAGTATCCCTCCTATACACAAAAGATAAAGAAACAGAGAGGGAATTCAGAGAAACTTCACCTTTTACGATAGCCATGAATATCATAAAGTATCTTGCGGAAACTCTAACCATTTAAGAGAAAGATCTATTTGACAAGAACTTTTAGGCATTGAAGAAAGAAATTGAAGAAAACACCAGAAAATGGAAGGATCTCTCATGCTCTTGGATGGGTAGGATCAACATAGTAAAAATGGCAATTCTACCAAAGGCAATCTATAAATTCAATGCAATCCTCATTAAAATCTGAACAAAATTCTTCAGAGAACTTGAGAGAACAATAATCAACTTTATATGGAAAAAACAAAAAACCCAGGAGGCCAAAACAATCCTATACAATAAAGGAACTTCTGGAGGCATTACCATCCCTGACTTCAAGCTCTATTACAGAGCTACAGAAATGAAAACAGCTTGGTATTGGCATAAAAACAGAGAAATCAACAAATGGAATTGAATCGAAGACCTGGATATTAACCCACAAACCTAAGAACACCTAATTTTCAGCAAAGGAGCTAAAATTATACAATGGAATAAAGAAAGCATCTTCAAAAAATGGTGCTTGCCTAGCTGGAATTCAACCTGTAGAATAATGAAAATAGATTCATAACTATCACCATGCACAAAACTAAATTCCAAATGGATTAAAGACCTCAATATAAATCTGACCACATTGAATCTGGTAGAAGAGAAAGTGGGAAGTAGTCTGCAACAGATGGGCACAGGATACCACTTCCTACATATAACCCCAGTAGCACATACAATAAGGGCAACATTGAATATATGGGACCTCCTAAAACTGAGAAGCTTCTGTAAAGCAAAGGACACTGTCATTAAGACAAAAAGGCATCCTACTGAATGGGAGAAGATCTTCACCAACCCCTCATCAGACAAAGGTCTGATCTGCAAAACATATAAAGAACTCAAGAAACTAGACTTTCAAATTCTAATTAACCCAATTAAAAAATGGGGCACTGAACTGAACAGGGACTTCTCAACAGAAAAAGTGCATGTGGCCAAGAGACATTTAAGGTCATGTTCAACTTCCTTAGCAATCAGGGAAATGCAAATCAAAACAACTTTGAGATACCATCTTACACCTGTCAGAATGGCTAAAATCGAAAACACCAATGATAGCCTTTGCTGGAGAGGATGGGGAGTAAGGGGAACACTCATCCATTGCTGGTGGGAATGCAAACTTGTGCAACCACTTTGGAAATCAGTGTGGCATTTTCTCTGGAAATTTGAGATCAACCTACCCCAGGATCCAGCAATACTACTCTTGGGAATATACTCAAGAGATGCCCTATCATACTACAAAAGCATTTGTTCAACTGTGTTCATAGCAGCATTATTTGTAATTGCCAGAATCTGGAAACAACTTAGATGCCCCTCAATGGAAGAATGGGTAAAGAAAATGTGTAATATATACACATTAGAGTACTACACAGTGGTAAAAAGTAATGACATCTTGAATTTTGCATGCAAATGGATGGAAATAGAAAACACTATCCTGAGTGAGATAACCCACACCCAAAAAGATAAATATAGTATGTACTCACTTATTTGTGGACTCTAGCCGTAAACCAAGCCTATAGTTCACAAAACCAGAGAAGCCAAATAACAAAGTTAACCCAAAGAAAAACATGTAGTTATCCTCCTGGAAATTGGAAGCAAACAAGATTGCCTGGCAAAAGCTGTGAGCATGGGGGTGGGGGCAGGGGTAGGGGTGCAGTTGGGGGAAAGGGGAGAGGGGGACAGGGAAAGGAGAAGGGAAGGACTGGCAACAGCTTGGGGGAGTCGGTGGGTGGAGATGGAGGAAGGGCAGATATAGGAGCAGGGAAGAAGATACCTACATTAAGGGATCCATTTTAGGGTTGGCAAGAGACTTGGCTCTAGAGGGGATCCCAGGTTTTCCACGGGGATGTCCTGAGCTAGGTCCTTGGACAGCAGAGGAGAGAGTACCTGAATGGTCCTTTCCCCACATTCACGCTGATGATTATCTTGAATATCATCATAGAATCTTCAACCGGTGATGGATGGAGATAGAGACAGAGACCCTCATCAGAGCAACGGACTGAGCCTCAAGGTCCAATTGAAAGGCAGAAGGAGAAAGTCCTGAACAAAGAAGTCAGGACTTTGAGGGGTTGGTCTACCAACTGAGGCAGTGTGCCTGTTCTAATGGGAGATCACCAAATCCAGCTGTACCGGGTCTGAATGGGCATGTGATCAAACCAGACTCTCTTATTGTGGCTGATAATGGGGGCTGACCGAAAAGTCATTGATAAAGGCACTGGGACTTGTTTTTACAACATGTTCTGGCTTTTTGGGACCCTAGTCTATATGGATGCACAGCTCCCTAGGTCTGGATGTAGGAGGGAGGGCCTTGGACTTCCCACAGGGAAGGGTTCCCTGCCCTCTCTCAAGCATGGTGGGAGAGGGAAGAAGGGGTGTGGGGGAGCGGTAAGGGATTGGAAGAAGGGAAGGAAGTGTAAATAATTGAATGAAAAAATTAAAAATTAAAAAAATAAAATAAAAATGTAATGTATAATTAAGAAATATAGGTTAATAGATAATCATCTATAATAGTCAAACTTGTAGTAATGACAGTTAGATTTCCTAGATATAGATATATTTCAGATTGATAGGCATTTCTCAAACCTTTCAAAGACTACAGAATATGGCATTTAAAACGTTTAAGAACTTAGGAATTTTCATGACAATGAGGCACATCTGCTCCTGGCAGCACCAAGCTACTTCAAGAGGAAGTTGGGCATCAAAGAGGCTCCTTATGGTTTTGATTAGCCATCTGGGCACGAAACTGCTCTTGCCTGGAAAAATTGAAGTTATGCTGCATTAACTGGACATGTAAGACCCACAGAGAAGTGACTTCTGAATTTTTCTAAATGCGAGGCAGTGCTGTGGAGTTTCTGCTTCATGAAAGTGTCTGCCAGACATTCTGCAGGACACAGAAGAAAGTGACTGATAAACTGCCAATATAGGTGAAATTGTCTTTCAAATTTCCTACTTCATGAGAAAGTTTGCCAGATATTATGGGCGTGTAGGCCGAAGATGAATGCTCTTTCAATATAGAAGAACTTTGAGTGACTGTCCCAAACTCAATTCTAGAGTTTTGGAAGTTGTTTACAATGCACTTCCTGTTTACTTAAGTAATATTATATCCTTCTGGAGACTTTGATGGAGTTGAAGAATAGATAGGTATAGTTATACTTTTCCTTAGCCATGATAAAAGATAAAGTAGATATAAATATTATAACTATAATTCTTGCTTTGTGCTTGTTTTATGTAATTTTACTATGTTAAAGTAAAACCTTTCTTTTTATTTAAACAGAAAAGGGAAAATGGAGAGGGAAGACCTTCTTTATATGTGTTGCTTTGGTTGGTTAATTAATAAAGAAACTGCCTTGACCTGTGATTGGTTAGAAGAGAGTTAGGCAGGGAAAGCTAAGCAGGATGCTGGGAGAAAGAAGGTGGATTCATTAGATGCCTTGTAGCCCTCAGAGACAGATGCACCAGAACTTTGTCAGTAGGCCGCAAGCCTCATGGTAAATATAAAATAATGGGAATGGGATAAATTAAGATGTAAGATTTAGCTGATAAGAAGTTAGAGCTAAAAGGCCAAACAGCGATTTAATAATATAGTTTCTGTATGATTGTCTTGGGTCTGAGCAGCTGGGAATGAACACGCAGACTCTTACAACAGGATAGGCTACGTATCAGAAGGAATTTACAGAGCTGACAAAAAGAAATGATTTTAAATGATATTCTGGGATAACCATCAATTAAATGTCTTCAGAGAGTCTTCTTCTGGCAGGTGATATGAGCCAATGCAGAGGCCCCTAGTCAAACATTAGGCAGAATGTGGAAAGTTCTATGAAGGAGGATGAGGGAGAACTGTCAGAGCCAGGGGAGTTAAGGATCCCAAGAGAACAAATCACACAGAATTAACTAAGAATGACTCATAGAAACACACAGACTGAAGCAGAAATAATGCAGTCTGCATGGATCTGCACTAGGTCCTCTGAAAATGTTTTGGTTGTTTAGTTTGTTTCTAGTAGGGCTTTTTAACAGTGGCATGGAGGTATCTTTGATAGTTTACCCTGATCTTGGTGCCCTTTTCTTCTTATTGAGTTTCTTCATCCATCCTCAGTGTGGGAGGGGGTTGCCTCGTCTTATTACATCTTGTTATACCTTGTCCAGTTGATAGGCCCAGGAGGCCTGCTTTTCTCTGAAGGGAAACAGAGGGGCAGTAGATCTGCTGGAGAGGGTATGTTGTGGTGTGGTAGGAGTAATGGATAGATATGATTAGGAAATATTATAAAATAGAAGAATAAATAGAAAGAAAAAAGAGTTATATTGCTTCCTACACTGTTTGATTGGTTCCTTTTCCTCCAAAAATAGACTCTCTCATGCTTGTATATGTGTGTTTCTACATGTGGAAACTATATATGAAAATGGACCCTTTCTTCCATGACATGTAAGATGTGCATCTATATCTGTATTGTATCCTTGAGTGAAAAGAAATGATATTTGTGTTTCTAGGCCTTGCTAATTTAAACACAATGAATGATTTCCTTATCCGTTCACATACAGTACAGCTTTCTATTTGATATCATGACATTGTGAATAACAAAAAATACCAGATGAACTAGAGCAAGAAGGTGGTGAAACACACATGCACAAACGCATAGAGAAGAAGAGAAGACTCAGAAACATTAGCACCAAACATCCAAGTGCTGACTTCAAATGTTACTGAAGGCACATTAGCCACATCACTGTGACTGGTCTCAAACTCCTCTTTGCTCCTTACATGATCTTTATCTTGAAATATATTCTTTGTATTTTCTCTATAGAACAAAGGAGAAAAATGTTATTTCCCATATGTCTTTTAGAATCAAGATATTCTTGTAACTTGGTGTCTCTGTGTGAGGTTTTTTGCAGGGGACAATTATATTAACATCTTTGTCATCAGTATTGCTTGACAGAAAGGAATTTTCCCATCCAGAGATGTTTGAACCTGGTCATTTTTTGGATGCAGAATGGAACTTTAAGAAAAGCAAATATGTCACGGCTTTTTCAACAGGTAACAGAAACTCATTTTCATGGCAGGAGGATCAGAGGGGAATTTACAGTGACACCCAAGGGACTGGTAGATTGTAATTTCTGATGATAAGTAACAGTGTGTCCTTGACACGTCTTTTCCCAGTCAGAATCAAATTTGGAGCTTACAATTTTTCACAAATTTCAATAAATAAAGAATTATAATGGTTATACTATTTGCAGTCTTTCTTTATATATATATTTCAGGGACACCAAACACATCATTCTAGAAAGTACATGTCACTTTGCTTCTGATTAATCACCATCGACATGAAAACTCTAACAAAATTTGAATTTATTTCTATGGTGATCCACTTTTCTCCAAGCTCAGCTATACAGAAACACATTCCATAGCTACAGATAATTTCCAGTGGGCATGAAGCCCACTCAGGGAAACAGATAAGCAAACAGGTTAATGTAGTTGGATGTGTGGTTGGAAAGAATCACTCATCCCTGAGCAAGAGGGTTGCTGGCTCTCCACAATTTGCACAATTCTGCACAATTTCCTCTCTAATGTTTCAAATATAAAACACAAAACTGAATGACCATTTAAATTGATAACTTCCCTCATGCTTCAAAGAACATAAGTAATAGACAAAAAATCATACTATTTTGTAATTTTATTTTTATTGTTTGAGTTTCAAACAAGTATATAATGTCTTCTGACCAAAATTGCTCCCATAGTTGAACCCAATCATCACATGCACTTAACCCTCACCTTGCACTATTCTAACAACTTTATACACTTTTAAAAGCACAGAGCAATGTCCTTCTAGTATGCTTATGTGTTTAGTGATATCCACTGATACATGAATAATGTAGACATGGCCAAACTGATAACTAAAACTGAATCTCTCTCTCTGAGTAGCCTCTAACTTTCAATATCTCTTCATTAAAGGTGAGACACTTTTGAGCATATTCCCAGTACTGGCTTGAATTTTGACTGGTAAAGGTAATATATGACTGGATAGATAACTCACCAATTAATAATTAATAATAGAGCTTGCTTCTCTTACCACAACCTGATAAATGCCCATAACTCTTCTTAGGTAGCTCACACACATCTGTATTTCCTGCTGCAGTGTCCCGACTTGCAGGAAACGGATCAGGGTTTGTCTTTGGGTTCAGCATTGTATGTCAGACTGAGTAATGTAAAATATAATAGTATTATTTCTACTCATCCAAATTATACAAAATAAGCAGAAATCATCTTCATGACCACAGCTATATATGTGCTCAATAGATGGAATATTTTCACAAAATAAACACACAAACAGTGGGAAAACACCCAAAGCTGTTCTTATGGAAGAAGTGAAGTGACATGAGAGATATTGCGATACAGGCAACTGGTGTTCAGAGTTAGGGGTCCTGTAAGCCTGGTTAGACAGGATTATTTTCATCAGATAATTATTTCCCTGATCCATTGATAGCTGAATTTTCCATTGCTGTATGCTGTATACTTCCACAGGCCCCTGCATTCTTCCCTTTTCTGTTTAACAAAAAGGAAGCATGTCAATATCACTTACTGCAGCAACGAATGTAGATAGCTGAAAGTCTGAAGATGATTAAAAGACTGACAAGTGTTCATTGAAATGATTCAAAAATTAACTAGATTAATAATCTTTATCTTTATTTAATCAATAGTTATATTATCAATCAATAATAGAACATTTATATTTCTTATCAATAATCAATATTTACAATCCAAAACAAATAATCTGTAGGATAGAAGGTGAAAGTTATTCTAAACACCTTGTAGGTGTAGCTCAGAAAATTTCTAATCCAAAAAAGTGCAGAGAAGTAATATAAAGATCTATAATTGCTAATATGACACAATGTTGAGTGTGTCTAAATATTTTAAATCAAAGCTATCATAAAAGAATAGCTTTTTGTAGAACATTAACTTTATCTATTAATCTTGGATCAATTTCTTTTTCAGTGATCAATTGAAATGAAATATATTTAGATAAAGAGTTTACCTGAATAGCAGTATTATTTAAATCAAGGTTGTTGCTGAAGCTGATAAGTATCTTTAAATTTGCAATTAAAGCAATTCACAAACCAATTTGACTATGAGAGGGCAATAAAAACCTGTCTCAAAGCATACAGAGCAGTAATTATACAAGAAAACAATTTTCAAAAGTACATAACAAGAGTGTGTGAGAAAATACACATATTAGCACTCAGTAGTGCTTTCCAAAGCTAGATTAGAAGTTTACTGGAATTCTATTGGTTAATTTTAAAACTCTGAAATTTTGAAGTCTTAGGGTAACATTAGCACAGCAGTGCATATAAAGCATTTTTTTATTTTTTGCATACGTTATTTCACTTTTTAAACCTTTACATCTTGTACTTACATATCTTATTTCATTTTATTAGACCCTAGGAACTTACACAAACAATCATTCACATCCTAAAACCCTTATACACCTCAGACACTTTCTTAGACTTTCCAAACCTGCCTAGATTTTAAACTTTTCCTTTCAAACTCCTCATTTGGCAGGCACACAAGTGTTTCATTGCTGAGAGCAGTCTTGCTATTAAGTTCCTTTGAACAAAAAAAAAACAGTATAAAGTTAAAATGAAACCTCTTTTGTGCTTTTCTCTCTTTTCAGAGTCTGGTAGCAAGGTTAATAGTGTCTTTCTTGATTGGAAAGTAGTAGCTCTGGGAAAGTGAGTCAGGGGTTGGACTTTTAAGAATGAATATAACTGAAAAGCCATCTGAAACCTTGGTGGAGGAGCAGGTATATTACCTGCTGTTAAACTGACAATGTTATCATCACTTTAGTCATTAATGTTACCAGAGACTGAGAAGGATATACTATAGCCAGAAATATAGTTCAAATTGCCTATCTGCCAATCAAAATGGAAGAGATGAAGCCATTGCTAAGACTCCTGTGGTCTCTATTAATTATTTGGGGTCAGTAGATCTTCAGCTGTCATACATGACAGTATTAAATTTTCTGCCAGATCAAAGTCTGGGGGATTTTCCTGAAGAGGAGGAACTTGGGGGACAGACCTTACTTTGACCAGGAAGAGTAGGACTATCAACCCCAAAATGTCCAGTATGTGGAGTCCTGGCAGCAGGTGAGACATGTGGGAATTTATCCCAGTGCTTAATATTATCACAATTCAAGAGAAGTTGTTGTGCCCCATTATTTCTTTGGAGACCTTGATGTCACCATTAGGAGCTTGGGTCTCTTTCTGTCGTACTGAGCTTTTTTAATCATACAATTTAAAGACTATTTTCAACATATCTCTGAAAAGATTTTAGGACCATTATCTCTTAAATATGTGTAAACTAAGCAAGCTTTGACTGTTTTTAATTACCTGCTTTAGGCTTGACTTTGAAAACAAACAAAGTTGGCAATGCTTATTATTGTAATTAATTACACTAGTACTTAGGATGGTGACAAATACAGTTCCGAACACATCCAACAATTTGGTAATTTATAAGGTGACTGACTATAAACTTACAAGCCTTAATTATATTTAACAGGATATAATAAATTACGAGTTTTTCTTTTTCCTTTTTATAAAATTAGGACTTTAATGTTTATCCCTGTTAGATTTATACTTAAAAATAACAATTATGAATTGAAGATATTTTAGTAGCAATAAAAGTGTTTTATCATAAAGTCAACAGGGCAACTGGAAATATATCTGATCCTTTTACAGTGTACCATCATAGACTAACAGAGGTTTTTGTATGACATAGTTTATTCGAAATAGCTAAAGCTTTACAAAGTAAACAAACACAAAGAAGATAGAGAAATATTACTGTGAACCTGAATAGTTATTAGAAATTGTAGACATTATTTACAAAATATACCTTGTTTATCAAACATATGTGGTAAATTACCTACATTTTCAAGGACCCAGTGTTAAAAAGTTAACAAAGGCATAAGTAATACTGTGTAAGTCTCTAATTCAGCTTTTGTTAACCTGAGCCAGTCTTTATAACCTTAAATTTTTATCATTATATAAAATCCATACCAATATAAAATACCTTTGAGACATGTGGTTGTTTCCTTAGTCTTAGAAAGAGATATAATGATAAGCAGAGATTTCATTAGGACAAAGAAGATTCATAATTGCTGCTTTATGAATTTGTGGTCATCTTCATATAGTGAAGTTACATGGCTTGTACTCTTTAATTTAAGAAAATTGGCTGTCAGTCATGTGTCTTCTTGCATCTTGATATGGTTGTTAGACAAGATGGAGGAGTACTACATGTATGCTATTTAAAAACATGTTTTACTAAACAGTATTTAAATCTAAGTTACATATACAATATATTCTAGACAAGAGTTAAGTCACATATATATGATGTCATAGAAAATTTAAATTACCTATGTAAAGATTTTAATTATATATTATTTTTTTCTAATTTTAAGACAAAATTATATTACATATTTTACAGATTTTTAAAACATATCCAATGAACTTGCAAATACTGAGTGTACAGAGACAGGTATAATTTTTGAGAAATTGGAAACCAGCTGCACTAATTTCCCGCTACAAATCTGTACTGCGAAGATGTTGTTTGAGCCAGGGAGGAGAAAGAGTCAAAAATTAAAATTCCACTGGTGGAAATTTCTATTAGTTTTATGAGGAATATGTGTGAGCAGAAGCTGTGACGCGCAGGAAGAACTGAGAGACAGTGCAGTGGAACTGAAAGCTAGAATAGAGCAGGGATGAAAGGAAACTTTAAGTGTGTTTTGTAGAGAGAATTAGGAGAGTGTAGAAGGCAAAAGCCAAGAGATGAAAGTAGAAAGTTTCCCAGTAGGTGGGCTGCCTTCTGGCATAGAAGTCTGCAGGAGACAGAAAGACACTCATGACATAGACATGGTGAGGAATTGGTAAGGGACAAGGAGGAACATGCAGGACTTCCACTAGAGAGATGTGACCAATATCATAGAATCCATGAAGGGTGTAAAGAAGATACAGGAACTCCAGCAGGGTATAAGAGACAGGAAAGACAATGTCATAGAAACCCAGAAGAATTCAGGGAGCTGTAGTACTTAGCTGGCCTCTCCTAAGGAAAGGCAAAGAAATTTGCAATGTAGAGGCTGAGAACGGCACAAGAAAGAAATAAAACAAGTGGCTAGAGGAGGAGAGGGGACAGAGCAGGAGAAAAAAATAGCTATCTACATGGGGTTAGCAGGCAAGAGGCATAGCAGGCTGCAGGAGCCAGACAAACACACAGATGCTCATGTGAAGGGCAAAGCAGGCCAGAGCCAAGAGAGATAAATAGTTAGAAATCAAGTCGAGGGAAGAGACAAAGCAGCTGAAGACTGGAACTCTGGTATTTGAAATCAAATATTGAGGGAGGCAGAAGCAGCTGACACAAACGATCTTTCCATACTGTAGGAGAAATCAATCAGCAGCTTGGTCTCGAGTAGTTGAGTTCATTTGGAAGAGAACTAATTTATAACATTCTCATGATGTTGGAACCAAACAAATGAATGCAATAAATGAAAACAGGGGGATAGGATTATTCCTAGGTACAATGAAGGAGAAATGATATGGTAAACTGGAGGGATAATATAATCAGAGGTAGGAATATCTGGGATGATCCAGAGTAAATACAGACTGAAATCCTGCGAGGAAATCGGGGTGAGGGAACAGAGAAGCTCTAGAGCAGCTTCCTACCAAAAAGAGAAACCTGATCAAGAAGCTGACAAAGAGGGTAGCCAAAAAAAAAGAAATAGATAACCAAAATGCCTGGATTATAAGGGGAAAGGCATTTGGGAAACAAGAAAATCAGACAGAAGACTTAGACATAGGAATTTTTGACCCTTGGCTATAGAAAGTGCTTCTGGAAGAAGCAGAGGGACTCACCAGCCAGGCAGGACCATTTGTCAGGTGAGAACAAGTTGCAATTGGCCTACTTCTTTATTTTCTTCCCCACCTCCAGCTCTGACTACCTTTTAGCAACAGAGCTACAAATCCATCAATAGTATCTTAAAGACAGAACATTTACACAAGGAATAGGTAGAATGGATCAGATGAAAACATATCGGGCTTAGTACAGAAAAAAGTGAAATAGAGAATAGGAAGCCTCTTTTTATTCTTTGGCACTCTTATCACTCGCAATATTTGTAAATGTCCTGAACATTGGGATCGAAGGTGACATATTTGGATTCATTATCTAAGAAATCTTGATTCAAGATTTCATTGTAGAACCAAATAAATTTGGGATCCTTCAGGTATGGATGACACCATTCCTTGGGTAAGAAAGAAAAGAAGGTACTAATCCTTAAGTGGAAGGCATACTTAGAACTCAGAGAAGAACAAGAAAGACAAAGTGCTCAATGGAGAATCATCACACTCAGTAGGGGTCAGTTCTAAAAGACAGAGGAGACTAGGTACCTGGTACCCGTGCTTACAAGTGAAGTTAAATGGCAAAAACTGATCATTTGAAGCTTCACCTGAGGGGAAGAATCAAATGTTAGGTCAGTAAAAAGTGTCAAAAGTAGCTTTAGTCCCCATGGCTCAGGGTACCTTTGCCTCCAAGAGTGTTAAATTTTCAAAGATAACTTGTTTAAATTCAGGGAAGTGTTTATGCTGGTCAGACTGGCAGCATACCAATTGCCAGTGTTTGATGGATCACTGAGCAATGAGAAAGCCAGAAGCAGATACATTTTGACTGTGGCAGATGGATGGGGTTTAGTGTGGCTCAGAACCCAGAGGGGAACACATTGCTCAGAAGAGCCAATCCACATCCCTGCACCAGTATAAGCTTATGTAAGAAAGGGTGCTCTGGCAATTGGAAGACAAAGAAATAACACAAAATCACACCATGCCGAAGACCTTATGGAAGAGATTTATTGGGGAAGGTGTAAATGCAAATGGCTTCCACTGAGAAGGCATGGAAATAGAGAGGAGGCTCTGATAGTAGGAGATATGTAGGGGAGTTTAAAGTTTATCCATATGTAAAATATATGACAGTGATGCAGTGGGAATGTGTCATAGGTGTCTTTACTAATGACACTTCACACTGGACTCAGGTGATGATAGCTCTTGAAGGAGGTGGGAGATGGAGAATCATCTGGTTCTGTTATGTTGGTGAATGTGCTTGATTAGCTATATATATATATATGTAAATTTAATTTTAAAATATGTAACCTGAGGACTCTTCCCTGCCCCCACTGTCACTCTTTTGTCTCCTGTGTCCTTGGATTACCAGCTGTCCCTATTTCAGTGCTGAGGAATTCTATCCAGAGGGCTGAGTCTGGGCTATCCAGGGTGGTCTGTCCCAGAAGAGAGCACAGCCTCACCCCTCAGCTTATGCTGCAGGCTCTTCAGAGGTCCACTCAACCCTACCCTGCCACCAAGGTCACCCTTCTATCTCCTGTGTCCTTGGAATACCAACAATCCCTACTTCAGTGCTGAGGAGTTCCATCCAGAGAGGAAGACATGGGCAGGTGCCAAAGCAAGAATTCCTCCAACAACCTGAAAGGCAACATGATATCACCAAAATCCAGGGATCACGAAACTAGAAGATGTGAACACCCTACTCCAGAAGAAATAGAAGAAATCGACTCTAAGCAAAACTTTATGAAAATAATAGAGGAATTTAACAGGAGGTGAAAATCTGCCATAAAGAAAAGGAAGAGAAGTGCAACAAAAAGACTGAAAAATGAATAAAGAAATGGAAGAGAAGTATAACAAAAAGTTCGAGGAAATGAGTAAATCCCTAAATGACACCCTGGGAAAGCAAGAAAAAGCAATCAAACAGGTAATGGAAACAGTTCAAGATTTGAAAACTGAAATGGAGGCAATGAAGAAAACACAAACTGAGGGCCGGCTGGCTATGGAAAATCTAGGTAAATGAACGGAGACTTCAGAAACAAGCATAACCAATAGAATACAAGAGATAGAGGAACGAATCTCATACTCTGAAGGCACCATAGAGAAAATAAACGCGCTGACCAAAGAAAACAGCATATCCAACAAATTCTCATCACAACACATTCAGGAAATGTGGGACACAATAAGAAAACCAAATCTAAGAATAATAGGGGTAGAAAAAGGAGCAAAATTGTAGATCAAAGCCCAGAAAATTTATTCAACAAAATTATAGAAGAAAACTTCCCCAACCTAAAGAACGATATCCCCATGAAGGTTCAAGAAGCATACAGTACACTGAACAGACTGGATCAAAAAAACACTTCCCCTCGCGATATAATAATCAAAACACAAAACATTCAGGTTAAAGATAGAATATGAAGAGCTGCAAAGGAAAAAGGTCAAGTAACTTATAAAGGTAAACCTATCAGACTTACGCCGGACTTTTCTATGGAAACCATGAAAGCAAGAAGGTCCTGGATAGAGGTACTGCAGAAACTAAGAGACAATGGATGCAAACCCAGACTACTATACCCAGCCAAGCTATCGTTCGCTATCAACGGAGAAAACAAAATATTCCAGGATAAAAATAAATTTAAACAATTCGTAGCCACAAATCCAGCCTTACAGAAAGAATTAGAAGGAAAATCACAACTCAAGGAATCCAACGTTGCCAATACTGCCTACAATTACTCAGACATCTAAAGACCCTTCACAAGCACAACTCAAAGAAGGAAAACACACACTCAACTACCCCGCCCAAAAAAGAGGAAAATATCCTGAGTCAACAACCACTGATCATTAATATCTCTTAATATCAATGGACTCAATTCACCTATAAAAAGGCACAGATTTAGAGATTAGATACAAAAACATGATCCAACATTCTGCTGCTTACAAGAAACACACCTCAACCACAAAGACAGACACCTACTCAGAGTAAAGGGTTGGGAAAAAGTGTTCCAAGCAAACGGACCTAAGAAACAAGCAGGTGTGGCCATTCTAATATCTAAAAAAATTGACTTCAAACTAAAATCAATTAGAAGAGATGGAGATAGACATTTCATACTCATAGCAGAAACAATTCATCAGGAGGAAGTCTCAATCCTGAATATCTATGCCCCTAATATAAAGGCACCCACTAATGTAAAAGAAACACATTTAGAACTCAAGGCAGTCATCAAACCACACACACTAATAGTAGGAGACTTCAACACACCTCTCTCACCAATAGACAGGTCAATCAGACAGAAACCTAACAGAGAAATAAGAGAATTCTTGGCACTATTGAATCAAATGGACTTAACAGACATCTATATAACAATCCACCCAAATAGGAAAGAATATACCTTCTTCTCTGCAGCTCATGGAACCTTCTCGAAAATTGACCACATACTCGGTAACAAAGCAAACTTCCACAGATACAAAAAAAATATTAGTAACCACCTGTGTCTTGTCAGATCACCATGGATTAAAGTTAGAATTCAAAAACAATACTACCCCCAGGAAGCCAACAAACTCATGGAAGCTGGACAGTCAACTACTGAATCACCCCAGGGTCAAGGAAGAAATAAAGAAATTAAAGTCTTCCTTGAATTTAATGAAAATAAAGACACAACATATTCAAACCTATAGGAGACTATGAAAGCAATGCTAAGAGGAAAGTTCATAGCACTAAGTGCCCAATTAAAGAAAACACAGAAAGCAGACA
Source organism: Myodes glareolus (assembly GCF_982192425.1). NCBI lineage: Eukaryota > Metazoa > Chordata > Mammalia > Rodentia > Cricetidae > Myodes > Myodes glareolus. The sequence continues at coordinate 22,426,033 of NC_142032.1, read as the reverse complement.
TTGGAGACTTAACAGCACACCTGAAAGCTCTAGAAAAAAAAGAAGCAGCTTCACCCAGGAGGAGTAGAAGACTGGAAATAATCAGACCGAGGGCTGAAATCAACAAAATAGAAACACAGAAAACAATTCAAAGAATCAATGAAACAAAAAGTTGGTTCTTGGAGAACAACAAGATTGACAAACCTTTATCCAAACTAATCAAAGGGCGGAGAGAGAACATGCAAATTAATAAGATCAGAAATGAAAAGGGGGACATAAACACAGACACAGAGGAAATTCAGAGAATCATTAGATCTTACTACAAAAGTCTATATGCCACACAATTGGAAAATGTAAAAGAAATGGACATTTTTTTTTAGTTAAGTACCATGTACCAAAGTTGAACCAAGAACAGGTGAACAATCTAAATAGGCCTGTTAGTCGCAAAGGATTAGAAGCTGTTATTAAAAATCTCCCTACCAAAAAAAGCCCAGGACCAGATGGTTTCAATGCAGAATTCTACCAGAACTTCCAGGAAGAGCTAATACCTATACTCCTTAATGTATTTCACAATATAGAAACAGAAGAGTCATTGCCTAACACCTTTTATGAAGCAACAGTTACTCTGATACCAAAACCACACGAAGGCATAAACAAGACAGAGAATTACAGGCCAATCTCACTCATTAACATCGATGCAAAAATTCTCAATAAAATACTGGCAAACAGAGTCCAAGAACACATTAGAAATATGATCAAGTAGGCTTCATCCCAGAGATGCAGGGCTGGTTCAACATACGCAAACTATCAATGTAATCCATCATATAAATAAACTGAAAGAAAAAAATATGATAATCATTGGATGCTGAAAAAGCATTTGACAAAATTCAACACCCCTTTATGATAAAGTTGTTGGAGAGATTGTGGATACAAGGATAATATCTAAATATAATAAAAGCTATCTACACCAAGCTGACAGCTAACATCAAATTGAATGGAGAGAAACTCAAAGTCATTCCACTAAAATCAGGAACACGACAAGGCTGTCCACTCTCTCCATACCTTTTCAATATAGTGCATGAAGTTCTAGCAATAGCAATAAGACAACACAAGGGGATCAAGGGGATTCAAATTGGAATGGATGAAGTTAAACTTTCATTATTTGCAGATGATATGATATTGTACATAAGCGACCCCAAAAACTCTACCAAAGAACTCCTATAGCTCATAAACATCTTTAGTAATGTGGCAGGATACAAGATCAACTCCGAAAAATCGGTTGCCCTCCTATACACAAAGGATAAAGAAGAAGAGAGGGAAATCAGAGAAACAACACCTTTCATGATAGCCACAAACAACATAAAATATCTTGGGGTAACTCTAACCAAGGAAGTGAAAGAATTATTTGACAAGAACTTTAAGTGTTTGAAGAAATTGGGGGGATACTAGAAAATGAAAAGATCTCCCTTGCTCTTGGATTGGGAGGATCAACATAGTAAAAATGGCAATTCTACCAAAAGCAATCTATAGATTCAATGCAATCCCCATCAAAATCCCATCAAAATTCTCCACAGACTTTGAGAAAAAAAATAATCAAGTATATAGGGAAAAACAAAAAACCCAGGATAGCCGAAACAATCTTATACAATAAAGGAACTTCTGGAGACATTACCATCTCTGACTTCAAACTCTATTACAGAGCAACAGTATTGAAAACAGCTTGGTATTGGCATACAGAACAGAGAAGTTGACCTATGGAATCGAATAGAAGACCCGGATATTAACCCACAAACCTATGAACACCTGATTTTTGACAAGGGAGCTAAAGGTATACAATGGAAGAAGGAAAGCATCTTTAACAAATGGTGTTGGCATAACTGGATGTCAACCTGTAGAAGAATGAAAGTAGATCCATATCTATCACCATGCACAAAACTCAAGTCCAAATGGATTAAAGATATCAACATTAATCTGACCATTTTGCACCTGCTAGAAGGGAAAGTGGGAAGTAGTCCTCCAGAAATAGGCACAGGAGACCACTTCCTAAGTAGAACCCCAGTAGCACAGACAATGAGAGAATCAATGAATAAATGGGACCTCCTGAAACTGAGAAGCTTCTGTAAAGCAAAGGACACCTTCAGTAAGACAAAAAGGCTACCTTCTGACTAGGAGAATATCTTCACCAACCCCTCATCAGACAAAGGTCTGATCTACAAAATATATAAAGAACTCAAGAAAATAGACACAAAAACTCTAATTAACCCAATTAAAAAATGGGGTACTGAACTGAACAGAGAATTCACAACAGATGAACTTCGAATGGCCAAAAGACACTTAAGGTCATGCTCAACATCCTTAGCGATCAGGGAAATGCAAATCAAAACCACTTTGAGATACCATCTTACACCTGTCAGAATAGCCAAACTCAAAAACACCAATGAGAGCCTATGCTTGAGAGGATGTGGAGTGAGGGGAACACTCATCCATAGTTGGTGGGAATGTAAACTTGTGCAGCCACTGTGGAAATCAGTGTGGCAGTTTCTCGGGAAACTGGGAATCAACCTCCCTCAGGACCCAGCAGTTCCACTCTTGGGAATATACCCAAGAGATGCCCTATCATACTACAAAAGCATTTGTTCAACTATGTTCATAGCAGCACTATTTGTAATAGCCAGAACCTGGAAACAACCTTGGTGCCCCTCAATAGAAGACTGGTTAAAGAAGGTGTGGAACATATACACATTAAGCTTTACTCAGCGGTAAAAAACAATGACATCTTGAATTTTGCATGCAAATGGCTGGAAATAGAAAACACTTCACTGAGTGAGGTAACCCAGACCGAAAAAGAGGAATATGGTATGTACTCACTCATAAGTGGATTCTAGCCATAATTAAAGATCTTGGAGCATATAATTCGTGATCTTAGAGAAGGTAAATACGAAGGTGAACCTGACGAAAATCGTATAGTTATTCTCCTGGATATTGGAAGTAGACAAGATTGTCAGGCAACCTAGGGTGCACAGGGGGTGGGGGGTGGAAGTAAGGGGAGATGGTTAGAGAGAAGTAAGAGGGGGAGGATTGGGAATGGCTTGGGGGAATGGGATGGGGGAAGGAGGAAGGAAGGATATGGGAGCAGCGAAGTATATAACTCAACTAAGGGAGCCATTTTAGGGTTTGCAAGAGACTTGATTCTGGAGGGGTTCCCATGCCCAAGGAGAGGTCGCCAGATTGTTCCCTGGGCAGCAGAGGAGAGGGTGCCTGAACTGGCCTTGGCCCATAACCATACTGATGAATATTTTGTATATCACCATAGAACCTTCATCGGGCGATGGATGGAGATAGAGACAGAGACACATATTGGAACACTGGACTTAACTCTCTAGGTCCAAATTAGAAGCAGAAGGAGGGAGAACATAAGCAAGGAAGGCAGGATCAGAGGAAACCTTCATCCAAAGATGGATGGCGATAGAGATGGAGACCCACATTGGAGCACTGGACTGAGCCCCCAAGGTCCAAATGAGGAGCAGAAGGAGGGAGAATGTGAACAAGGGAGTCAGGACCGTGAGGGGTGTGTTCACCCACTGATACAAGGGGACTGATCTAATGAGAACTCACCAAGGCCAGCTGGATGGGGACTGAACGAGCATGTGATCAAACCAGATTCTCTGAATGTGGCTGACATGGGGGCTGACTGAGAAGCCATTGACAATGACACTGACTCTTGTTTCGTCTGTATGTACTGGCTTTTTGGGATCCTAGTCAGTTTGGAAGCCCACCTTCCTAGACCTGGAGGAAGGGGTGAGAAACTTGAACTTCACACAGGGAAAGAAACCCTGACTGCTCTTAGGATTGGAGTGGGAGGAGAAGGGGGGGGAATGGGAGGGTATTGGGAGGAGGGGAGTAATTGGAAATTTTTATAAATAAATAAATAAGTAAATTTAAAAAAAATATGTAACTTGAGGGGGCCTGCTAGTTTGTGGGTTTCTGTCCTGCCCAGTTCCCCCAGCCGGCAATGTCCCAAAAGAAAAATCACACAGAGATCTCTGTAAGTTAGAAAGTTGATTGACCCATTAGGTCAGGCTACTTATTAGCTAACTAGCACATCTTGATTTACCCATTTTTCTGATCTGTTTTAGCCACAGGCTCGGTACCTTTTTCATCAGGGCAGCTCACACCTTGCTGCTTCGGTGATCTGAACAGGAGTGGGAGGAATCAGCTTCCTCTCTCCCAGAATTCTCCCGTTCTCATTGCATCATTTCTACTTCCTGTCTTGTTTTCCCACCTATTCTTCCTGCCTGGCCAATCAGCATTTATTTAAAACATGATAGACATAATACAGATAATTCTTCCACACCAAAAATATGATATGAATTTCAAAAGGAAGTAGGAGGTGTATATATGAAGCTCAGGAGGGAGTAAAGAGAAGGGGCAAATGATGTGATTATAATTTAAAAAAAATAACTCTTTGTTCTCCCATATCCAATCTCACAGATTCAGCCCCACTTCTGTAACAGAACATCTATTGCAGTCATCTCTGACCCTGTAGACCTTTCTTCCAACAGCCATTGCCTATGCATTCACGCCAGATGGTTCCCCTTCTAATCTCCTTCACCCTACTTCTTGCTTTTCTCCATACCTGAGCTCCCATCAGATAACCCCTACTGTAACATGAGGGCTGGCTTGTTGGGGTTTCTGTCCCATCCAGTACCCCACAACCGGCAAGTCCCAAGGAAAATCAATCACACAGAGATCTCTATAAGTTATAAAGCTGATTGGCCCATTAGGTAAGGCTACCTATTAGCTCTTATAACTTATGTTACCCCATGATCCTTATCTACATTAGCACATGGCTCAGTACCTTGTCCAGCGGGGCAGCTTACATCTTTCCTCTTCGGTGGTCTGGGCAGAACTGCAGAGGGAGCTTCCTGCTTCCCAGAATACTCCCAATCTCTTTACTCCACCTCTACTTCCTGTCTGGCTTTTCCACCTATACTGCCTGCCTGGCCAATCAGCATTTTATTAAAATGTGATTGACAGAAAACAGATAATTCTCCCGCACCATTTCCCTCTTTTTTTTTTTTTAAACAAAGGCAAATACCCATAGTCAATTTGTTGGGAATGTGGGCGTAGTATTTCAGGCTACTTCCTGCTGGTTGGGGATGCTGATAATCTTATGGGGTTCTAAAGAAAATTTAGAGTAATAATCAAGTCCTGACTAAAGTATCCTGTGAGTCTCGATCATCTCAGGCAGCAGTCTTGAATCTGTTCTGGATGTAGAATTCAGACATCTGGGCAATCTGTTCCTGTTGGAGATTTCTCAGGTGGCCTTCCTTGATCATACTGGATTTTTCTTAACTCAGAATGAATCCACAACCTCTCATTTTCTGTGGAAACAAAAGCAAAATCTCTTCTCCAAAGTAACATACCTTTTGACTTCAGTTTTGAAGCCAAGGTATTTTCAAAATACCTATCTTGGGTTAGTTCAGCAGCATTTATAAACAAAAGTCTTTTAGCAACAATTACTGCTTGCTCAGCATTCAAACAATTCAAAGAGAGCATAATAGTATACAGTATCAAGATTCTCTGTGTATTTTCCATCTTTACGTGGCTTTATTTCAACATCTATTTCTTTTATTTTTACTTTTACTTTTTGAGACATGTACTCTGTATATCTTTGTCCTGGACTAACTCTGTATACCAGGCTGTCCTTGAACTCACAGAGATCTGCCTGTCTCTGCCTCCCCAGCACTGGGATTAAAGGTGTATATTACCAACACCTTGAACTCACAGAGATCTGTCTGTCTCTGCCTCCCAGGCATTAGGATTAAAGGTGTGTGTTACCACACCTTGAAGTCACAGAGGTCAATCTACCTCTGCCCCTTGAAGTCACAGAGTTCAATCTACCTCTGCCTCCCAGGCATTGGGACTAAAGTTGTATACCACCACACCCTATTTCTCCCTTTCTTTCTTTTTTATTTTTAATGACTTTAACCTTTAGCATGCATATATTTTTAACACCTTGCAAACCAATTAGAGGTTTTCTTCATCTTTGAATCTCTCTTTACTGTATAGCTCTCTTTTTCTGACCACATGAGCCTTTAATTTACAAAGCAATACTGAAAACCGTGGCTTTGATGACTATATCCAGCCCATTCCTTAGCTTTCCAGCCTCATGGCAGAGGTACCGCTGGAGCCATTTTTCTTGCCACAACTCTCTGACACTTCAAGGTCCCTGCCAGCAAGCAAGCTGTAGCATTCTGCTCACAGACCACACTCAGTCAGACAGCCTGCCTGAAAGAGTCAGAGTTTGTCCTGGCAGGACAGCCCAGGAAGCCAGCATTTTAAAACAGTACAGTATTTTTTGTTTTGTTTTGTTTTGTTTTGTTTTTGCTATGGCTGAAAACCGAAAAGCATGCGTTCAGCTTTTCCCAAACATAGTTTAAGTGTTTAGTGGCAGGACCTCTTAAAAGAGCTGCAAAGTTTTGCAGCTAAAGCTGAGTCAGGAAGCCTCTCTTAGATGAGAGCAATTGCTTGCCTGTAGCAAGCAGAGCAGACCCGAGAAATTACTTCTACCAAGAATCTATGCTTTACTCTATTCTTTCCCAAACTTTCTCAGGCTTTCTGTGGATTCAGTTATCCACGTCTGGGCACCATCTGTAACATGAGGGCTGGCTTGTTGGGGTTTCTGTCCCATCTGGTACCCCACAACCAGCAAATCCCAAAAAAAATCAATCACACAGAGATCTCTATAAGTTATAAAGCTGATTGGCCCATTAGGTCAGGCTACCTATTAGCTCTTATAACTTATATTACCCCCATGATCCTTATCTACATTAGCACATGACTCAGTACCTTTTCCAGTGGGGCAGCTTATATCTTTCCTCTCCGGTGGTCTGGACAGAACTGGAGAGGGAGCTTCCTGCTTCCCAGAATACTCCCAGTCTCTTTGCTCCACCTGTACTTCCTGTCTGGCTTTCCTGCCTATACTGCCTGCCTGGCCAATCAGCGTTTTATTAAAATATGATTGACAGAATACAGATAATTCTCCCGCACCACCCTACTATACCAAGAGCATCTGTTCACAGGGCAACAAGTAGGCTGAAGGTGGATCTAAACCTTTTCCTTCTGCTCCTGAGAGTCAGTCTCCCTAGTCTCATTCTCACCTCTATAGAAGAGAACCTGTTGCAGTCTTCCATTGCCCTGTATCCTCCCTCTACTTCCATTTCCTGTGTATTTCCCCAGCTTTTCCATTCTAATCTCCTTCACTGTCCTTGTTTTACCCTAGCTCACAGACCAACCAGGTACTCCTTGATATTGCAAGAGCCTCGCCCCACAGGGCAACAAGTAGACTGAAAGGAGACTTAAACCATTATTTCTGCTCCTGGGATAAAATATCTCAGACTCAGACCCATCTGTGTAGCAAGAAAATTCCTGATGTTTCACTTTCCTCCATAATCCCATCACAGAGAATCATAAATATGTTCTTCCTCAACCTTCTTTCGCTAAGTTCATCCTCTTGTTTCAGCCTCCAACATTCATTGGGAACACAGCAGCTGATCAGGACAGGAATGCAACACCAAGACAAACATCACCTTTGCTAACCAAAGTTTTCTGTGAATGTTCCAGCAGAGCAAACAGCCAAATCAATTATACACAGTCAGCATACTCTCTGAAACTCCTGAGAGAAAATATTAACCAAGCATTTGAACACCTACCCAAAAAAGACAAATCCAGAAACTAGTACCTAAACCTATAATCACCCCAAACCCAGCTTTTAGATGCCAGCATAAGAACACAATTAATATTAGACACAATAAGGTGACTCCTCTGGAGCACAAATATACAGCTACAGCTGGTCCTGAATATTCCAACATTACTGTAGCACAAGAAAAATACCATAAAACAACCAGAGGATAATGATAATTATTTAAAGCAGAAATTGATAAATTCCTTCAAGGAATCCAGGAAAACTTAAATATTGTGTGAATGAATAGATCTATTAAAGAAATCCAGAAAACCACTAACAATTAAAGGAAGTGAACAATAAATCCATTAAAGAAATTTTAAAAAGTATAAACAAACCAAGGAAGGAAATAAATAAAAATGTTCAAAACCTGAAAATGAAAAGAGGATCAATAAGGAACACAAAAGAGAGGAAATACTATATAAGAAAAATTAGAGGTTAAATAGGAACTACAGAGGAAAGTTTCATACACAGAATGAAGAAAATGGAAAGATATCCTCAGATTTTGAAGATAGATTAGAGGAAATGGAAATATTGGTCAAGGAAAACTTGATATCCAAAAACCTTGTAAAACAAATGATCCAGGAAAATATGGGTCACTGATATGGATTCCCATCTGTATGCTGTGAATACCATTGATGAATAAAGGCCTGTTAATAGGGCAGAACTTAAGTAAGAGGAAAAAACTGTTCTGAATGCTGGAGAAAGAAGGAAGAGTCAGGAAAAAGTCATGTAGCCCTGCAGGACACAGATGCGAGAACTTTGCAAGTAAGCCACTGCCAAATGCAGATACACAGATTAATGGAGATGGGTTAAATTAATATGAAAGAGTTAGCAAATAAGAAGCTCGAGCTAATGGGTCAAGCAGTGATTTAATTAGTACAGTAGATTCTGCGTGATTATTTTGGGGTTGAGCAGCTGGAAACAAAACAAGCTGACCTCCCCCAACAAATTTGCACCCACTTGGCCAAGTAAAATCCATGTAAAACCTGAGAAGTCTTCTAGGAATTTTAGATGCTAAAAAACAAAGTTTAGCACATTTTTTTTTTCCAAATGGATTTTGCTTGCTGGAGGCACACTGTAACTCCATTAAAAGGGGTTTTTCTGGTTCAGCAGTAGCAGGAAAAAAAGACAAAAATTTGAAATGCCAGCTTTCTGAGCTGTGCTGCCAGTATGAACTCTGACACTTTCTGGAGGTTCAGCTTTGCAGAATTTAAATGGGGTTTGTGAACAGAGTGCTACAACTTGCTTAAGGACAACACAGACTGACTGTGTGCCTAATAATGGGGCTGTGAGCATGTCTCTCAGAGGCAGCAAACAGCTTCACCATGCTGGACTGGGCGGGGATCAGGCAGTGCCCTATTTCCCCTAGCAATGGTGCTTCTTAAGTTAAAAAGAAAGGCTTAAGCACTTCTGGTAAGAAAAAGATTATTACAGATATGCAATAAAACAACTTTAGAAGGAAAAGATCTCTAAATGTGTTGTGGTATTAGATAAATGTACATAGGCTTGGGAGAAAGACGAAAAATATTATAGAGATTTGAAAAAAGGTAAATGGTTTAAAAAATATAAAACAAACCTTTTGAAGAGACAGAGAACAGACAGCAATATATTAAAGGAGTATAATAGGCCATGTAAAGATAGAAAATACACAGAGAATCTGGATTATGTATACTACTGTGTTTTCTTTGAATATATTCACCGTGAATGAACCAACATATATACTTTAAATGTATTTTGAATCCAAAATGTGGGTATAATAATATGTTGCTTTGAAGAAAATGTTCTTCTTTTGTTCCCACTGAAGATGAGAACCTGTGGAATTTTTCCAGACTAATGTGGTTTGATGGATCAAGACTCCTGAAAGGTCACCTCGAACACCCCTCAAAAAATTACTTTACTCAATAAATAGCAGAAAGAAGTTTGGAGAAGAAGTATGCCCATATTCCCAAATATTGTTTATAAATGTTTGTTTACATATAAAGAGGGATATACTATAGAAATTTACATTGGCATAGATCTTTATTTGCCTTGATATTAATGTTAGTTTATTGATACAAATATAAGGGTGATTTTGTGTGTGTGTATATATATACACATACAAATTCTGCTCTTGATCAAGGTATTGTGACTATGTAGTTCATTTTAAAATGTAATATATTATTAAGAAATAAAGGTTAATTGATAATCATCTAGATTTTCTAGATGTATAAATATGAATTTCATATGGATAGGCTTTCTTCAAACTTTTCAAAAACTAAAGAATATGGCATTTTAAATTTTTCAGAACTTAGGACTTTTAATGGTAATGAGACACATTTGCTTCTGGCAGCATCAATTACTTCAAGAGGAAGATGGGTCTCTAAGAGACTCCTTATGTAGTTTGATAGCTATTTGGGCAAGAAGTTACTCTTCCTTGGACGGCTTAACTGGACATGAGGACCCACAGAAAAATGACTGCTGAACTTGGCTAAAGGTGAGATGGTCCTTTGGGCTTCCTGCTTCATGAAAGAGTCTGCTAGATATTCTACAGGATACAGAAGAAAGTGACTGAAAACTGCCAATATAGGTGGAACTATATTTGAAATTTCTTGCTTCATGGAAAATTCTGATGGATACTATGGGCCTGTAGTCTGGAGATTGGTTTTTCAACATTACAGAAGAACTTTGGATGGCTGTTCAGGCAGTGAGAAGTCCCTGTCAATTATAGAGTTTTGAAAGTTTCTTACAATGTACTTCCTGTTTTCTTAGTTAATATTTTATTCTTCTGGAGTCTATGTTAAAGTTAAAACCTTCCTTTTTATTTCAACAGAAAAGCAGAAAAGAGAAAAACAGACACCAGAATTTGCCAATAAGCCACTGCCAAATGGTGACACACAAATTCATGGAGATGGGTTAAATTAACATGAAAGAGTTAGCCAATATGAAGCTAGAGCAAATGGGCCAAGCAGTGTTTTAAATAATATATTTTCTGGGTGATTCTTTCTGGAATCTGAGAAGTCAGGAACAAACAAGTGGACCTTATTACGATAGGTCATTGTTAAAAGACAAACATAAGAATAATGAGGAAAATGGAAAGAGAAGAAGCCTACCTCAAAAGTTCAAAAAATCTTTGCAACAAAATTATATGAAAGAATTTTCTTAACCCAAAGAAGGAAATGCTTATGAAGATACAAAAAGGGTATTGAACAACAAATAAATTCAACCAGAAAAAATGTACCCTCACCACATAACAACAACAACAACAACAACAACAACAATAATAATAATAATAATAATAATAATAATAATTAGCCTCAAAGTACAGAACCAAGAAAAATTATTAAAAGTTGGAATGGAAAAGGAAAAATAAACATAAAAAGGCAGAATTAGTAGAATGACAACGAATTCTCAATGGAGTCTCTAAAAGCAGAACAGGCCTGGAATGAAGTGTTGCAGACACTCAGAGTCCTAAAATGACAGACTTGATTATTATACTTAGAAAAATTATCAATCACATTATGTGTAGAAAGCAAGACATACTATGATTAAGACAAACTAAAAATATCTATCTCCATGTATAAACCTACATAAAGGTACCATGAAAAAAACTTTCAATTTAAGGAGATTATAGCAAGAACCTGGAAACAAGCTAGATATCAATCAATCAAAGAATGGATAAAGAAAAATATGGTACAGTTACACAATGGAATGTTACTCAGCAGTAAAAAACATTGACATCTTGAAATTTTCATGCAAATGGATGGAACTAGAGAAATACATCCTGAATGAGATAATCCAGACCCAGAAAGAGGAACACAGCATTATTCACTCATAAGTGGATATTAGATGTAAAACAAAAGATAATGAGCTTATAGTCCACAACCCTAAAGAAGCTAGGTATCAAGGAGAACATAAGAGAAACATATGAAGATCTCCATGGGAAGGAAAAATAGACAAGATCTCCTGAGATAATCGGGGGCAGAGTGGTTGGAGAAGGTAGGATAGAAGGAAAGGAGGAGGGAGAAGTAAACAGAGGAGGACAACTTGAGGGAACAGTATTGTCGAGATGAGGAAAGAACAGAGAGGGAGAGCAAGGAAAGAGATAAATTGATTGATGGAGCCATTGTGGGGCTATCAAGAATCCTGGCACTAGAGAAATTCCCAGGAATGCACAAAGGTGACTCCAGCTAATACCCTAGGCAATTGTGGAGAGGGTGTCTGAGCAGACCTCGCCTGTAGTCAGATTGAAGACTATCTTAAATGTCATCATTGAATCTTCCTTTAGCAAATAATGGAAGCAGATGCAGGGATCTGCTGCAGAACACTGGGCAGAGCTCCCAAAGTCTAGTCAAAAGAGAGGGAGGAGTAATTTATGAACAAAGGCATCAAGAACATGATGGGGACATCCGCTGAAATAGCTTGTCGAGCTAATGGTAGCTCACCGACTCTGGCCTGACAGTAGAGGAACCAGCATAAGATCAAACTAGATCCTCTGAATGTGGGTAACAGTTGTATGGCTGGGGAAGACTGTGGGGCCACTGGCAGTAGGACCAGGATTTATCTCTACTGCTCATACTTACTGTATGGTACCCGTTCTTTTTGCAGGAGCCTAGATATTGTGGGGAAGACCTTGGTTCTGCCTCAAAGCAATATACTAGACTTTGTTAACTTCCCATGGGAAGCCTTGCCCACTCTGAGGACTGGATGGGGAGAGTGGTGGAAGAAAGGTGAAGGGAGCTGGAAGAGGGTAGGGAGAACAAACATGCATTGGTAGTTAAATGAGAAAATATACTTTTTGAAAATTAATTAATTAGTTAATTAGAGTGGAAAAGAATGTGGAGTGTGTGAGAAATTGTTTTTCCCAAGAAGAGTTTCACATATTGGTGTAGCAAATACCAAATATTTAGTCCCAGAAACTTACATAAAAACAACATTAAACAGAATTAATGTACTGTTTTATATCTTTTGAAACACATATTATATACAAGTAAGGATGTCACAACCATTAATAAAGAAGGAAGATACAAATTTGGAGGATATCACTATGTTACCAATAGAATTTTATGTGTGCACACAATGAAGAATGAAATCATGTAAGTTGTGAACAGTACATGAAACTAAAAATCATCATATATAAAAAAGTACTCTAAAATTAAAAAGACATAAATTATGTTGTCCCTTTCATTTATATAAACTAAAACATGCAAATATATATATATTGTATATTTATAACTTTCATAGTATGTTGCGAAAAAAGGAGGGTTGATGTTATTCTTAGTTTCCAACTGGAATTCATCTAGAATTAAATTATATTCCAAAAATGGAGAGCATAACAATGAGAGATTTTTTTGCTAATTTGAAATGGAAAGATATTCTTATGATCTTTGTCTTGGGTCAGTAACTTACATGCCTTTAATCTGGATATTGAACCAGGAAGACATACTTGAATACCAGCCATAGCTTCTGCTGTATATGTGTGTGTATGCATATGTATATACACAAATATGTGTGTGTTTATGAATTTAAACAATAACTTTTATATATATCATATATATTTATATATAATAATGAAAGAAAAAAAGATGCCATAGATTAAAAAGATAACTATACAAAAAATGAAATACAATAATTGAAGCATTTGAATGAGAAAAGGTAAGTAGAAAATGATATGATTACAGAAAAATCTCAAAATAAAATTGTTTTCAGGTAATATTTTATTTTTCTAGGGTTTGTTTCTCTGAAAGATGTTTATAACTAAATAGTTGTACCTTTTTCTTTATCTTCAAATTCAGAAGAGAAGCTTGCAAACAAGATGTAAATTTATAAGGATGAGAGAAAGAAAAGTTTAGGTTCTTTATCTAAGAAACTATGTTAGTATAAAAGGATATTTTTAGGATGACAAAGGTTATGATAGAAAGTGGTTTAGGTGTAAAACTTTGGACTCACCAGGATAGGACAGGTAATAGAATACTTTCTCCAAATTTTCAAATACTAAAGAACTTGAGACCTTGTGAATGAAATTCTTACATGATAATTTATCTTATGGTAAGTTGATTTGCTGTGGTAGAGTTAAAACTTTTCTTTTTATTTAGACAAATATAGGGAAGTGTTTTAGGATATTTGGCCATACTGTGAAACTCCAAATGTGTGTTGATAAAATTCACCTTTGGACAGGGGCTGAGCAAGTGTCTCGTTGACAGGAAGTATCATAGAAAGGACAGAAGATTCGAAATAAGGATAAGGAGATACACAGAAAGGAGAAGGAAGTCAATGAGAGATTTACCTCATCTTTCATTTGGGATGTCTGAGACATCTTGTTTGGTGTCTGGCCCAAAAGGAACCTTAGTTGGTTGATTATTAGTTTCTCTGATCTAGGAGGATTTTAACTCCACATCTGACTCCTGAGTCTTTACTGGTACAAATTGATAGGGAATGAGATAAAACCTACATGTGACAACCACACTCTAGGCAGTTCCAGAGATATGAGAATTCCCACTAGGCCATGTTGAAATAATTCTTCTGATATACAAGCAACTTCAATACTTTTCTCTACTCATTGAGTGGTGTGGAAAGTCCTTTTGTATATGTGTTGCTTTTATTGGTTATTAAAGAAGTTGTTTTCAGTCAATGGCTTAACAGAATATAGCCACGCTAAAAGATGATAGATAGATAGATAGATAGATAGATAGATAGATAGATAGATAGATAGATAGATGGACACAGAGAGAGAGTAGAAAGTAACAGGGTATCAGGGAGAAGTCATGTAGCTGCCACTGGAGACAGATGCCTCTGCTGGAGCCTATTGGATCTCTGCCAGTAGGCCCCGTGGTGATGAACAGATTAATAGAAATGGGTTAATTTAAGATATAAGAATTTGTCAGAAATACAATTAAGGTATTGGCCAAACATTATTTCAATCAATACAGATTTCTGTGTGGTTATTCTGGGTCTGAGCAGCCAGGAAACAAACAAGCAGTCTTACATTAGCATAGGTTAATACATAGCCATCTATGTATTATGTAAGTCAAGCTTATTATTTATTATGTATGTAAGTCAAGCTTGTACTCATGTTAGTTAGATTTTCTAGATATGTAGAGATATATTTCAGTTAATAGGTATTTTTCAAATCTTTCAGAGACCTAAGAATATGGCATTTAAAATGTTTAAAAGCTTAAGACTTTTTATGACAGTGAGACTCATTCTTTTCTGGCAGCACCAAGCTACATCAAGAGGATGATGGCCATTAAAGAGGCTCCTTATGGAGTTAGGTGACCATTTGGTGGATATGGACTGATAAGTGAATCTATGATGATCAGGAGGAAGTAAATAGAATCTCAATGCACTGGACAAAATTAATAGAATTAATGAAAGTAATTTTAAGGATACTAACTCTCTAAAAGAAACTTATTGCTTGCATTCTAGGAGACAAACCATCTCTGCAGATCTTCATCACAGAATTAAAGGATGGACTGAGAAACAACAACCATTTCTCTAGTGGTAAATGATGAGGTTTTTAATGAATCATACTGAGCTTATTTTGACCAAAATAATGTGTGTAAATTTTGGGAATTTTATAGCAATATAAGTCAGTTAGAAAGCAGTGCTTGCTGTATTATAAATAAAGTAAATAGCCAAGAATTTGGCTCACTAATGTTAAATGATTTACAAAATGAAACTCTTGTGAAATTCATGTGGCAAAAATTTGGACATTTACTAGATCCATGTTTATTTGGACTGGCATGAGTAAGGTCAATATTGAATGTTATGACAAAATTGGTAGGAACTGACTGTAACAATTAAGTGGAATGTTTCTGTGCAGATAAAGATGTGAAGTTCAAGTGGTATGGCCTCGAGCCCTACTCTTCCTATCACCAGAAGGCTCTAGTTTTATTAGGAATTCAAATTTCCATCTCCCAAGTTTTAATTCACAAATTGGATTAATATTTTCTTAGTAAAGAAAGTGGGTCCACTGTAAATAAATAAATGAGTGAGGATTAACAGAACCAGTTTAGGAATGAATGATAAAATGGACTTATCAGATATCTATAGAACATTCCACCCAAATAGGAAAGAATATACCTTCTTCTCTGCAGCTTATGGAACCTTCTTGAAAATTAATCATATACTCGGTAACAATGCAAACTTCCACAGATACAAAAAAATATTAGTAACCACCTGTGCTTTGTCAGATCATGAAGGATAAAGTTAGAATTTAACAATAATTCTACACCCAGAAAGTCTACAAACTCATGGAAACTGAACAGTCAACTACTGATCCACCCCAGGGTCAGGGAAGAAATTAAAAAAAAGTTAAAGTCTTCCTTGAATTCAACAAAAATAAAGACACAACATACCCAAACCTATGGGACACTATGAAAGCAGTGCTAAGAGAAAAGTTCATAGCTCTAAGTGCCCACATGAAAAAAATGGAGAAAGCTCACATTAGAGACTTAACTGCACAGCTGAAAGCTCTAGAAAATAATAAGCAGACTCACCCAGGAGGAATAGAAGACTAGAAATAATCAAAATGAGGGCAGAAATCAACAAAATAGAAACAGAAAACAATCTGAAGAATCAATGAAACAAAGATCTGATTGTTTGAGAAAGTCAACAAGATTGACAAACCTTTATCCAAACTAATCAAAAGGCAGAGAGAGAACATGCAAATTAACAAGATCAGAAATGAAAAGGGGGACATAACAACAGACACTGAGGTAATTCAGAGAATCATTAGGTCTTACTTCAAAAGCTTATATGCCACAAAGTTGGAAAATGTAAAAGAAATGGACTTGATTTTAGATAAGTACCACTTACCAAAGTTAAATCAAAACCAGGTGAACAATTTAAATAGACCGATAAGTCGTGAGGAAATAGAAGCTATCATAAAAATAAAACTCCCAACCAAAAAAAGCCCAGAACCAGATGGTTTTAATGCAGAACTTTGTCAGAACTTTCAAGAAAAGCTGATACATATACTGCTTAATGTGGTTAACATAGTAGAATCAGAAGAGTCATGGCCAAACCCTTTTTATAAAGATACAGTCACGCTGATTTCTAAACCACACAAAGACCCAACCAAGAAAGAGAATTACAGACCAATCTCACGTATGAACATCGATGCAAAAATTCTCAATAAAATTCTGGCAAACAGAATCCAAGAACACATTAAAAAACTATCCATTATGATCCAGTAGGGTTCATCCCTAAAGGAAGGGCTGGTTCAACATACAAAATCTATCAATGTAATCCAGCATATAAATAAACTGAATGAGAAAAACATATGATAGCTTCATTAGATGCTGAAAAAGTATTTGACAAAATTCAATACCACTTCTGATAAAGGTCTTAGAGAGTGTAGCAATACAAGGATCATATCTATATATAATAAAAGCAATATACAGCAAACTAACATCTAATATCAAATTAAATGGAGAGAAACTCAAAGCCATTCCACTATGTAACATGAGTGGGGCCTGTTTGTTTGTGTTTTTCTGTCCTGCCTGGTACCCCCAACTATTTAGTCCCAGAGAAAAATCACACTGAGATCTCTATAAGTTATAAAACTGATTGGCCCATTAGTTCAGGCTACTTATTAGCTAACTCTCACATCTTGATTAACCCATTTTTCTGATCTATGTTAGCCATGTGGCTCAGTACCTTTTTCACTGGGGCAGCTCATATCCTGCTGCTTCGGTGATCTGGGCAGGAGTGCGAGGAATCAACTTCCTCCTCCCCAGAATTCTCCTGCTCTCCTTGCATCATTTCCACTTCCTGTCTGGTTCTCCCACCTACTCCTCCTGCCTGGCCAATCAGCGTTTATTTAAAACATGATTGACAGAATACAGACAATTCTCCTGCACCACCACTAAAATTAGGAACAACACAAGGCTTTCTACTCTCACCATATTTCTTCAACATAGTTATTAAAATTCTAGCAATGGCAATAAGACAACATAAGGAAATTGAGGGGATTCAAATCAGAAAGGACGAAGCCAAACTTTCATTATTTGCAGATGATATGATAGTGTACATTAGTGACCCCAAAAACTCTACGAAAGAATTCCTACAGCTGATAAATACCTTCAGTGAAGTGGCAGGTTACAAGATCAACTCAAAAAAGTCAGTAGCCCTCCTATACACAAAGGATAGAGAAGCAGAGAGGGAATTCAGAGAAACTTCACCTTTTACGATAGCCACAAATAGCATAAAGTATCTTGGGGTAACTCTAACCAAGGAAGTGAAAGATCTATTTGACAAGAACTTTAAGGCATTGAAGAAAGAAATTGAAGAGGAAACCAAAAAATGGAAAGACCTCCCATGCTCTTGGAGGGTAGGATCAACATAGTTAAAATGGTAATTCTACCAAAGGCAATCTATAAATTTAATGCAATCCCCATGAAAATCCCAACAATTTCTTCACAGAACTTGAGAGAACAATAATCAACTTTATAAGGAAAAACAAAAAGCCCAGGATAGGCAAAACAATCTTATACAATAAAGGAACTTTTGGAGGCATTACCATCCCTGACTTCAAACTCTATTACAGAGCTACAGTAATGAAAACAGCTTGTTATTGGCATTAAAACAGAAAAGTCGATCAATGGAATCGAATAGAAGACCCGGATACTAACCCACAAAATTATGAACACCTGATTTTCAACAAGGGAGCTAAAAGTATGCAATGGAAGAAAGAAAACATCTTTAACAAATGGTGCTGGCATAACTGGATGTCAACCTGTAGAAGAATGGAAATAGATCCGTATCTATCACCATGCACAAAACTCAAGTCCAAATGGATTTAAGACATCAATATCAATCTGAAAACACTGAACCTGATAGAAGAGAAAGTGGGAAGTAGTCTACAACACATGTGCACAGGAGACCACTTCCTACATATAACCCCAGTAGCAAAGACAATGAGGGCAACATTGAATAAATGGGACCTCCTAAAACTTAGAAGCTTCTGTAAAGCAAAGGACACTGACACTGTAATTAAGACAAAAAGGCAGCCTACTGATTGGGAGAAGATCATTACCAACCCCGCAACAGACAAAAGTCTGATCTCCAAAATATATAAAGAACTCAAGAACCTAGACTTTAAAATGCTAATTAACGCAATTAAAAAATGGCGCTCTGAACTGAACAGAGAATTCTCAACTGAAGAAGTTCAAATGGCCAAAAGACACTGTAGGTCATGCTCAACATCCTTAGCAATCAGGGAAATGCAAATCAAAACAACTTTGAGATCCCATCTTACACCTGTTTGAATGGCTAAAATAAAACGCACCAGTGATAGCCAATGCTGGAGAGGATGGGAGCAACGGGAACACTCATCCATTGCTGGTGGGAATGTAAACTTGTGCAGTCACTGTGGAAATCAGTGTGGCGGTTTCTCAGGAAATTCAGGATCAACCTACCCCAGGATCCAGCAATACCACTCTTGGGACTATACCCAAGAGATGCCCAATCATACTACAAAAGCATTTGTTCAACTATGTTCATAGCAGCATTATTTGTAATCGCCAGATCCTGGAAACAACCTAGATGCCCGTCAATGGAAGAATGAATAAAGAAAGTATGGAATATATATGCATTAGAGTACTACTCAGTGGTAAAAAAATAATGACATTTTAAATTTTGCATGCTAATGGAGGGAAATAGAAAACATTATACTGAATGAGGTAACCCAGACCCAAAAAGATGAATATGGTATGTCCTCACTCATTAGTGGATTCTAGCCATAAATAAGGGACAATGAGTCTATAATCTGTGATTATATAGAATCTAAATAGAATGGTGAACCCAAAGAAAAACATGTAGTTATCCTCCTGGATATTGGAAGTAGACAAGATTGCCAGGCAAAAATTGGGAGCTTGGGGGTGAGGATGGGATGAGTGTAAGGGATGATGGGGAGAGAGAAGTGAGAAGGGGAGGATGGGGAGAGCTTGGGGGAATGGGATGGTTGGGATGGAGGAAGGGTGGATATGGGAGCAGGGAAGTATATATCTTAATTAAGGGAGCCATTTTAGGGTTGGTAAGAGACTTGACTCTAGAGAGGATCCCATTTGTCCAAGGAGATGGTCCGAGCATGTTCATTGAGCAGCTGAGTAGAGGGTGCCTGAACTGGCCCTATACTATAGTCACACTGAACAATATCTTGCATATCACCATAGAACCTTCAGCTGGTGATGGATGGAGATAGAGAAAGAGACGCACATTGGAGCACTGGGCTGAGCTCCCAAGGTCAAATGAGGAGCTGAAGGTAGGAGAACATGAGCAAGGAAGTCAGGACCACAAGGGGTGCGCTCACCCACTGAGACTGATGGGGCTGATCTAATGGGAGCTCACCAAGGCCAGCTGAACAGGGACTGATGAAGCATGTGGTCAAATTGGACTCTCTGAACATGCTGACAAGGAGGGCTGACTGAGAAGCCAAGGACAATGGCACTGTGTTTTGATTCTACTGCATGTACTGGCTATGTGGGAGCCTAGTCTGTTTGGATGTTCACCTTCCTAGACCTGGTGGAGGGGGAGGACCTTGGACTTCTCGCAGGGCAGGGAACCCTGACTTCTCTTTAAACTGGAATGGGAGAGAGAAGGGAAATGGGGGAGGGGGAGGAAAATGGGAGGTGGGGAGGAGGTGGAAATTTTTAATAAATAAATTTTAAAAAAGATTATAAATTGATTGGCCCATTTAAAAAATAATAAAGTACCTTTTTTGTTTTTTCTACACATTGAGTGGTGTAGGAAGCTTTTTTTGGATATGTGGTGCTTTTATTGGTTAATAAAGAAGCTTCTTTCAGACAATGACTTAACAGAATATAGCCAGGCTGGAAGAAATATATATAGAGAGAGTAGGAAGTGTCAGGGAAAGCCATGTAGCCACTGCTAGAGACATACACCTCTACTTGAGCCTATTGGAAACTTGCTGGTAGGCCACAGTCACATCAAAATACCCAGATTAAGAGAAATGAGTTAATATAAGATATAAGAGTTAACCAAAAATATGTTCAGGCTATTGGCCAAACAGTATTGTAATTAATACAGATTTCTGTGTGGTTATTTTGTGTCAGAGAAGAAGGGAAATGATCACATTGGCTCTAGCAACAGATTTGAGTGCCAGACTGCCAGAATTCCCATGTCAAGTCTAAGAAAGCTTTAAAAGATGGCTTCTAGACCCACGAAAATGGGAGCCAAGTGCAGCTTCTTGGTAACAGCATTTTTTTTTCAGACATGTTCTATTTGCAAGAAAGATGCAGTAAAAAATGTGTGGCTTCTTTAAAAATGGTAGCTCCCTAGTTTGCCAGCACAAAGGGCTCTGGCCCTTTTGGGAGGTTCTGCTATGGAGCATTTAAATGGATTTTGTGAGAAGAATGCTATAACTTGCTTTTGGCAACATAGACCCATGATTTGCTGAAAATGGGGCCGTGAGAATGGCTATCAGAGGCAGTGAACATGCCTCTGCCATGTTAGACTCAGTAGAGCAACATGCAGGATCACATAGTTGGTCCTAGCCATGCCCGCTCAGCATTTAAAAAGTGGTGCTCCTGGTCAGAAAATTTTAACAACCACATGATAATACAGAGATTAATAACAAATGGTTAACTTAATATATGAGGTAAACATCAATTTCTTTCTTAGTATTTCTCACCAATATCTTGTCACAACTCAGTAAAAATATGCCAAAACCACTAAGGGGTGCCCTATCAAGAAGGGCAAGGTTAAACAGCTATTTATTTTTTGTTATCACTGAGACAAAGTCCTCTTGGAAGAGACATTAAACAGTGCCTAGTTGATTATTCAATGGACATCCAAAGTACAGGAGGTCAATTCTGTGGTTTCATTACAAAGTCTATGATACCTAGTTATCCCTGTGTTAGTCAGAAGGGTCTCCTTAGATCCAGGTGTGGTCTTATGCTCGTTTTGACCAGTATGCTTCTTCTCTCACTTTGGAAACAGAGTTTTGAGAGATGGAATCTCCCTCATGCCCTACGCCTCTGCCAATTATTGCCAATATCCTATAGATATGTGTGATAACTATCAGCCAATCCATAACCATTGCAAGTATGCTTTATGCTCATCCAGTACTTTACAAAGGAAATGTAAGTCACGATGCTTTCAAAGAAATTCTAGTAACAGAGAAAATATTTCTTTAATGAGTGTAAATTCAAAAAATGTAAATCTCTATGACTTTTCTCATATTTGCCTCTAGTCCAGCTCTGGGAACTTTTAAAGAGCAAAGTTTCAGGTTGAAAAACATTTAGGTCAATGCATTTCATAATATACTCACAAATTTCAAAGAGTTGTCTGCTTCTTCAAATCCTGAATTTATAATCATTTTCTACTAATTTAGCTGATGGTAAAGAGGGAGGAATATTTGATTCAGTGAGTCATAATTTTAGACATGTATTGTCTTAGGTTGTCATTCATGCTTTACTCTGTAGAATTAACTAGATCCTAATTTAAAGAGAAGCCATTGGGTATGGGCTCACACAGGAAAATGAAATCATAAACAGTGTGTCTACACTCATACTATGGATTCCCAGTCACCCTTGATTTCTAACAAAGCCTCTGTCTTGGGTCAAGAATTCTATATAATGAGAATATGTTTTCTATAGATGCTGTATTTTGTGGTGACACATCTGGGATTTTCATCCTCTTTACTCTTGTAACAATAGATGAAAACTGGGTGCAAACACTTTAGAGTCTAAGAGTTTAGACTTCTACTCTTCATCATAGGCTTTCAGCCAGAAATATTTTACAGCTGGTTCTACAGCAGTCATGTGACTCTTGATGTCTATTTCAGTATGGAGTAAGTAAGATAGTGAAACTCAAGCATCCAATAATCAATAAGCATAGTATGGACTTGGAGATTCTACTGATGTAATAAAACCTTGGAAATGAGTGTGGAATTTTTATTTCCATTTCATTGTGAAATATGATGAAGATATCTGTTGAATATCTTAGTGCAGTGATTTCTTGGCTTTACTGTGTCAACTGCCTGGGATGTTGCCTGGCACAGGGTAGGTAATCTATATGTGATAATCATCATAACAAAACGTAAATGCAGGCTTCAAACTTAGATTTTGTGGATAAAATTATTTTAATACAACACTTTTACCAATCTAAATTTGAATCTCTGGAAACTACAGTGACATTTTTTCTTTTTTATAATTAATTTTATTGAGCTCTATATTTTTATCTGTTCCCTCTCTGCCTCTCTTCTCTCCTTCACCTATCTCCCTTGACCCCCATGTGCCCAATTTACTCAGGAGATCTTGTCATTTTCTACTTCACATGTGGATTATATCCATGTATGTCTCTCTTAGGTCTTCATTGTTCTCTAGATTCTCTGGGATTTTGATTTGTGGGATGGTGAGCACATGTGATAATTGTCTTTCTGGGTCTGGGTTACCTCATTCAATATGATGTTTTCCAGTTCCATCCATTTGCAAACAAATTTCAAGATTTCTTTTTCTGCTGCATAAGTACTCCATTGTGTAAATGTACCACATTTTGTTATCCATTATTTGGTCAAGGGGAATTTAGGTTGTTTCCAGGTTCTAGCTATGACAAACAATGCTGCTATGAACATAGTTGAGTACATGTCCTTACAGCGCTATTAAGCATTCTTTGAATATATACCCCAAAGTGGCATTACTGGGTCTTGAAAAAGATTGATTTTTAATTTTCTGAGAATTCGCCATTGATTTCCAAAGGGGCTGTACCATCAACAATGAAGGGGTGTTCCCTTTACTCCACAACCTCTCCAGCATAAGTAGTCATCAGTGTTTTGTTCATTCTCAGACATGTAAGATGGAATCTCAGAGTTGTTTTGATTTACATTTCTCTAATGGATAAAGATGTTGAGCGTTTTCTTAACTATCTTTTTAGCTATTTTAGATTCCTCTGTTGAGAGTTCTCTGTTTAAATCTGGTCTCCATTGTTTTTATTGGTTTGTTCTTTTGATAAACAAGTTCTTGAATTCTTTGTATATTTTGGAGATCAGATCTCTGTCTGATGTGGGGTTGGTGAAGATATTTTCCCATTCTGTATACTGTCATTTTGTCTTGTTGACCATGTCCTTGACTTTACAGAAACTTTTCAGTTTCAGGAGGTCTCATTTATTAATTATTTCTCTCAGTGTCTCTGCTACTGAGGTTATATTTAGGAACTGGTCTCCTGTGGCCATGTGTTCAAGTGTACTTCCAACTTTATCTTCTATGAGGGTCAATGTGGCTGGCTTTATATTGAGGTCTTTGATTCACTTGTACGTGAGTTTTGTACATGGTGAGATATACAGATCTACTTTTATTCATTTATATATTGATATCCAGTTATGCCAGCACTATTTGTCAAATATGCTTTCTTTTTTCCATTTGATATTTTTTGCTTCTTTGTCAAAAATCAGGTGTTCAAAGGTATGTGGATTAATATCTGGGTCTCAATTTGACTATTTCCCGCTGTTTAGTTCTTATGGGTTAGATTCTTTCTTTTTGTTCTAAAGTTTTCCTCTTATGAATGCTTTCATTGTGTCCCAAAAATTTGTGTATGTTGTATGATCATTTTAATTGAATTTTAGGAAGTCTTTAATTTCTTCCTTTATTTTTTCCTTGACCCATTGATTCAAGTGAGCACTGTTTAATTTCCATGTGTTTGTGGACTTTCTGGAATGAGTGTTACTGTTGATTTCTAATTTTAAACCATGGTGATCTGATAAGATACACGGGTTATTTCAGTTTTATTGTATCTGTTGAGGTTTGTTTTGTTACTGAATATGTGGTCAATTTTTGAGGAGGTTCCATGAGGTGCTGAGAAGAAAGTATATTCTTTTAAGTTCAGATGGAATATTCTATATATGTCTGTTACATACATTTACGTCATAACATCTGTTAGTGCACTTATTTCCCTGTTAATTTTTTTGTCTGACTCTCCTTTTCAGTGGTAAGAGTGGAGTATTGAAGTCTCACATTATTAGTGTGTGGGGTTTAATGTATGATTTAAGCTTTAGAAGTGTTTCTTTTACATATGAGGATGCCCTTATATTTGGGACATAAATGTTCAGTATTGACATTTCCTCTTGATAGTTTTTTCCTGTGACTAATATGAAATGTCCTTCTTTGTATCTTTTGATTGATGTTAGTCTGAAGTCTAGTTTGTTAGATTTTAGGATAGCTACACCAGCTTGTTTCTTAGGTCCATTTGACTGGAAAATTCTTTCCCAACCCTTTAGTCTGAGGCAATGTCTGTCTTTGAGGTTGAGGTGTGTTTCTTGTATGCAGCAGAAGGATGGATTCTGCTTTCACACCCAGTCTGTTAGCCTGTGTCTTTTTATAGGTAAGTTGAATTTATTTATATAAGTGTTATTAATGACCAGTAATTGCTATCTCCTAATAATTTAGTTTTCATTGTTGGTGTTGTTAATTTATGTGTTTTTCCCTTCTTTTAGATTTGATGCTGTGAGACTATCAATTGTCTGTGTTTTTGTTTATGTATCCAGTTTCTTTTTGTTGCTGTTTGCTTTCTAGTTCTTTGCATAGGGTTGGGTTTGTGGCTCTCCAGTTGATGTAGGAGCTATTGGAGAGCAGATTAAGAGGAGAAATTAATGTGGTCTAAATCCCAATATGTCCAATAAGTCCCAATCTCATCCAATGGTTATTTACCCAGTCCCATGTTTATCTTAGATAAATATATTTAGAAGTTGGCAGAAATCTCACATTAATCCACTGACCTGCAGAGTGAAGGATATTATGATTAGAAAGGCTAAATGGAAGGCTTTAGAGATACATACTCCAAGCAAAATGTAAATTGAAAACAGTATCACATTCTTAGAAGAACTGTAGAAATTAGTGTCACCATCGAGTATTTGAAAGATGGAGGGGTGTAGGTTCCAAACACATCTCTCTTTAACACTACTATAGGCCAATGAAGAAGACACATGTATGGCTGACAATGACAGTTATTTGTCAAACATCCAGTCAGGAATGACCATGATTGATGTTGTGTACCACATGCAGTGTCCTTACTCAAGCAGATTAACATGTATTCCGGTACATGGTCTGTAGCTGTAGACTTAGCAAATGCCTTTTCTTTGCACCTGTCCATAGACACCAATAGAATACCGTGTATTTTCAGTTAGCAATACTACTAGTACACACTTACAGTTTTACCTGAAGGATACATTTCCCCTGCAGACTTGTGTTGGAACTTGGTCAGAACAGACCTTGATCATCTAACCTTTTCACAAAATATAACCTTGATGCACTATAGTAAAGACATTATGATAATTGGACCATATAAATATGAAGAAGCAACCATTTTGAACTCATTGCAAACACATATCTGCATCAGAGGATAGGAAATAAATACAACCAAAAATTAAAAGCCTTAGTGAAATTCTTAAGAATCCTGTATTGTGGATCATGTAGATATATTCCTTCCAAGGTAAAGAATAATATATTGCACCTACCTAGCCCTTCTTACCAACAAGAAAGTAATACAATATTTAGTTGGGTTTTTTTGGATCCTGGAGAGAGCACATTCTTTATTTGAGTATGTGACTCTGACTCCTATACTGAGTGTCCTCAAATGCTACTATCTTCATATGTGGTCTGTTACAGGAGAATGCTCTTCAACAGGTGCAAGTTCCTATACAGGTTATTCTACCACTTGGACCATATGATCTAGAAGACTATATGATACTAGAGGTCTCAGTGGAAGGTAGGAATATTCTTTGCATCCTTTGGCAGGCCCCTATAAGAGAATCACTGAAGAAGAGTTTGGGTTTTGGGAGCAAGTCTCTACACGCGTGTGCAGACAACTATGCTTTTTTATTGAAAAGCAGCTCTTGGTGTGTTATTGGGCTTTCTTAAATGCTGAAAGTTTGACAGGGAGATACTAGGTTACTCTGCAACCTGAGATGCCCAACATGAGCTAAGTATTATTTGAATCACCTTTTAAAAAATTAGGCTATGCACAACAGCCATAAAATATCAAATGAAAGTTGTATATGTATGGTGCGGTCATAAAACAACAAGCAAGTTACATGAAATTGTCCAAATGCTTATTGTCTATACTCCAATAACAATGACATCTGCTGTTAGCGATACAGCCTCATGGGGGTTTTCCTATGTTTAGCTGACTAAGGGAGAGAAGACTAGATTAACTAAACGTTCTGCACATTATGCAGTTACAACCCAGATGTGGGCAGGTGCTGTATTCCAACCCCTTTCTGGGACAACCATGAAAGATATCACTGAAGAAAATTCTTCACAATTTCAAGAATATTGGACTCTACACATGCTTATACATTCTGTTTGAAAAAGAAATGACCATGTGTGATTCTTGATTTGTTGGATGATCAGGGTGTTGAGTAGAGCACGATTATAAAATTGTTGAGAAAGATTTCTGTGGATAGTTTTCTTCAAATTAGTGAGGTATATGGAAATAAATGTTCCCCGTGTAAATGCTCTTCAGCTTGGGACTTCAACTGAGGAAGCACTTAATAACATAGTAGATCAAAGAACACATTCTGTGGATTGTCAGCCTTTTCCCTCAATCTTTCCTTACCCTGACAAATGGGCCCATAAAAAGTTACCATGGCTGTCGAGATGGAATTTGTAAATAGCTTAGATAACATAAACATTCACTCACTAAGTCTGACCTTCAATACCTATTACTGAGTGCCAGATATGCACACAGCAGACAAACACCAGAGTCCCAAATATGGCCCCATACCTGGACTGACCAGCCAGTGACTTTATAGTACATTTATGATGTTGTACCTCTTCCTTCATTGAAAAGACAATGTGTTGACTATATACAAGTGGATACATATTCTCGTTATGTTATGGAGGTTCCTCTCATACACATAATACCTCCACTAAAGCCATCGTCTTTGGACTTAGAGAATAGCTTATCCACTTCCATATTATTCCGTTCAGTATTGTTTCTCACTAATGAACTTATGTGACAGCTAGAGAGCTGTGATTGCAAGCCCCATATTATGGCATGTACTTTCTAATCATGTCCTTACATCCTGAAGCATTTAGCCTAATAAAACATGGAATAACCTTAAGAAAACACAGTTACAATGTCAATTAGGTGTCAGGAACCTGTAGGATTGGATAGGGTTCTCCAGAAGGCAGTATATTTTGAAACAGCATTTAATACATGGTATAGATTCTCTCATAGCCAAGATCCATTGGTTCATGAATCACAGTATGAAAAAAATGCACACATTTCACCTCTATTCACACATGAGAAAAGCTTTTGTTTCCTTTCCATTCACATTGAGTTCTTCTGGACTAGAAGTTTTACATACAGTTGTGAGAACAATCCTGCCCAAAGACATAATAAACATTTCTTTGAATTGTAAGTTTAGTCTTTGCCCTAGCTACTTTAGGTTTTTTGATGCACTTGAACTTAAATGTTTAGAAATAAATAACAGTGTAAGTAGGGGTGATTGAGATAGACTTTATAATGGGGAAATTGAATTGATGCCCCGCAATAGATAGGAAGATAAGTCTGGAGTCAAAGAAATCACTTCAAGCATCTCTTGCTTATAGTCCTGTGATTAAGATTAATGTGAAACAAAAACTGCCTAAACCTGGCAGGATGACATAGACCAGTGAGGAATGAAGATGTGGGTCTCTTAGCCAAGCAAAGAAGCTAAGTGGTGTTTTTTGAGTTTGGATCAAAACCAAAATGCGTAGGAGAGGAAACTAGTTATAACCATCAGAAAAGGCCACAGAACAGTAATAGAAATGAGGATTATAGTTGACATGAGTGTTTTTCTAAAAACATGTTGATTCACATATTTGTGTTTTCTTCCAGTTTATTCATCACATTATATAACATTCGTTAACTAAAGAAATACCTTGATGGGAGAGCATTTGGGGGTTAGAGAGAAACTGGTACCAGATAAACTTTCAGAAATACACAAGGATAACCCAAACTAACACTACTAGGAATAGCAGAGAGTGTACCTGAACTCATGATCCACTGTAATCAGATTGGTGCCTACATTAATTGTCACGAGAGATACTCTATGTAGAAACTGTGAAAGCAGATGCAAGATCCACACCTAAGCACTGAGTTGAGCTTTGGGGATCTTCCGGAAGAAAGGGAGGATGGATTGTAGGAGCCTGGGGTGTCATGGTGGACGAACTCACAGAGAGATCTGAGTTTGTGGGGGCTAGTGGACTCTGGATCGATTGTCAGGGAGCCTCCACGGAATGGACCTAGGCCCTCTGTATCTGTGTAACAGTTGTGAAGATTTGTCTCTATAAAAGGCTCCCATCAGTGAGATCAGGTCCTGTTACTGACGCTTAACTGACTTTTGGAAGCATGGGCCCCATGGAGGATTACCTAGCACAACCTTGATACAAGTGTAGGAGCTAGGCCCTGCCTCATCCTGATGTGCCATGCTATTGTCAAGCCTGTGGGGTCTGCCCCTTTCTAAATGGAGAAAAGAGGGGAGTGGAAGGGAATCAAGTAGATGGAAATCAGGGGGAGACTGGGAGAAGAGGAGGGAAGGGAAAACTGTGTTTGGTATGCAAAATTAGTTAAAAAACACTGTATACATAAGAAATAAATCATTTTTTAAAAAACTAAGGAAACAAAAGAGGACACACAGTAGAAAAAAGCAAGAAAATACAAATATGGACATTTTTGGATGAAGAAAAGGAAATTGAAAAATGACAAATTTATTCAATAATTTCAGAATAAAATACTTTATAAAAATTAACTATTTTCAAATAAAGACAGACTTTAAAAATATCAAATTTATTGTTCATATTTATCACTAATATTGGGTTGTAACTCTGTGAAATTAGGTCAAATCACCAAAAGGCATAAGGTTAAATAAGTGTTCATTTTTATTTTTTGTTATCACTTTGAGGAGAGTTCAAACATTGCCTAGTTGGTTACTAATTGATATTCCAAAGTACAAGAGGTGAGTTCTATGGCCACATTATAAAACCTCTGTACTGCCAGATCACACTTGTGCCAGTGGGAAGTCTAACCATGGATCTAGTCATGGTCTCCCTGCTCATTCTGACATGTCTGCTTCTTTTCTCACACTGGAAACGGAATTCTAAGAGAGGGAAGCTACCTCCTGGACCTACTCCTCTGCCAATTATTGGCAATATCCACCAGATAGATGTAAAAAATGGTCACCAATCCTTTACCAATGTAAGTATACGTTATTCTTGTCTGGCACTTTGTAAAGAGAGATATAAGTGATGCTGCTTTCAAAGAAACTCTAGTACTAGAGAAAATATTTTTAAATGGGTATAAAATGAAAAACAGTAAGGTTGCTTTTGTGTTTTCTGAAAGTTGCCTGTAGTACTGGAGTTGGTATTAGTAATAAACAAGACATCAGGTTACAGAATATTAAGGACACTGCATTTTATAATATAATCATAAAATTAAAAGTTTTATCTACTTTTTCAAATCCTCCTTTCAGGAACATTGTCTATTATTTTGACTAATGGTGAATAGTGGGGTGTTATAGTGATATTTTGTGATCTAACAACTAAATTTTAGGTATGTGCTAATTAAATTAGAACAAAGATATATGCAATGGTGGCACATAAATTTAATTCTAGGACTTGGAAGACAAAGGCAGACAGACCTCTGTGATTTTAAAGCCACCCTGGGCTACACTATACTGGTCTAGTCTCAAAGGAAACAGAGCCATGTGGTTGTGGCTGAAGTACCAGGGAAGTAGAGAAGGAAAGTGATATGGTTGGGCAGAGAGAGGACACAAGGCAGGAGGAGACAAGAGCTCAGATGTGCTCTGAGCATGCCATCTGAGGATACAGTCTGAGCATTCAGTCTGAGAATTCAGTCTCAAGATGCAGTTTGAAGAATCATAAAGACAGGGTCACCCCTTTGAATCTGAGGATTCTGTGGAGTTAAAAGTCCCTCTAGTGGCTGGCTACACTGCTTCTCTGGTCTCTCAACTTTCACCCCCTAATATCAGACTCTAAGTGTTTACTATTAACATCAATTGGAATTAGCATTACAATAAATATGCATTTAAAGGAATCAATTGTAGAGATACATTGTTCACGGATTATTCATTCATGCCTTACTCTGTAGAATTAATTGGATCCTGATTAAAAGTAAAGCAATGGGCATGGCATCACACAGGAAAAGGAAACCATAAACAGTGAAGCTTCTCTTATATTGTGGTTTCCTGATCTCCTTTGATTCCATACAAAGCGTATGCCTGGGACCAAAAATAGTGCATAATGAGAATATTTTTTCTAAAGGTGCTGTTATTGTGGTGCAGCTTCTGTGATGCTTACTCTGTACTTTTGTAACAATAGATGAGGACTGATTGGAACACTTGTGGTGACCCAAGAGTTTAGATGTTTACCCTTCATCACAGGTTTTGTAATTTTCAACAGAAAGGATTTCACAGCTGGTTCCACAAAGTCATGTGACCATTGATGGCTATATCTGTATGCAGTTAGAGTGAGAATGATCTGCATTGTCCAAGAAATGGATAAGCATTGTGTGGATATGAAGGCTCTACTCCTTTGCATTAGAACCCAGGAAATGAATGTGGAATTTTTACTTCAGGTACTTTGTGAAATGTGACAAAGTGACCTGCTGAATATCATAGTAAGGTGATTCCTTCTCTTTAGACTATAAACGCCCTGGGATATTGCCTAGCACCGAGAAGGTCATCTATATGTAACAATCATCAAATTGAAAGATATATACAAACTTCAAACTTAGATTTTCTGCATAAACATATTCTAACACAGTTCTATTACCAGTATGAAGAAGTAAACTACAGTGACATTTTTAGAATATTTCTGTTTTCTATTGTCATTCCAGTTCTCTAAAATCTATGGCCCTGTGTTCACTCTGTATTTTGGCATGAAACCCACTGTGGTGCTGCATGGCTATGAAGCAATAAGAGAAGCTCTCATAGGTCATGGGGAGGAGTTTAGTGGAAGAGGAAGAGTCCCAATTCTTCAAATGGTTTTTAAAGACCTTGGTAAGTATGCATGTGCTTCTTTGTATATTGGGTAGTATACATAGAGAGATGGAGGGTGGAAAGCAGAGGTCATGTTTGCTTTTCAGGAATAACTTTGGGACTCTGTTTGTGACCAGTCTGTTCCTTTATCTATCTCTCAGACATAATCCCTAGTCTTTTATTCCAATTTCTTTAGGCATTGGTCTTAGCAATGGAGAGCCATGGAAAAAAACAAGGCACTTCTCACTCATAACCCTGAAAAAACTGGGCATGGGGCAAAGGAGTATTGAGAACCGTATTCAAGAGGAAGCACGGTTCCTTGTAGAGGAACTCAAGAAAACTAATGGTAAATGCAGGTTTATATTCTGATGTTTATATCTCATTCTATGTATATCTGTATTAGTCAATTTTTGCCATCCTAATCAAAACATTATTTTCTAAAGAGATGTCATGGGTATGGGTCTCATGTCAATTTTCTATGGAATTATAGAGCTACATATTCCCCTCATCAATAATCCTGTTTTCCTTTGCATATCATCTCACCACAATACAATTTCCAATAGCAATAGTTACTAAAAAAACGTAAGAACCCAAGAAAGAATTGAATTAACTTTCTTTTTATCACCTTTCTTTTCTTCACTTCTCCTTTCTTTCTTGAACAGCAATGGTCTAGACTGCTTCTCTAAAGTGTCTAAGGGTCCTTCTTGTATTATGTTTGTAGTTTTATGGCAACTGTGGTATGATGTAATAATTTTATTTCTCATTGAGTATAGTAGAACTCTTTTTGATTAGTGCATTTCACCTGTTTGCATGGTGTCAAAATAATATTGTTATAAATTCTTGCATAACATTTAGTGGTTTGATTTATGACCTTAATAAAACATGTTTCAACACAAATATTCAAAATAAATGTTCATGTGGAAATTACTAAACTTCGTAATTTTGCTTAAAAAGTTTCCTTTGTTGCCTCTCTAGCAATTCCCTGTGTGTTTTCAGTCTTGCATGTCATTTTCCCCTTTAACTTTCTGTGTTAGAAAAGTGATGATTGCTACTTTGTCAACAATCCGGATGCTACTCACCTGTTGCTTATGAATGAAGAATCTTATTATGTCTGTGAATTTCTAAGTGAATTTGGTTTAGCATTCTTGACAAATATAATAAAAGATTTTATATATGGCTACCAGATTTTATATATGAATGGCATGCACACATACAATAACAATCTCAAGGTCTTACTTCCATATGCTTTGCTTAAATACTTGGTATTGCTTAGAGTACTGCATCATGTTAATTGTATAGTCAAATATCAGTAAGTTCAAGGAATTTCTTATGCTCAATAATCCAACTTTGTTAAATCATTTGTACTTCTTTGAGTCTACATAAATGAGGATCAAGTTCAATACAAACAATATTGGTCTCTTGGTCACAGCAAATTCACCACTGAAAGGAATAAAAGGAAATAATCATTTTCTCCTATCTTTTTATTCTTTTCTGTGTTGTCATAAAAATAATCCACCCAAGTGAGTCATATCACCCATAGTATGTTGAGTCCTCCCTTATCATCAGAAATCAAGGAAGAGCATGAAGAGATAAAAACCCAGTTTAGGTTGATGGAGCATTTACTCTTCCAAGTTTTTTTCTTTTGTGCTAACTGTGGTTTGTGTCAACTTGACTAAAACTAATCAACACAGAACCTGATTACTCATTTTCTATACTTGTGAAATCAATCACATGATCTATGTAATATATACATTTTAATCATTTCTGTGATATACTATCTTGATATTTAAAGTACCAATGAAAATATCCACAACTGTAAGTTTTGCTCAAATGTATTGAATGCAAAGTTTGGCTATGATAAATACTATTTTCTTTGCAGAAAATAGCATTGTTGAAAATCCTCTGGATTCTGGGATGAGACCAGGGAGACAAGTTTCTAATGACAGATCATGAACTTTGTTTTAAGTCACACTGATTTTTTTTCTCCTCCATTTTCTTCCATTATGTCCACTTACCATCCAGTTTTACTTTTATCATATTTTCACTACAGGTATTAACATGAAATAATTCTTTTGTAAACAGCAAAATTCACTGTTTTAATCATGAATATGTGAAAAGGAGAGTCTTCAATAGTTTTCTCATGATTTTTGCCTTACCTAGAGTGGTTTTGCAAATACAGGCTCTTATATAATTTAGTTATGTAAACAGATTATGTCACAGTTAAAGTTTTTGCATTTACACTTTCTTCACATAGATCACTGATGTTCCCTGTTTTTCAATTTTTTCTCCTAATTCTTTGAAGTTTCTACACTATGTCGTATATTCCACATTACTAGGACACAACAGATTATATATTTTGTTTTGCCTTGGGTTTTCTTGTTTGTTTGTTTATTGAAATAGGATTTCTCTGTGTATAGCTGAATGGCCTGGAAGTAGATCTGTAGACAAGGCTTGCCTGGAACTCAGATTCACCCATGACTCAGAGAATTGTCCTCTCCAGTTTTCCAGGATTAGGCTCTACTGACACAGATGGGAGCATTGCTGAGATTGGCTCATAGGCTTCTCATCCCTGCACACACAAGCACAGAAACCCTGACAATTCAGACAGATTTCAGGGACTCTTTTCCCTATCAATGATGAGCCCCAAGGGTTATATCTTTCTTTGAGAAAGGAGATGTTGAGTAGTCACTGGTACCTATTCTCAAAAAACATTTTACAGAAGCAAAAGGATTAAAATTTAGTGGTAAAAATGTTTTATTGTAAGTAAGAAAGAACACTTGAAGTAAGTAATGTCAGTCCTTGCTGCGGGAGCTGCAAGACTTTATTCTCCAGAAAAACAAAACAAAAAAATTACAATGAAAGAAACATTCACCTGAATGTTAAAACAACTGATAAGCCGAAGTACCCATCATTGCCAATCACTGTGTCAAACTCTTTTATTACAATAACTTACCTCATTTGATTGCCAAGGTGAGGGATAAGTCTAGAATCAAAAGACTTATAATCAACATGGATGACATTTCAAAGGCGTCTAGTAGTTCCACCTAAATATTGTGTTTGTGATCTTGGAGCACAGACCCATTTTGTTGTCAAGAATCACTGTTATATTTTCAATGGATCTTATGGGGCAAATAAGCTGCAAGACTTTTTGATAGATTCAAAAATTTTAATTTCTTTCCTGAGTGTGTGAATCTTAAAATAGATCTGCATGTCCTGCCAATGGCACAAAGAATAGTTCAATCTTATAATGTCTGTGGGTATCAAACTTGTTTCACATACATCATAAATTCTGCACATTCATTATCAAACACCCTAATGAGAATGGTGACAGCAATTGAAGAAGTGAAAGAAAAGAGAAGACAAGGATTAGACATATCTTAAAGGAGATGTGTGATGCAGACCTTTAAGTGGTACAGATCTTCCCCAGATGGATGGAAATAGACTCTAAAAAATATATCTCAAATGCATTTGCCAAAGTGATTTGTCTTCAAATAGGGTCATTAATAAAATTTTGAAAGATGTGGAGAAAGTATATTCTCATGATAAAAGAAAAGATAATGGTGAACATATTTAAGTGGTATATTGAAAAATTGTTAGTATACCAAAGATTAAAATGGTGTTATCTGCCAAAAATGAGATGGAGATTTTGATGTTGGTGCCACATAAATAGATGGATTAAATTTAACTTAAGAACATATTGCCAGAAAAAAATTTCTATTATCAGCCAGCAGTGAACCATGTTCATACAAGGGCTGAAATGGTTTCTATCATGCTACAATTCATGTGAAAATGCTATTATTGTGAATCATCTGTGATTAAGTCCAGTAAGATAGCTAGAGAGTCCTTATATATCACAGAATAATGGAAGTTTGTTCATTTGGTTAATGTTTTAGAACACTAGTATTGGACTCATCATACCTCATTTACAAGCTACCAAAATAAATAATTAATATTGGTCATTGTTCAAATTTTGGACTGTGAATAGTCTATGTCAGTTCAATTTGCTAATTTTTAGGATGTAGTGCCATTTATTGCAAGATCCTTGAACTTGGTAGGTTGTTCCATTATAAAACTTGTAGAATACAAATAAAAACTTTTTAGTGACCTTATCTATTAGAACAGAGTGCTCTAAAAGTGTCATCAGTATCCCTTCAGACGGGCAACTGGTAATTCCTGTTAGTCTAAGGGAATCAGATGATCAAATGACAGTATGACATCCTCACGAGAAGTAAAAATAACCTGTTTATTTAATACAAAGTTTTTAGCTGGGGAGTTGTGACTTTTCAGTTGGTATATGACCACCCCAAGTAGGCTTGTAACTGTGTTCATTACATATTAGATGATTCAGGGGAATTATGAACCACCAAGAATTTTACATGGTTGATTTGTTCTGAGAGAGCTTTGAAGTGTAGTTATACGTAAACTCTGATACTACTACTTAGGGGACTCCAGAAAAAGGAACATTTACCCTCTAGCAGAAGTGAGTAGAGTTTTCACATTTTAATTTCATAATAGAATTTCAATATGTTTAGACATATTATATGTTGTGTATGGTATCCTCTCCCCTTACTCCATAGAATAACTTATAATTTAATGCCTTTTTATTTATATATATAATAGCCTGTACTTCAGGTTTGGGTTACAATTGTGTCAAAATAATTGTTACTGAGTCCTATGTACTCCACAATGCCCAATTGTCTTTTTAAAGGGAAAATCAATGTCAAAATTAAATAAGTAAATAATAATCCTTTTTTTTAGCTAATAGCACGTACTTGAAGTTAAACCACCCTGTAAAATAGACATGATCTCTTCTTATTTAACTAGTGAGTTTGAAGATTAACTGAGATATAAGGTCTATATAACTGTGTATTAGTGACCAGGTAAATATATAGTGGTTAAATGTATTCAAAATTATAATACCATTTAAAATGTTTA
Organism: Myodes glareolus; assembly: GCF_982192425.1. Lineage (NCBI taxonomy): Eukaryota > Metazoa > Chordata > Mammalia > Rodentia > Cricetidae > Myodes > Myodes glareolus. Next base: position 22,389,398 of record NC_142032.1, on the reverse strand, counting down.
AATTACTTTAAGTAGTTAACAAAAGCAAAATTTCTTCTTCATATATTTTAGCAACATTTGGAATTTGTTTCCAACTCTTCAGGTACACCCTATGATCCCTCCTTCATCTTGGCCTGTGCTCCCTGCAATGTTATTTGCTCCATTATTTTCCAAAATCGTTTTGAGTATAGAGATCAGGTTTTTGTTAACTTGGTGGAAAAACTGAATGTGAACACTAAGATTCTGGCCTCTCTCTGGGTGCAGGTAAAGCCAATATCCTTTTTCTTAGAACATACTTATGTTTATTCCTCACAGCTCAAATTCAATATGAATCATGAGGAAGGAGGCAACCATCTGACAAGGGCTAATGTATTATGGAAATAATTCTTGGAAGGGAGGACTAAACCCATAAGTTTACAAAGAGCAAAAACTTAGAGGCAGATGCCGACTGACTAACCCTGATTGTTTTTTATCTATGAATCTTCCTGCTGATTATTACAGAATTATTTGTTAAAATATGCTATTTGTTTTATAAGAGTGATCAGTCATTCACTGTTGCAGGGAGAGCAGGGCACCTTGTTCTGTCTCATCCCAGCTAGCTTACACCCGGAATAATCACACAGAAACTGTATTCATTTAAACACTGCCTGGCCCAGTAGTTATAGCCTCCTATTGGCTAACTCTCACATCTTGATTTAACCCATTTCTAATAATCTGTATGTCACCATGAGGTCGTGGCTTACTGGGAAAGATTCAGATGTCTCATTCTGGAGGCTCCATGGCAGCTCTCTCACTCTGCTTTCTTTCTCCCAGAATTCAGTTCTGTCTAGTCTACCTACCTAAGTTCTGGCAGTTTCTTTATTCAACCAATGAAAGCAACACATAGACAGAAGGACCTTCTACACCAATTCACAGGATTTTTACTAATCAAATACTGTATCTACTTTTCATTAAGCATATTCTGAGCATATTACTGGGGAGCTTTATTTCAGTATAGACATAATATTCTCTGAAAGGAGGAAGAATACTAATGGCAAAGAAAGCTGTCAGTAAACACTGAGTATTCCTGTCATTTAATGGGTCAGTTGGGATTCTAGTTTACAGGGGGTCAGTAAAAATGGAAAGATGTATGTTTTAATGCTATGTGGACCATAAATATCCTCACAGAACTATTTTAGTCTGAACTAAAATTTCTTACTCTCTGTACACAAAATGATCGTTTGATCAAAGAGAAACCCCTAAGGCCTATGTAGTGCAATTGATTTTACCACCCATCCATTCCTTTGAGCCAAACCCAACACTAAATAGTCATTACATTTCAGAAGATGGTTGATAGATATTGAACCTGGGGTGTTAGTTTTTTCTGTAAATGTCAACCCAGAAATTTTAACTTCTATTGTTCCATTGAAAGTGTGTGAGTATTTAAATCACATGTATTTCAAATTGTAGGTCAGAATATATTTGAGTTTTCAATGAGTTTATATGAACAAAATTATGCCAAAAGATAGGTAAATATGGAAATTTTACTAAGATCATTTACTATTATGGGAGAAATTTCTTCCTAAAATCTCTCTATTAGAATAAAGAATATAATTAATGCACCTTCTTACGATGAGTATGAATAATTTCTCTAACAATTGAAATCATTCATGTGACATATTACTAATATATCTTACTTAGCTCAATACAGTGAATATTTTTAGTAAATTCTTGCATTTCCTTGCAGGTTTGCAATATGTTCCCTGTTCTTATTGATTATTGTCCAGGAACGCATAATACATATTATAAAAACTTGACTTCTATTCAGAGTTACCTTTTGGAAAAAATAAAAGAACACGAGGAATCCTTGGATGCTACCAACCCTCGGGACTTTATTGATTATTTCCTAATTAAAGGAAGGCAGGTAAAGTGTTAATATTCATTTATTCAGTTATTAAATTGGTAAACTATTTTATACTTCATTGAAGTGATGTTTAAAACCATGTCAGTATTATTTGAAAAACAATTTAATATTTTTTATGTGTAAGCCTGAAAAAATGGTTAAAATTGTTAATAAGAGCACATTGATCCCGTTCTTTTAATTATAACCAAAAAAGAAAAACTCAACAAAGTACAGCATAGTAGAAAGACAACACAAAAGGCAAACAAAAGGAAACAAATTTCAATATAGTCATAAATTATAAACTTTTCTGTCTACTTTGAGCACCAATATCATCAATGACTGTATTTTGCTCACTTGCATATCATACAAATTAAAAGGTATCTGTACTTTTTAATATAAAAGATATATTAAAAGATATTTGCACTGATCGACACCACATATGACTTCTAAAGAATGAATGATGTGTACCATGGGAAAGAGTAGGTGGATGAAAGAGTAAAGCTTTGAGTATAATTTCTCATGAGTTAATGAATTAATACCAGTGCAGTTAGAGGTTGGGTTTACTGTCAGGGTTAACTTGGCATTGTGTAATTTCAGAAAGAGTTTTTCCACAATTTATTTTTCACTCTTGTTTAAAAAAGAGATTATTGAAAATATTCTGATGTGATGGGAGTCACTTGTGCTACCATTATATTGGTTTGTATGTTTTATTAATGGTTCAGTGTCGGAGGTTTTATTATTGAATTATTTTATCAATATTTAAAATCCAGAATTGTGAGTTCCTGAACTTCGCTACATGTTTCTGACAGACTGCTTTACCATTCTGAATCCTTTAAATTTCCATATGAATTTAAGAGATGTTTTCAATATTTTTAAAGAGGCCAGTGGAAATTCACACAGAGACTGCATTTAAAATGTCACTCATTTAAGGGGGCTGAGCAAGTTAAAAAAACAGAGATAATATTAACATATTTAGCCAGTCTCCAGTTTGAAGCACTGACTATCTTCTAGTTTCAAAATGTTGAGTCACTCTATCAAACACACCAAGCCATTAACATTTTCTCTCCAAACTCCAAGGCATTAATAGTAACTGTGAGTGTAATTTTTCTCTTTATAGACTTTCCTGTATCTCTCTGACAGAGTATACTGACATCTAAAACAATTCTCAGTAGAGGGGCTTTACTTTCTCTCTTTCTGCACGTGCATAAAATCTTGGATGCTCCTAAAATTTCAGCTTGTTTCTGTACTGTGGTCACCTGGTACTGTATCCTTCATTTACAAGCATGAAAACAACACACACATTCATCATTCTTTGTCTTTGTATTATTTCTACCTCTGACTCTTCTGAGCTATTCATTTAGAAACATGTGTGCATATGGTTCTTGATGACAGGTTTTCATTTTCTTTGTGCATATCTTCAGCAGGGAGTTTCTGATTCAAACTCATTTCATATTTACCTTTGTGAAGAATACACAAAATTTACAACTAACAGTTTGTGATTCATAGATTCCAGATTATTGATTTTTTTACTTTATTGTTTTCTTATATGTGTAAAGGATTTTTGCCTTTTTCCTTGTCTATATATTATCCTGTGTATATCTGCTATCAAAATATTTTGCATCTTGATGTGTGTGCCATTACCACACTGCATTCATTGCTGTATGTTTTCATTTTGAGGGTTCAGCTCTTTCTCCACAGTTTCATTTGAATCTGTGGACTTGTCTTCTTATTTGATTTTTAGTACAGATAGAAGTGACTCATTAGATTACTTTGAATGAATAATTCCTCCATTTTAAAGTTATTCCAAATTTCATGGTTTGTGCATGAATTGATTTTCCACTTATTATTTTCAACTTCTTAGATCCGGAAATGGTTCTAAGTGTGTCGATCTTTCATGCATGTAATTATGCAATATTAAATCTTTTCCAACAATTTAAGTGTAATTATTTCTTTGATTTCATTGTAGTTCACTAATTTCTGTTGTCCAGAGTCATACCTAAGTTTAATTTTTACTTCAAATTGCACTCATGTACTTTATTAGATTTGATAAATTTTTCTTTAATTATTTTTTATTAATTTTATAAACCAACTTTAGTTCCCCCTCCCTTTCATCCTTCTGTTCCACCCACCTTCCCATAATTCACACCCTCCATTTCTCAGAAAGTGTAAGGCCCGGCACATTCAATTAAGGCAGTACTAAGCATCTCCCCCACAGCATAAAGTTTAAGAAAGACATTCCACTATTTGGAGTCGGCTTCAGAAAGCCAGCTCATGCATTGCGGAGCTGGTTCCACTAACAGGAGTCCCACAACAAAGAAAAAAAAAAACAAGGCTGCCCACATAAGAGAGCCTAGTTCTGTCCCATACAGGCTCCCCAGTTGTTGGTCTAGGGTTCTTGATTTTTCACAATTTTGGGCCTCTGTGGATTTCCCTATCATGATCCTGACCCCATTTGCTCATATAAACCTTCCTCCCTCCTTTTGACTGGATTCCTATAGCTCATCATGGAACTTGGATGTGATTTCTACATCTGCTTCCATCAGTGACTGAAAGAAGTTTCTATGATGACTGTTAGGGTATTCATCATTCTGATTACAAAGGAAGGTCAGTTCAGGCACCTTCTCCACTACTGCTATGGGTCATCTTTGTAGAATCCTTGGAATTTCTCTAGCATCAGGTTTCTCCCTAGCCCCATAATGATTCCCTCTGTTGAGGTATCTCTTTCATTTCTCTCTACTCCATCTCCCCAACTTGAACATCAGGAATTTTTTTTTCTTTTGTAACTTGTGATTTTTCTCTATATGACTTTGATGCAGTTACTACTGAGAGTAGGTCAAGTTAGCATATGTATTTCCTGAAAATAAGATGGGGTGGTTAGATATAGGACAACAGAGGGATAGTAGAAGATATACAGTCAGCCTACCTGCTTCATTTGCAGTGTTCTCTGTTTGTTAGCAGGAAGTGCCTGCTAAAGTTGGAGGCTTGGATAAGAGAAATAAGTAAGGATGGGAAGGTCTGTGCAATCCATAGTAGGTCGGAGAAGGGAGCAGGCAAGGCAGCAACAACTGTTCTGCTACAGTACTGGAGCGCTGGAGTTAAGAATGAGAGCTTGGATATAGGAAAACACAAGAGAAGAGAATATCTGCATGCAGACTCCTTAGCTTTCTGGCAGGCAAAGCCTGAGGGGCACCTACTGGGGACCTGCTGGAGTTGGTTTCTGGGATAAAGTGACAATTGGGAAGAGGAAGATGAGGAGGGAATGGCCAGTGTGATCCACAGATGTTGTAGCCTCTATTCTGTAGCACATGTTCTGTTGCAGAACAAGGGAAATGACTGGGGTATTGTATTTGTAGGGGAAAAGGGAACAGTGAAGGTCTTCAGTTAATGCACCTGTTTCCAGGGCATTCTCAGGAACAAGTGTGTTCCTAGTGAACGGCTGCTGGTGTTGGCAGCTGGGATAATGGGATGAGTTGACTGAAGTAGTAGAAGAAGATTTTTGTGATACAGTGGGGCAGTAGGGTTATAAGAGTGAAAGGGAGGCAAGAGTAGGTTTTCTGCTACAGCATTTGGGATTAAGCTGGTAGGAGTGGATCTGGAGGAGCAGAAGTGTTGATTCTTTCTCACCCTATTTTATGTCATGGTAGGAAAGGATCTTGGTTAGGCACCAGAAGCTGTCTCCTGATGTTTGGAATGTGAGACAGCAACAAGATGAGGGAGGTGGTTTAAAGGGCTAAAATCAATGGGATCAACTAGGGAGGGCATTGTGGAGACAGGGGAGTCTGCCACAGGTGAGGTGATACAGAGGTGAGGATGAGACTAGAGTATTGGACATGAAGGAACAGAAAGAAAAGAAAAGATAAGTAAGATCTTTTATTAAGTATGTATTTCTCCTTTATAGTAATAAAAAATGTTGCTGGGCATATTATTCTGGGTTGAGAACTTTCATTCAGAATCTGGAATATATCATTCTGGACACTTCTGGTTTTATTTTTTATTCTTTTAATATTTATTTATTTATTTATTAAAAATTTCCACCTCCTCCCATCCTCCCATTTCCCTCGCACTCCCCCACTCCCCTCCCCCTCACTCTCCAGTCCTAAGAGAAGTCAGGGTGCCCTGCCCTGTGGAAGGCCCATGCCCCCGCTCCATCCAGGTCTAGGAAGGTGTGCATCCAAACAGACTAGGCTCCCAAAGACCCAGTACATGCAGTAGAATCAAAATCCGGTGTCATTATCATTGGCTTCTCAGCCCTCATTGTCAGCCACATTCAGAGAGTCTGGTTTGATCACATGCTTGTTCAGTCCCACCCCAGCTGGCCTTAGTGAGCTTCCATTAGATCAGTCCCACGGTCTCCGTGGGTAGGCGCAGCTCTTGCTGTCCTGACTTTCTTGCTCTTGTTCTCCCTCCTTCTGCTCTTCATCTGGGCCTTGGGAGCTCAGTCCAGTGCGCCAATGTGGGTCTCTGTCTCCTTCTCCATCCATCGCCAGATGAAGGTTCTTTATCAATGGCTTCTCAATCAGTCCCCCATTTCGGCCACATTCAGAGAGTCCAGTTTGGTCGCATACTCATTCAGTCCTGGTCCAGCTGGATTTGGTGAGCTCCCATTAGAACAGGCACACTGTATCAGTGGGTGGACTAACGCCTCGTGCTCCATACTTCCTTGCTCTTCTTCTCCTTCCTTCTGTTCTTCAATTGGACCTTGGGAGCTCAGTCTGTTGCTCTGGTGAGGGACTTTGTCTCTATCTCCATCTGTCGCCGGACGAAGATTCAATAATGATATTCGAGATAATCATCAGAGTGTTAGAGAGGCAAGGCCAGTTCAGGCACCTCTCCTCTGCTGCCCAAGGACCTAGCTGGGGACATCCCCGTGGACACCTGAGATCCCCTCTAGAGCCAAGTCTCTTGCCAACCCTAAAATGACTCCCTTAATGTAGATAACTTTTTCCCTGCTTCCATATCTGCCCTTGCTCCATCTCCACCCTCACATTCCCCCAAGTTCTCTCCAGTCTTTCCCTTCTCCCTTCTCTCTCCCCCTCTCCCCTTCCCCCAAACACACCCCAACCCTACACCCAGCCCCATGCTCCCAACTTTTGCCCAGCAATCTCGTTTGCTTCCAATTTCCAAGAGGATCTATATATGTTTTTCTTTGGGTTCACCTTTTTATTTGGCTTCTCTAGGCTTAATGTCCTTTATTTATGGCAACAATCTACTAATGAGAAAGTACATACCATATTCATCTTTTGGGGTCTGGGTTACCTCATTCAGCATAGTGTTTTCTATTTCCATCAATTTGCATGCAAAATTCAAGATGTCATTTTTGTTTTTTTTTTACTGTGTAGTACTCCAATGCGTATATATTCCACACTTTCTATATCCAGTCTTCCATTGAGGGGCATGGGGCATCTAGGTTGTTTCCAGGTTCGGGCTATTACAAATAATGCTGCTATAAACATAGTTGAACAAATGCTTTTGTAGTATGATAGGACATCTCTTGGGTATATTCCCAGGAGTGGTATTGCTGGATCCTGGGGTAGGTTGATCACGAATTTCCTGAGAAACCGCCACACTGATTTCCGAAGTGGTTGCAAAAGTTTGCATACCTACCAGCAATGGATGAGTGTTCCCCTTACTCCACATCCTCTCCAGCAAAGGCTATCATTGGTGTTTTAGATTTTAGCCATTCTGACAGGTGTATGATGGTATCTCAAAGTTGTTTTGATTTGCATTTCCCTGATCGCTAAAGAGGTTGAGCATGACCTTAAGTGTCATTTGGCCATTTGAAATTCCTCAGTTGAGAATTCTCTGTTCAGTTCAGAGTGCCATTTTTTAATTGGGTTAATTAGAGTTTTAGTGTCTAGGTTCTTGAGTTCTTTGTATATTTTGGAGATCAGACCTTTCTCTGTTGCCGGGTTGGTTAAGATTTTGTCCCATTCAGTAGGATGCCTTTTGTCTTAATGACAGTATACTTTGTTTTACAGAAGCTTCTAAGTTTCAGGAGGTCCCATTTAATAACTGTTGCTCTTGTTGTCTGTGCTACTGGGGTTATATGTAGAATGTGGTCTCCTGTGCTCAAGTGTTACAGTCTACTTACCACTTTCTCTTCTATCAGGTTCAGTGTGGTTGGGTTTATATTGAGGTCTTTCATCCATTTGGATTTGAGTTTTGTGCATGGTGATAGATACGGATCTAATTTCATTCCTCTACAGATTGACATCCAGTTCTGTCAGCACCATTTGTTGAATATGCTTTCTATATTCCATTGTATACTTTTAGCTCCTTTGTCGAAAATCAGGTGGTCATAGGTTTGTGGGTTAATATCTGGGTCTTCTATTCGATTCTATTGGTCGACTTCTCTGTTTTTATGCCAATACCAAGCTGTTTTCATTAATGTTGCTCTGAAACAGAGTTTGAAGTCAGTGATGGTAATACCTCCAGAAGTTCCTTTTTTTTAAAGTAATTGTATTAAATTATAAAAGTTTCCATTTCCGCCCCTCCTCCCACTACCCTCCCATTCTCCCCACTCCCTCTCCTCCTCCCTCTCCATTCCTGAGAGCAGTCAGGGTTTCCTGCCCTGTGGGAAGTTCAAGTTCCTCCCCCCTCCCTCCAGGTCCAGGAAGGTGAGTGTCCAGACAGACTGGATCCGCAAAATCCAGTATATGCAGAGGAAACAAGTCCCAGTGCCATTGTCAATGGCTTTTCAGAAAGACTCCGGGCCAGCCACATTCAGAGAATCCGGCCACATTCAGAGAATCTGGTTGGATTGCGTCCTCTTTCAGTCCCAGTCCAACTGGCCTTGGTAAACTCTCATTAGATCTGTCCCCTTGTATCAGTGGGTGATAGCATCCCTCGCAGTCCTTATTTCCTTTTTCATTTTCTTTGTCCTTCTGCTCCTCATTTGGACGTTGGGGGACTCAGTCCGGTGCTCCAATGTGGGTCTCCGTCTGTATCGCCATCCATCTTCAGATGAAGGTTCTCTCTGATCTTGCCTTCTTTGCTCACGTTCTCTTTCCTTCTGCTTTTCTTTTGGACCTAGGGAGTTAAGTCCAGTGTTCCGATGTTGGTCTCTGTCTCTATCTCCATCCATCGCCAGATGAAGATTCTATGGTAATAAGTAAAATATTCATCAGTATGGTTATGGGCCAAGGCTGTTTCAGGCACCCTCTCCTCTGTCCAGAGAACAATCTGGGGATCTCTCCTTGGACCTGGGATCCCATTTATAATCAAGTCTCCTGTAAACCCTAAAATGACTCCCTTAGTTGAAATATATTCTTCCCTGATCCCATATCCATCCTTCCTCCCTCCCCCCCAATCCCAATCCACCGAGCTTTCCCCATTCCTCTCCTACTCTCTTCTCTCTAACCCTCTCCCCTTCCAACAACCCTCCCACCCCGCCATGCACCCGAGGTTACCTGGGACTCTTGTCTATTTCCAATCTCCAGGCAGATAGCTACATGATTTTTATCAGGTTCACCTTCTTATTTAGCTTCTCTATGATCACGAATAATAGGCTCAAAGACCTTAATTATGGTTAGAATCCACTTATGAGTGAATACATACCGTGTTCCTCTTTTTGGGTCTGGCTTACCTCACTCAGTAAAGCATTTTCTATTTCCATCCATTTGCATGCAAAAGTCAAGATGTCATTTTTTTTACCACTGAGTAAAACTCTAATGTGTATATGTTCCACACCTTTTTTAATCATTCTTCTATTGAGGGGCACCTAGGTTGTTTCCAGGTTCTGGCTATTACAAATAGTGCTGCTATGAACATAGTTGAACAAATGCTTTTGTAGTATGTTAGGGTATCTCTTGGGTATATTCCAAAGAGTGGAATTGCTGGGTCCTGAGGGAGGTTGACTCCCAGTTTCCTGAGAAACCTCCACACTGATTTCCACAGTGGCTGCACAAGTTTGCATTCCCACCAACAATGGATGAGTGTTCCCCTCATTCCACATCCTCTCCAGCATAGGCTATCATTGGTGTTTTTGAATTTGGCTATTCTGACAGGTGTAAGATGATATCTCAAAGTTGTTTTGATTTGCATTTCCCTGATCGCTAAGGAGGTTGAGCATGACCTTAAGTGCCTTTTGGCCATTCGAAGTTCATCTGTTGTGAATTCTCTGTTCAGTTCAGTACCCCATTTTTTAATTGGGCTAATTAGAGTTTTAGTGTCTATTTTCTTGAGTTCTTTGCATATTTTGGAGATCAGACCTTTGTCTGATGAGGGATTGGTGAAGATCTTCTCCCATTCCCAAGGTAGCCTTTTTGTCTTACTGACAGTGTCCTTTGCTTTGCAGAAGCTTCTCAGTTTCAGTAGGTCCCATTTATTCATTGTTTCTCTTATTGTCTGTGCTCTTGGGGTTCTGCTTAGGAAGTGGTCTCCTGTGCCTATATCTTGTAGACTACTTCCCACTTTCTCTTCTATCAGGTTCAAAGTGGTCGGATTAATGTTGATGTCTTTTGGACATCATTTGGACATCCATTTGGACCTGAGTTTTGTGCATGGTGATAGATATGGATCTATTTTCATTCTTCTACAGGTTGACATCCAGTTATGCCAGCACCATTTGTTAAAGATGCTTTCCTTCTTCCCTGTATACCTTTAGCTCCCTTGTCAAATATCAGGTGTTCATACGTTTGTGGGTTAATACCCAGGTCTTCTATTCGATTCCATAGGTCGACTTCTCTGTTTTTATGCCAATACCAAGCTGTTTTCAATACTGTTGCTCTGTAATAGAGTTTGAAGTCAGGGATGGTAATGCCTCCAGAAGTTCCTTTATTGTATAAGATTGTTTTGGCTATCCTGGGTTTTTTGTTTTGCCATATAAACTTGATTATTGTTCTCTCAAGGTCTGTGAAGAAGTTTGATGGGATTTTGATGGGAATTGCATTGAATATATAGATTGCTTTTGGTAGAATTGCCATTTTACTATGTTGATTCTCCCAATCCAAGAGCAGGGGAGGTCTTTCCATATTCTGGTATCCTCCTCAATTTCTTTCTTCAAGGACTTAAAGTTCTTGTCAAATAGGTCTTTCACTTCCTTGGTTAGAGTTACCCCAAGATATTTTATGCTATTTGTGGCTATCATGAAAGGTGATGTTTCTCTGATTTCCCTCTCTGCTTCTTTATCCTTTGTGTATAGGCGGGCAACCAATTTTTTGGAGTTGATCTTGTATCCTGCCACATTACTAAAGGTGTTTATCAACTGTGGGAGTTCATTGGTAGAGTTTTTGGGGTCGCTTATGTACACTATCATATCGTCTGCAAATAAGGAAAGTTTAACTTCATCCTTTCAAATTCGAATCCCCTTGATCTCCTTATGTTGTCTTATTGCTATTGCTAGAACTTCAAGCACTATATTGAAGAGGTATGGAGAGAGTGGACAGCCTTGTTGTGTTCCTGATTTTAGTGGAAAGGCTTTGAGTTTCTCTCCGTTCAATTTGATGTTAGCTGTCGGCTTACTATATATTGCTTTTATTATATTTAGGTATGATCCTCGTATACCCAATCTCTCCAATACCTTTATCATAAAGGGGTGTTGAATTTTGTCAAATGCTTTTTCAGCATCCAATGAAATGATCATATGGTTTTTTCTTTCAGTTTATTTATATGATGGATTACATTGATAGATTTGCGTATGCTGAACCAGCCCTGCATCTCTGGGATGAAGCCCACTTGATCATAATGGATAATTTTTCTAATGTATTCTTGGATTCGGTTTGCCAGTATTTTATTGAGTATTTTTGCATCAATGTTCATGAGTGAGATTGGTCTGTAATTCTCTTTCTTGGTTGTGTCTTTGTGTGGTTTTGGTATCAGGGTAACTGTAGCTTCATGAAAAGAGTTTTGCAATGATTCTTCTGTTTCTATATTGTGAAATACATTAAGGAGTATAAGTATTAGCTCTTCCTGGAAGTTCTGGTAGAATTCTGCATTGAAACCATCTGGTCCTGGGCTTTTTTTGGTCGGGAGGTTTTTGATAACAGCTTCTAATTCTTTGCGACTAACAGGTCTATTTAGATTGTTCACCTGGTCTTGATTTAACTTTGGTAAATGGTATTTATCTAAAAACCAATCCATTTCTTGTACATTTTCCAACTTTGTGGCATATAAACTCTCATAGTGAGATCTAACGATTCTCTGAATTTCCTCAGTGTCTGTTGTTATGTCCCCCTTTTCATTTCTGGTCTTGTTAATTTGCATGTTCTCTCTCTGCCTTTTGATTAGTTTGGATAAAGGTTTGTCAATTTTGTTGACTTTCTCAAACAACCATCTCTTTGTTTCATTGATTCTTTGGATTGTTTTCTGTGTTTCTACTTAGTTGATTTCTGCCCTCAGTTTGATTATTTCCAGTCTTCTACTCCTCCTGGGTGAGTCTGCTTCTTTTTTCTAGAGTTTTCAGCTGTGCTGTTAAGTCTCTAATATGAGCTTTCTACATTTTTTTTAATGTGGGCACTTAGAGCTATGAACTTCAGTCTTAGCACTGCTTTCTTAGTGTCCTAAAGGTTTGGGGATGTTGTGTCTTTATTTTTGTTAAATTCAAGGAAGACTTTAATTTCTTTCTTTATTTCTTCCCTGACCCATGGATGGTTCAGCAGTTGACTGTTCAGTTTCCATAAGTTTGTAGACTTTCTGGGGGTAGAATTATTGTTAATTTCTAGCTTTATTCCACGGTGATTCGAGAAGACACAGGTGGTTACTAATATTTTTTTGTATCTGTAGAAGTTTGCTTTGTTACTGAGTATGTGATCAATTTTCAAGAAGGTTCCATGAGTTACTGAGAAGAAGGTATATTCTTTCCTGTTTGGGTGGAATGTTCTATATATGTCTGTTAAGTCCATTTGGTTCATTGCTTCCATTAATTCTCTTATTACTCTGTTAAGTTTCTGTATGATTGACCTTTCCATTGGTGAGAGAGGAGTGTTGAAGTCACCTAATATTGGTATGTGGGGTCTGATGTATGCCTTGAGTTCTAGTAATGTTTCTTTTGCATAAGTGGGTACTTTTATATAAAGGGCATAGATATTCAGGATTTAGACTTCATCCTGATGAATTGTTCCTGTTATGAGTATAAAGTGTCCATATCCATCTCTTTTGTTGATTTTAGTTTCAAATCATTTTCGTTAGATTTTTGTATAGCCACACTGACTTGTTTCTTTGGTCCGTTTGATTGAAAAACCTTTTTCCAACCCTTTACTCTGAGTAGATGTCTGTCTTTGTGTTTGAGGTGTGTTTCGTGTAAGCAGCAGAATGTTAGATTTTGTTTTTGCATCCAATCTCTTAGCCTGTGCCTTTTTTTGGTGAATTGAGTTCATTGATATTAAATGATATTAATGACCAGTGGTTGTTAACTCCGGTTATTTCCTTTTTTTGGTAGTAGAGTTTGTGTGTTTCTTTTCTTTGAGTTGTGCTGGTGGAGGGTCGCTAGATGTCTGAGTTATTGTGAGCATTGTTGGATTCCTTGGATTATGATTTTCCTTCTGTTACTTTCTTTAAGGTTTGGTTTGTGGCTACGTATTGTTTAAATTTGTTTTTATTTGGAATATTTTGTTTTCTCCATTGATAGTGAATGATAGGTTGGCTGGGTATAGTAGTCTGGGCTTGCATCCATGGTCTCTTAGTTTCTGCAGTACCTCTATCCAGGACCTTCTGGCTTTCATGGTTTCCATAGAGAAGTCCAGTGTAAGTCTGATAGGTTTACCTTTATAAGTTACTTGGACTTTGTCTTTGTAGCTCTTAATAGTCTTTCTTTATTCTGTATGTTTTGTGTTTTGATTATTGTATGGCAAGTGGATGTTTTTGGGTTTTTTTGTTTGTTTGTTTGTTTGTTTGATCAAGTCTATTCAGTGTTCTGTATGCTTCTTGAACCTTCATAGGAATATCTGTCTTTAGTTTGGGAAAGTTTTCTTCTATAATTATGTTTAATATATTTTTTGGCCTTTGAGCTGTAATTCTTCTCCTTTTTCTACCCCTATTATTCTTAGGTTTCGTCTTTTCATGGTGTCCCAGATTTTCTGAATGTTTTAAGAATTTGTTGGATTTGCTGTTTTCTTTGATTAATGAGTTTATATCCTCTATGGTATCTTCAGTGTCTGAGATTCTTTCTTCTATCTCTTGTATTCTGTTGGTTATACTTGTTTCTGTAGTCCCCGTTTGTTTACCTAGACTTTCCATATCCAGCCATTCCTCAGTTTGTATTTTCTTCATTACCTCCATTTCAGTTTTCAAGTCTTTAACTATTTCCATTACTTGTTTGATTGCTTGTTCTTGGTTTCCTAGGGTATCTTTTAGGGACTTATTCATTTCTTAATACTTGTTGTTATTCTTCTCATCCATTTCTTTAAGGGAGTTTTTCACTTCCTGTTTAAGGGACTCTGTCATTTTCATAATTTACATTTAAAATCTATTTCTTCTATGTCTTCTGAATTGGGGTGTTCAAGTCTTCCTGTTGTATGTTTGCTGGATTCTGCTATTATTTTGTTTATCAGATTGTTGGAGAAATCTTGTATTGGCCTCTGCCCATCTCTTCTTTCAAATGCTCTTCGATGGATCTACTGGTGCAGAATCTAGGCTGCTTGCTGGCCAGTGACTTTCCAGGCAAAAGGGCATGCTTTCTAGGTGTAGGCTCAGAGGGACAAAGAAACTCCTGCAGCAGTTACCTTCATCAATTTGTCCCCAGACCCTCAGACCCAAAGCAGGCTGATTTGGGAGATCCCCTCTAGAAGGACGGGTCTTCTGGTACAGGATCCTGGCCGCTTGCTGGCCAGGGACCGCGCAGACAAAAGAGCGTGCTTGTGGGTTGCAGAGTCAGTGGGACAAAGAATTTCCTGCAGCAGTTGGCCTCACCACTTTGACCCCAGACACCCAGCCCCGAAGCAGGCTGAGTTGGGAGATCCTATGACCCAACAGAAAGAAAGGGGTTCTTGAGGGGCAAGCTGAGCTCCCTTTCCCAGGCTTCCAGCTGGCCTCTGGTAGGATGCACACTCACCCCTCTGGAAGGACATATCTTCGGGTATAGCCACCTCTGATTTTAAATATGTGTGTTGAAACCCCTGATGTATTTCTGAAAGCCCTGCCATAAGAGTAATTTTATTTTTTTCTCTTACAACTTTTAGTTTCCTTTATTTTCTGATTTTGTTTTATGATATTTTTATTATAATATTTTGAGTATATTTCCATGCCAGATCCTGTTCTTGTCTCTGTATTTCCAAATCTGTACATATATTATTCACAGATGTTAATATCCTTCTCTAGTTTTTGGAAATTTTCTACCAAGATATTGTAAAGAATGTGATCTATGCTGTGTTAGTCTCTTTCTATATATACTTTCTGAAGGTTGGGTCTCTTCCCATTGCTCAAGTGTTCTCCTGATTTATCTTTATATATCTTCTTCAATTTACCATGGGCCTTTAGAGAGTTATCTAACTCCTCTACTCCTTTTTGTTCTTTATTTTTAACTGAACTATCTGAAGAATGCCAGTGCAATTTTTAGTATGTTATTTAAATATAATATAGTTACACCGGTTCTTCCTGCCCTTTCTTTCTACCTATACCTACCATGCACCAAGATTCCCTTGATATTCATGGTCCAATGTTATTTAATGATTATTGCTTCATGTGTCAGTGCATAAGGATAAGTACATAAATTCAACAATGTGGGAAGATTTAATATTGACTATCTGTATATTTTAGGACTGACCACTTAACATTGGATAACATTTTCTACATTTTTCTGGTGCTTAACTTTGAGAAAGACAGCATATCTCTTTCTCCACAGTTTTTAATTGCAAATCATCATCTGGGCTTGTTGTTCCAAGTAACTCTTCTCAGCAATATCATAAGTCACTTGATTTTATAACTATTTAGGTTATATTCAACAGTCATATTTTAGAGATTTCATGAGTGTAGCTGCCCTGTCATATCTAAGAGAGGCCATTTTGCAGCAAAGTTCCTTACCATCTGATTATTGCTATCATTCTCCCTCATATTCTAAGATGTATCCTGAGCCTCAAGTGTAATGGGTGTGTTATGAATGTTTTAACTGGGGTTGAACATCCCATAGATAGTGGTTCTCCACAAGCTAATAGGTGATAGTTTCTTCTGATGCTGTAAAAAAATATATCATTTGTGAGATGGGAATCCTATACTACTATGTAAATGGAGACTGTTCATTTTTTTCCTAGTTACCCAAATACAAATGATCACACAGAAACTATATTAATTAGAAAACAATTTGGCCTATTAGCTCCAGATTTTTATTAACTAACTATTACATCTTGAACTAACCCATTTCTATTAATCTATGTATCACCACAAGGCTGTTGCCTACTGCTAAGTTTCTGGTATCCTTCTCCTTCAGCAACTACAAGATGTCTCTCTTACTTTGCCTATTCTCTCTCTCTATCTCTTCCAGCATGGTTATATTCTGCCTTGCCACAAGCCAAAGCAGCTTTATTCATTAACCGATATAAAAAACCGTATACAGGAGGACATTCCCTCCCCTTTTCTGTCTAAATAACAAGGAAAGTTTTAATTTTTTTTTGTAATTTTATTAAATTATAAAAAGTTTCCATTTACGCCCCTCCTCCCAACGCCCTCCCACTCCCCCACTCCCTCTCCTCCTCCCTCTTTGTCCCCTAGGGAAGTCAGGGTCTCCTGCCTTGTGGGAAGTCCAAGTTCCTCCCCCCTCACTCCAGGTTCAGGAAGGTGAGCATCCAAACAGACTGGATCCCAAAAATCCAGTATATGCAGAGGAAACCAGTCCCAGTGTCATTGTCAATGGCTTCTCAGAAAGACTGCAGGCCAGCCACATTCAGAAAATCCGGCCACATTCAGAGAATCTGGTTGGATCACATGCTCGTTCAGTCACGGTCCATCTGGCCTTGGTAAACTCTCATTAGATCCGACCCCTTGTATCAGTGGGTGATAGTATCCCTCGCAGTCCTTCGTCATTTTCTTCCTCCTTTTGCTCCTCGTTTGGATCTTGGGGGGCTCAGTTCGGTGCTCCAACGCGGGCCTCCATCTGTATCGTCATCCAACGCCAGATGAGGGATCTATGGTGATAAGCAAAATATTCATCAGTATGGTCACGGGCCAAGGCCGGTTCAGGCACCCCCTCCTCTGTCCAGAGAACAATCTGGGGATCTCTCCTTGGACCTGGGATCCCATATATAATCAAGTTTCCTGTAAACTCTAATATGACTCCCTTAGTTGAAATATATTCTTCCCTGATCCCACATTCATCCTTCCTCCCTTCCCCCCATCCCGGTCAACCGAGCTTTCTCCATTCCTCCCCTACTCCCTTCTCTCTAACCCTCTCCCCTTCCATCAACCCTCCCACCCCCCCCCATGCACCCAAGGTTACCTGGGACTCTTGACTATTTCCTACCTCCTGGCGGATAGGTAAATAATCTTCATCAGGTTCGTCTTCTTATTTAGCTTCTCTAGGATCACGAATAATAGGCTCAAAGACCTTTAATTATGGTTAGAATCCACTTATGAGTGAATACGTACCGTGTTCCTCTTTTTGGGTCTGGCTTACCTCACTCAGTAAAGCGTTTTCTATGTCCATCCATTTGCATGCAAAATTCAAGATGTCATTATTTTTTACCGCTGAGTAAAACTCTAATGTGTATATGTTCCACACCTTTTTTAACCATTCTTCTATTGAGGGGCACCTAGGCTGTTTCCAGGTTCTGGCTATTACAAATAGTGCTGCTATGAACATAGTTGAACAAACGCTTTTGTAGTATGTTTGGGCATCTCTAGGGTATATTCCCAAGAGAGGAATTGCTGGGTCCTGAGGGAGGTTGACTCCCAGTTTCCTGAGAAACCTCCACACTGATTTCCAAAGTGGCTGCACAAGTTTGCATTCCCACCAACAATGGATGAGTGTTCCCCTCATTCCACATCCCCTCCAGCATAGGTTATCATTGGTGTTTTTAACTTTAGCTATTCTGACAGGTGTAAGATGGTATCTCAAAGTGGTTTTGATTTGCATTTCCCTGATCGCTAAGGAGGTTGAGCATGACCTTAAGTGTCTTCTGGCCATTCGAAGTTCATCTGTTGTGAATTCTCTGTTCAGATCAGTACCCCATTTTTTAATTGGGTTAATTAGAGTTTTAGTGTCTAGTTTCTTGAGTTCTTTGTATATTCTGGAGATCAGACCTTTGTCTGATGAGGGGTTGGTGAAGATCTTCTCCCAGTCAGAAGGCAGCCTTTTTGTCTTACTGACAGTGTCCTTTGCTTTACAGAAGCTTCTCAGTTTCAGCAGGTCCCATTTATTCATTGTTTCTCTTATTGTCTGTGCTGCTGGGGTCCTACTTAGGAAGTGGCCTCCTGTGCCTATATCTTGTAGACTACTTCCCACTTTCTCTTCTATCAGGTTCAAAGTGGACAGATTGATGTTGATGTCTTTAATCCATTTGGACTTGAGTTTTGTGCAAGGTGATAGATATGGATCTATTTTCATTCTTCTACAGGTTGACATCCAGTTATGCCAGCACCATTTGTTAAAGACGCTTTCCTTCTTCCATTGTATACCTTTAGCTCCCTTGTCAAAAATTAGGTGTTCGTAGGTTTGAGGGTTAGTATCTGGGTCTTCTATTTGATTCCATAGGTCGACTTCTCTGTTCTTATGCCAATACCAAGCTGTTTTCAATACTGTAGCTCTGTAATAGAGTTTGAAGTCAGGGATAGTAATGCCTCCAGAAGTTCCTTTATTGTATAAGATTGTTTTGGCTATCCTGGGTTTTTTGTTTTTCCATATAAACTTAATTATTGTTCTCTCAAGGTCTGTGAAGAAGTTTGATGGGATTTTGATGGGGATTGCATTGAATCTGTAGATTGCTTTTGGTAGAATTGCCATTTTTACTATGTTGATTCTCCCAATCCAAGAGCAGGGGAGGTCTTTCCATTTTCTGGTATCCTCCTCAATTTCTCTTTTCAAAGGCTTGTCTCCTGAGTCCTGGGAAGACCAGCTAGCCCTGTTGCCCTGCTGAGCAGTTCTTCCCAGAGAGGTGAGTGGGTGCTAGCCTGGGCAGCCTGCCTGCCTGTCTGGGAAGGGAGCACAGCCCTCCCCCCCTCAGCTTCTGCGGCAGGGTCTTCGGTGTTCCAAGGGACCCCTCACCTCCCCCCACTGCTGCGGGCCCTTCGTCTCCTGAGTCCTGGGAAGACCAGCTAGCCCTGTTGCCCTGCTGAGCAGTTCTTCCCAGAGAGGTGAGTGGGTGCTCACCACTGCCCAGGAAGAGAGCACAGCCCCCCCCCCAGCATCTGCAGCAGGGTCTTTGGTGTTCCAAGGGACCCCTCCCCTCCCCCCACTGCTGCGGGCCCTTTGTCTCCTGAGTCCTGGGAAGACCAGCTAGCCCTGTTGCCCTGCTGAGCAGTTCTTCCCAGAGAGGGCTGAGGAGCTCTATCCAGAGAGTGCTGTGAAGTCCTACCCAGAGAGTGCTGAGGAGTTCTATCCAGAAAGTGCTGAGGAGTTTCATCCAGAGTGGAAGGGATGGGCAGGTGCCAATGCAAGAATTCCTCCAACAACCTGAAAGGCAACATGACACCGCCAGAATCCAGGGAGCTCGAAACTAGAAGAATGGAACACCCTACGCCAGAAGAAATAGAAGAAATTGACTCTAAGTGCTTCTTTATGAAAATAATAGAGGAAATTAAACAGGAGGTGAAAATCTGCCGTAAAGAAATGGAAGATAAGTATAACAAAAAAATTGAGGAAATGAGTAAAGAAATGGAAGAGAAATATACCAAAAAGTTTGAAGAAATGAGTAAATCCATAAATGAAATTCTGGGAAACCAAGAAAAAACAATCAAACAGGTAATAGAAACAGTTCAAGATTTGAAAACTGAAATGGAGTCAATGAAGAAATCACAAACCGAGGGCCGGCTGGCTATGGAAAATCTGGGTAAACGAACAGAGACTTCAGAAACAAGCTTAACCAATAGAATACAAGAGATAGAAGAAAGAATCTCAGACTCTGAGGACACCATAGAGAAATTAAACACTCTGTCCAAAGAAAACAGCAAATCCAACAAATTCTCATCACAAAACATTCAGGAACTGTGGGACACAATAAAAAAACCAAATCTAAGAATAATAGGAGTAGAAGAAGGAGAAGAATTGCATTTCAAAGGTCCAGAAAATATACTCAACAAAATTATAGAAGAAAACTTTCCCATCCTAAAGAACGATATTCCTATGAAGGTTCAAGAAGCATACAGAACACCGAATAGACTGGATCAGAAAAAAACATCCCCTCGTCATATAGTAATCAAAACACAAAGCATTCAGACTAAAGAAAGGATATTGAAAGCTGCAAAGGAAAAAGGTCAAGTAACTTATAAAGGTAAACCTATCAGACTTACACCAGACTTCTCTATGGAAACCATGAAAGCCAGAAGGTCCTGGATAGAGGTACTGCAGAAAATAAGAGACAATGGATGCAAACCCAGACTACTTTACCCAGCCAAGCTATTGTTCACTATCAACGGAGAAAACAAAATATTCCAGGACAAAAACAAATTTAAACAATACGTAGCTACTAATCCAGCCTTACAGAGAATACTAGAAGGAAAATCACAACCCAAGGAATCCAACATTCCCAACACTGCCTACATTAACTCAGACATTTAGCGACCCTCCACAAGCACAACTCAAAGAAGGAAAACACATACACGCTACTACCCAAAAAAAATGACCGGAGTCATCGATCACTGGTCATTAATATCACTTAATATCAATGGTCTCAACTCACCTATAAAGAGGCACAGACTTAGAGATTGGATACGAAAACAGGATCCAACATTCTGCTGTCTACAAGAAACACACCTCAACCACAAAGACAGACACCTACTCAGAGTAAAGGGTTGGGAAAAGGTTTTCCAAGCAAATGGACCTAAGAAACAAGCGGGTGTGGCCATTCTAATATCTAACAAAATCGACTTCAAACTAAAATCAATCAGAAGAGATGGAGATGGACATTTCATACTCATAACAGGAACAATTCATCAGGAAGAAGTCTCAATCTTGAATATCTATGCCCCTAATATAAAGGCACCCACATATGTAAAAGAAACTCTTCTAGAACTCAAGGCAGTCATCAAACCACACACACTAATAGTAGGAGACTTCAACACTCCTCTCTCACCAATGGACAGGTCAATCAGACAGAAACCTAACAGAGAAATAAGAGATTTACTGGAGGTACTGAATCAAATGGACTTAACAGACATCTATAGAACACTCCACCCAAATAGGAAAGAGTATACCTTCTTCTCTGCAGCTCATGGAACCTTCTCGAAAATTGACCACATACTTGGTAACAAAGCAAACTTCCACAGATACAAAAAAATATTAGTGACCACCTGTGTCTTGTCAGATCACCATGGATTAAAATTAGAATTCAACAACAATGGTACCCCCATGAAGCCAACAAACTCATGGAAGTTGAACAGTCAACTACTAAATCACCCCTGGGTCAAGGAAGAAATAAAGAAAGAAATTAAAGTCTTCCTTGAATATAATGAAAACAAAGACACAACGTATTCAAACCTATGGGACACAATGAAAGCAGTGCTAAGAGGAAAGTTCATAGCACTAAGTGCCCACCTAAAGAACACAGAGAAAGCACACATTGGAGACTTAACAACACACTTGAAAGCTCTAGGAAAGTTTTAATTTTAACATAGTAAAAATAAAATGTACAAAACATTTGTCAAGCAAGAATTATAGTTACAATACTTAGTCCATTTACATTTGGCAAATTAAGAAAAATACTCTATTATCTAACCTATGTTTGTGAGTCTAAAAAGTTTTATATCTAATTTATCCTTTATCATAAATAATGAAAATTATGACTTTAACTATCTGTCTTCAACTCTTCAAAGACCCAAGAAGGATATAATTTTACCTAAGTAAGCAGAAAGTGCATTGTAAGCAACTTCCAAACTTCTAGAATTGACAGAGACATCTTGATGCCCGGACAATAACCCAGAGTTCTTCTCTAATGTTGAGGCATCCACCTTCAGCTTATAGATCCATAGTATCCAGCAGACTCTTCCATGAAGGAGGAAATGTGAAAGACTTTTTAGTTTATATTTTGTACTTCATCAGTATCTTTCTTTTGTGTCCATCATAATGTCTGGCTTTTTCTTTGGTGGAGCAGGAACACTGAAGTACTGTCTCATCTTCTTTTAGCAAGATCGGCAATCATTTTTCTCTGGGTCCTGCATATACAGATTATACAGCTACCATCACCAAGTTCAGGCAAAGCACTTTCTTACTAAAAGTGCTAGCCTTGTCACACTGAAGGGAAAATTCTATAATGAATTTCTTCAATGATCATCAACGTCCTTAAGTAGATTGTTGCTCCCCCAAGCAGACTCAAAGCATTATCAAGAAAAGTTTAAGTTCTTCAAACATTTTAAATTCCATATTGTATAGGTCTTTGAAGTGTTGAAATTATCTATCTAAATGAAATATATTTCTATATATCTAGAAAACTTAACTAATAAGACTGAAGTTTGATTATTGTAGATGATAATCTATTAACTTTTCTTAATTATACAATATATTTTCAAATTAGCTGCACAAACACATTATCTTAAACAAGAGCAGAAATACATGCACAAAGTGTGACAAAATCAACCTTAAATTTGTATCAATAGATCAAGATCCATACCAATGCAAAGTGTTCATCTTTATATCATATCACACTTTAAATGAAAACAAACATGTATAAACAATCATTTTGGAAATTTGAGCATAGTTTTCTCCAAACTGTTTCCTACTATTCATTGGGAATTATATTTTTAGGGTTCACAGAGACCTTTCAGGGAATCTTGTCCCATCAAAATCTATTAGCCTGAAAAGAATCCACAGGTTTTTGTGTTGTGTGGAAACAAAAGCAGAACCTTTTTTTAAAGGAACATAATCTTAGTCCCAAATTTTCAAGTCAAGATACTTTATGTTGGTGTAATTTAGAAGCCCCAAGAATCAAATGTTTCTCTTCAGCCAAAAATTCCAAGGAAAACATAATCATTTAGATTGTCTATGTATATTCCATTGTTATGTGGATTATTTTATTTTTTTACTCCTTTAATCTACAACTATCTATACTCTTTTATATTACTTTTACTGTCTCTTTATAGACTTTGTTTTATTTTTAAAACAATTTTTTTTCTTTTTTTTATTTTTCCAATTCAAAAAATTTACAGTTTCTCCCCTCTTCCCATCCTTCTCCCTCCCCCTCTCTCCTTAAGAGAGGGCAGGGAACCCTGTTCTGGGGGAAGTCCAAGCTCCCCCCCACATCCAGTCCTAGGAAGCTTTCATCCAAATAGACAAATAGGCTAGGGTCCCAAAAAGCCAGTACATGCAGTAGAAACAAGTCCCAGTGTCTTTATCAATGGCTTCTCAGTTAGCCCCCATTTTCAGCCACATTCAGAGTCCCGTTCGATCACATGCTCATTCAGTCCCAGTCCAGCTGGATTTGGTGAGCTCCCATTTTAACTCTCTATACTTTTTTTCTTCTCGCTCTCAAACCTGCGTACATTTTTTAAATACACTATGACCCATTCAGAGTTTTATTTCTGTCTGTATCTATCTTTAGTATGTATCTGTGATCATTTTCTGACCAGAAGCACTTTTTTTAAAGTTAAGCAGGCATGGCTAGGACCAACTTCATGGTATGCCTGTTTGCTCTGCCCAGTCCAACATGGTGGAATCATGTTCACAGGATTTGCCAGCCATGCTTACCAACCCAGTTATAGGGAAAGAGTGGGTCTATGTTGCCATTAAGCAATTTAATGCACTCTGCTTACAAACCCCATTTAAATGCTCCATAACAAGACCTCCCATCAAAAACAGAGCTATCTGTGCTGCCAGCATAAACCAAGAAGTTGGCTTTTAAAAGAGCCCTGCAGTTTTTGCTGCTAATGCTTTGTCAGGAAGCCTTTTATTAAAGGAACTGGGCCACAAGCAAGCAGAAAAAAAAATCTGAAAAAATGTGGTTACCAAGAAGCTGTGATTGGCTCCTGTTTTTGTAGGTCTAGAAGCCCTATTTTTCTTTAAATTTTTTTTCAGGACTTTTATGTATCCATGACCCAGAGTGTGGATGCCATTTTGTAAACAGGGACTGTATATTTGTTTTCTGACTGCGCACGCCCTAATAATCACACTGAAACTATATTAATTATAACAGAGTTTGGTCTATTAACTGAGGATTCTTTTTTTTCAGTTTTTTTCGATACAGGGTTTCTCTGCAGTTTTTGGAACCTGTCCTGGAACTCGCTCTTGTAGACCCGGCTGGCCTCAAGCTCACAGAGATCGGTCTGCTTCTGCCTCCCGTGTGCTGAGATTAAAGGCCTGTGTCACCACTGCCTGGCTAGCTCAGGATTCTTGTTAACTAACTTTTACACCTTCAATTAACCCATTTATATTAATCTGTGTATCACCATGAGGCTATGACCTACCAGTAAAGTTGTGGCATCCTCTCCTTCAGCAGTTACATGGTTACTCCCTGACTCTGCCTACTCTCTCTCTCTCTCTCTCTCTCTCTCTCTCTATATATATATATATATATATATATATATATATATATATATATATATATATTCTGCCCTGCCATGGGCCAAAGCAGCTTTATTCATTACCCAATAAAACCAATCCATATACAGAAGGATATCCCACATCCCTACTATGTGGATATTAGGATAAATATTTTTTTGGAGGTTTCTTGTCTCACAAAAAAAATAAATTGATAAATAGGATAAATATTTTTAATACAGTTAAGAAATTTATTGGTTTGTCAAAGTACAAGAAGAATATTGTTCTCGTAGAACTGTTTCCTCACTAGAGTAGGAAGCTAGGATTCCATTAGCATCCATGTGTTCCTTTTGTTGAGCAATCCTTACACTCAACAAGTGGTTTTACTAACAAGATATGAGCCAAAATTGCACTGCTGTATATCCAAATGCATTTAAGCATATATAAATATAAATGTTAGTTTTTAAGTATAATTCTTTATAGTTAATTTTAAGTTAATTTGGACATAAGCAATGTCAATTTATGGTTAGAAAATCAAATGAAGTTGTATTACAAAGGGAAATAGATGAGCTTCTTTGGCAGTTGCAGTAAAGGGAAGGCAAATTATTTTAATAATTTTAGCCATGTAGTAATACACTTGAGGCCATCTAGTAATCATGAAAATGTTATCAGTTTGATAATTATAAAATAATGATGATTTATTTATGAACTTGCCTCAACATTTCAAAATGTAACATTGTTGACAATCCTGTAGCACAGCATCTTTACAGCTTAGTCAAATGCATTATTCAACCTTTTGATTTATTCCATAAAGGCCGTGACTAGGTCATGTTCTATCTTTATGACTTAGTATCTCATTTGTACATATGTCATTCACACTTCCTTAATTCATGGATTCTGTTGCTATTTGACTCCCTAATGGAATGGAGCTAAGTCATCTGACTGGGAACCTAATCTTGCTAGCTGTGCTTCATCTCTTTTAAACACTTTGAACTCAGTCATGAGTGTATAGCTATACTTAGTCCATAAAAATCTTTGGGAATATTGAAAAGGGAAGTTCTTGAAAGAGCTTTGAAAAGGTAGCATTGTGTCCCCAGTTCTCCCATTTATTCTAATTCAAATTATACTTCCTTATTTAAGGGAAAAAAACTAGTTATGAGTTCTTAAATCAAAAGTTTACTGAAATCAGGTATGAAGAGATTTGTAACCTTCATGCTATTGTCATACAGTAGACATAAAGCATTTGAGTTTCAAGAACCTGTCAACGTTATTACAATGTGTAGCATATAGCTTTCCTTTTATAAATGAGTCTTCTTATGTCCATAAAAAATGAAACATAAATTCTTCAAGCACATGTTTTAATTCGAGAAAATCAGTTTCTCTTCCTATTTTCTACAGTCTTACAGTTTAACATTGTACACACACCACACAAACACACACATACACACACACATACACATAGGTATATAATTTTAGAAGTGCAATTTTGGTAAGCAGGAAATATAAGTATGAATAATGACTTTTAGATATCTATACCACAGTCTCCGAAATGCCATTTAGTTTCAGCCACTAACAGTAGTGGCTGAAACTTTTTGATTCTGTGATATCAACAATCTAGATTGTACAATATTGTATATTCAATTGTAGCTTAGAAATGGCAGGAGAGAATTTATTAGCTAACAGTATCAAATCATTCTTAGGAGAATGGCAATCAGCAATCAATATATACACGTGAAAACCTGACAGCTACGTTGACTGATATGTTTCTTGGTGGAACAGATTCTTTAAAGACAACAATGAGATTTGCTCTCCTGCTCTTGCTGAAGCACCCACATATCACAGGTGAGATTGCATGTGGTAAATCATAGCATTCAGGGAAGATGCTGGCAAGATGCTACCAGTACTCTGTGTGCTCTTATTCAAAAATCTCAGTATTTAATTTGCAGTTCCACTGGAGGCAAAGGAGAGCATAATTGAGAAAAATGAAAAAAACATAGTTGAAGAAATGTCCATAAAGATTGTCCTTTATCTGAGCTCCCTGGCAGGTGTATGTACTATTCAAGGCACCTAAAACACATATGGTGTTGTGGCTAAATATTGACTTCTTACCCAAATTCAGGTTGTTAGAAAAGATGAATTCTTGTAGTTACTTTCTTTATTCTGATAAGTTTAGATATGTGGTAAAGAAAAAAGAACTCACCTCACAAAAGTTAATAAGTAATCCTAGTATTTTATGCTTTTTTTCTGTGAAATTTTACATTCTGTGAAGAAATCAAGACTGTTCAGACATTTAGATACATATTTTCAACGATGTGGAAATTAAATCAGTGTTTGGAGGTTTTACCATAGTCCTTAAAGTTCTGCTGAACAATAATCTTTTCAAACATAACAAAAGTTTTTCTGTCTGGTGGTGCTAGCACACACCTTAAATTAATTGTAACTGACTAAAGGGAAAAGTATAAACTAAAGTGAAAAGACATAAACATTAATAAAATATGTATCAAAATGAATCCTAACTCTAATATGTGTTATAGGGAATGTTATTTATGTATCTACAATTCTTTCAATAAAGAGTATCCATATTACTAAGTATGATAATCTAAGATCTATTATAGAGAAATGAAAGGATGCATGTATACATGTGTACAGACATGTGTGTAATATGTGATATGTAATTATAAATAGAATGCGGGCTTAATTGACATTTTCTTTTTCCACACCAAAAACTCAATATAAAAAACAGTTGTTGTTAAAACACAAATATATTTTCAAGTAGTGTTTGGTGTTGAACCTGCCCACTGATTGTTAATAAGATAACTGGAGTAAAATTGTGCAAACAAAGACCCACACATGATGTAGGTGGGCCTTCTGTTTATGTGTTATTTTCATTGGTTAATAAAGAGACTGCCTTGGCCCTTTGATAGGACAGAAAATTAGGTAGGCGGAGTAAACAGAAAAGAATGCTGGGAAGAGGGCAATGAGGCAGACGCCATGGAGTCAGCCACCAGGTCAGACATGCTGAATCTTTCCCAGTAAGCCACCACCTCGTGGTGCTACACAGATTATTAGAAATGGGTTAATCAAGATGTGAGAGTTAGCCAGTAACTAACTCTCTAGAGATAATGGGCCAGGAAGTGTTTAAAAAATATAGTTTCCATGTAATAATTTCGGGTAAAGCTAGCCAGGCGGCAGGAAGCAGCCTGCCGATCTTTCTACAGATGGCGCCCAACGTGGGGCTGAATACAGTTTCCGTGTAATTATTTTGGGTGTAAAGCTAGCCAGGTGGGCGGTGGGAAGTAAACCACTGTTCTTTCTACAAATACATACCCTGCTACTTTTCTGTATTTCAACATTTGTCATTGCTCCTAACCAGCTGAAGTTCAGGAAGAGATTGACCGTGTGGTTGGCAGACAACGCAGCCCCTGCATGCAGGACAGGAAGCAAATGCCCTACACAGATGCCATGATTCATGAGGTTCAAAGATTCATTGATATTTCCCCCAACAACATGCCCCATGAAGTGACCTGTGATGTTAAATTCAGAAACTACCTCATCCCCAAGGTAAGCTTGTTTCTTCTGTACTCTACTTTTGTGCTAGTAATGCACCCAGGTTCATACTATGGTTCCAGTCCTCTGTGTAACACTGTTTTCTTTGGGGGGGGGGGTGTGTTACACTGCTTCATAATCAAAGAAGGCAGTCCTACAGCAGGCAGGGACACAATAGTAATGATTCCACTTTTGCTCTGCCTTTTCACATTTCGCTTGGACAAAGATTGGGGTTTTACATTTACACATGTATTTTCCAATTTTCTTTCAAATTCATCCAAGAACATTTTGTGATTTTTATCATTAAAAAAATAATGAAAACTTTGAAGGAGGATATATCCTGTATTATTCACACAATGTAAAAAAATATATTATACTTTTACCTGTGCTTTGTTTTTTTCTCCATAATGATTTCTTTTCACTGATGTAGTTTGGAAATATTTTCTCTGAGTTTCAATAAATAATGAATATTCTTGATATTGTATTTTAGATAAGGTTTTAAAAATTGATTTAATCATTATATTGATCTTTCTTTACCTAAACTCATATATTATACTACTTAAAAATGCTTTATCTGAAAATGTATGTACAATTTAAATAATACTTAATTTTACCACATAATATTTTATATATACTTTTATTTTTAATCCTTTTTCTTCACTATTGCTTATGTTATTATTGAACTAATTGATGAATTTCAGATAGCATGAAATAAAACTGGGTTTTAATTTCTAACCTCACTGAAACATAACGTTTTAAAAATTTTATCCGATATGTGAGCAATCAGAGACTAGAAGGGAGTAGGGAAACTCAAAATGTGAATTATGCTTTCAATTCATGATTCATTTAGGGCACAGCTGAAGTTGAAATAAATATGTGATAAAGTTGAGTGAGTGAATAGGTACGACTGAGCTAAGGGCACATAAGTTTCCTTTCTGATCAATATAACTGCAATAAACACCTGCCAAACCAATGTCTTTGGATATTTTGGGAAGTATTTTTATCTAATTAAGTTGTGGCAAAAGAATCTTCCTGAGATATGAATTGTGGTATTTAGTACTGAAGTCTAGCAAAATATAACAACATGTAATTCATGATTCTACATATAACTAAATAGTAAATAGACTAAAAAATGGAAGTAATGACTTATTACCAAAACAAGTGGAACAAAGACTTCAAGATGAAACCAGACACACTAAACCTAATACAAGAGGAAATACATATAGGCCTTGAACATACTGGCACAAGAGACAGTTTTCTAAACAGGACACTGATAGCTCAGTCACTAAGATAAATAATTAATAAATGGGATCTCATGAAACTCAAAAACTTCTGTAAGGCAAAGGACACCCTCAATAGGAGAAAACAGAAGCTTACAGAATAGAAAAATATTTTCACCTATTCCACATCTAACAGATAGCCAAAATCCAAGATATATAAAGAATTCAAAAAGCTATAAATAAAATAAGAAATAAAAAAGTCCACTTAAATATAAATATGTATAGGATATATATATATATATATATGATAACATATAGGATACATATGTAAACATAGAATTCTCAATAGAGGAAACACAAGTGACTGAGCAAACGAAATTTTCAAGATCCTTGGCCATCAGGGAAATGTAAACCAAAAGTATTTTGAGATTTCATCTTATACCTGTTAGAATGTCAGATCAACCACACAAGTAATACCACATGTTGACAAGAATGTATAGCAATCTGGATCCTCCTACATTCCTAGTGGGAATACAAACTTTTAAATACATTGCAGAAATAATATGCATATTGCTGTGAATATTGTTAATCAGTCTACCTCAAGAACCAAATTTTCCAATGATGGGCAAATACTCAAAAAGATGATCCATCCTACCGAAACCACACTTGCACAACCATGTTCATAGCAGTTTTGATTATAAGATCCATGGACAGGAAAAACTATACTTTGCCCCTAATTTAAGACCCCATAGAAAAATTGTGGTCTATTTACTAGTAAAATATTGTCAGTTTCTATAAATATTGTATCAAGAAATTTGCAGGCAAATGGATGTAACTGGTAAAAAAAAAATCTCAAGTAGGTAACCTAGGCTCAGAAAACACAAACACGGTATTAACTCACTTATAAACTGATAGTAGGTATTAGTTAATGGATAACTGTTAATCCACAGACCCAGAGAGGCAAAATAACAAGGAGGGCTCAAGAGGAAATACATGGATTAACCTTGGAACAAAAGTAGAATAGATTTGGTGGATTTTGAAGGCCATTGGAAATGGGAAGGGGAGGGATAATATGTGTGGGGTGATGGAAGAAGAGTTCATAGGGCATAGGGCAAAATGGCTAAAATTTGATGGCACTGAGAATCATGATGGAAACCTTGTGCAGGGAAAAATCCCTGGAATCTGTAAGTGTGTTCTTAGGAGTCCTAGTAATAGGGGCCAAGGAGCCTAAACCATCAATCTTCTGTTAGCAGGCAAAGTTTCCAGTAAGAGGCTGGAATAAATGTTATCTCAGCCACAAAACCTTTGACCAATAAGTTGTCCTGCCAACAAGATGTTATGGAGTAATAATATCTCTGGTCAAGCAATGACTTGTCTAATTGTGGCCCATGCCAGGAGAGGAGACCCAAGTCAAATGCTGCCTGGATGGATGCACAGGAAACAAGAGTTGAAAGGCCCAGAGGCCTATGGTAGAATGAAAAAGAACTGGCAAAAAAAACAAAAATAATAGATCCTATTAAAATAAAATGTGCTTTATGGATCAGTGGTCGTCAGAGAGACTTCCTCTGGCAGTTGATGTGAACAGATGCAGACTAATACAGAAACCTTAGGCAGAGTTTTGGAATTCTTGTGGAAGAGGAGGAGGGAGTATGGTAGGAATCAGAGGAGTCATAGATGCCAGGAGAACACAGCCCACAGAATTAGCTCAGGGGGTCTGAAAGGTGCTCACAGAGCCTGAAGCAGCCACCATGGGGCCTGTATGGATCTACACTATGTCCTTTGAAAGTAGTTTTGGTTGTTTATCTTGGTTTTCTTTTTTAATATTTATTTATATATTATGCATACAATATTCTGTCTTTGGGTATGCCTGCACACAGAAAAGGGCACCAGACCCCATTAAAGATGGTTGTGAGCCACCATGTGGTTGCTGGAAATAGAACTCAGTACCTTTGGAAGAGCAGGCAATGCTCTTAACCTTTGAGCCATCTCTCTAGCCCCTATCTTGGGTTTCTAGTGAAACTCCAAACACTGGCTGTGCAGAATCTTTGGCACTTTTTCTTGTTCTTGATATATGATTTATCTTCCTGCTTTGATATGGATATTTTGCATAGCTGTTTTGCATCTTGTTATCCCTTGCTCAGTTGACATCCCTGGGAGACCTGCCTTTTCTGAAGGAGAGCAGAGTCGCAGTGGATCTGAAAGAGAGAGTAGTTTGTGGGACTAGGAGGATTGGAAGGAGATGAGGATGCAGAATATGAGAGAAGAATAAATTAAAAAGAATTACATTGCTTCCTTTCATGTTCCATTAGTTCTGGTCCCTCATAAAGCAGCGTCCCTCCTTCTGGTTTATGTGTGTTTATATACATAGACAGTACATGTGAGAAGAGACCATTCCTTCGTTGACCTGTAGGAATACATCAATATCTGAAATCGGTCCATGAGAGAAACCAATTGATGTTCGTTTGTATAGACTTTATTTGTGTTCCGTCATGAATGAGTTCCTGTATTATTTACATACAGTACAGCTCTCCACATGATATCATGAACCTTGTGACTTATATAAAGCAACTGATAAACTAGAGCAGCAGGTGTTGAAACATCCATGTCCAAGTGTGCAGGGAAACAGAACAGACTCAGAAGGATTACTATCAAAACCTAAGTGCTGACTTCAAATTCAGTAGGGGAACAGTAGGCATAGCACTGTGGCATGTCGCAGACTCCATCCTGTTCCCTTCATGTTCTGTCTGTCGAAATGTCCCCGATCTTCTTTGTACCTACTTTATGGAGCCATGATATCTTTGTAACTTGGTGTCTTTGTGTGAGTTGTTTGCAGGGAACGACCATATTAACATCACTATCATCAGTGTTGTATGACAGCAATGAATTCCCCAATCCAGAGACATTTGATCCTGCTCATTTTCTGGATGCAAAAGGAAACTTTAAGAAAAGTGACTACTTTATGCCTTTCTCAGCAGGTAATAAAACCTCATTTTCATGACTTTGGTGACATGAGGAGCTTTAGGAAATTTTGCAGTGACTCCTAAGTGACTCATAGACTTGTATTTTGTGTGTGATTAGTACCTATGCATTGTCCTTGACACTTCTTCCCTGCTGGAATCAAATTTGGAGGTTACACTTACTTCACACACTTCAATAAAGTAAAGAATACTAGTGGTTATACAGTTTGCAGTCTTCCTTTACATGTAAATCTCAGGGATACAAAAGACATCATCATAGAGAATAAACGTCATTTAGCCTTTGAACAATTGCCAATAAATAAAGTCTCTACCATAATTTTACATGTTTTGTTGTTGTTTCACACTTCTCCAGGCTCAGCTATGTAGAAACACATCCAAAAAATACAGAAAAGCTCCGATGGCATGAAGCCCACTCAGGGAAGCAGATGAGAAAGGGTTGATGTGCTTGGACTTGTGATTAGAGAGAAACACCCATCCCTGACCAAGACAGTGGCTAGGGAGAAATATGCACAATTTTTCTTTCTAATACCTCAAATATAAAACATAAATATGAATCAACATTGTAACTTATGACTTTCTATCTGGCACAAAGGACATAAATGAAAGACAAAACCAAAAATTAATATCATTTTACAATCTCATTCTTATTGTTTGAGTTTTATATATGTATACAATGACTTTTCATCAAAACCACATCTATTTTTCATTGCAATCATCAAATGACTTTAATTCTCACCCTGAGTGATTCTCTCTTACTACAACTTCATACATGTTCATTTTTTAGTATGCAACTAGTATATAGCACTTTTATTCCTCTTCCAGTTTCCACCCCTTTTCTATTTCTTTATTTTAATTTATTAGATTTTTTAAGAAATAAAAATACCAATCCAAGTTTCCACGTTTTCCCCTCTGGCCAAACCCCCACAAACCCTCTCACCCCACCCCCAACCAATTCTCAGAGAGAGCAAGGCACATTGCCTTGTGGAATGTCCAAGGCTCTCCTTACTATATTTAGCCTGAGCATGGTATACACCCAAATAGAATAGGATCCCAAAAAGCCAGTACATGCAGTAGTGATAAATCCTGGTGCCACTGCCAGTGGCTCCTTAGTCTGCCCCAGCCATGCAACACATTCTTAAAGCACCGAGTACACTATGTCCTGCTAGTGTGGTTCAAGTTTAGTGAAATGCTCTGAAGCATGAATAACCTACAGGTGGCCAAACTGATAACTGAAAACTGGAACTACTCTTTGAGTAGCCTGTAGCTGCCCACATTTCTTCATTAGACGGGTGACTTTTTGAGCATATTCCCAGTCCTGGCTGGGATTTTGGCTAATGTTAGTCATTTTTGCAAAGGTAATAAAGGGCTGGGTAAATGAATTAGCAATTAAGAGAACTTTCTTCCTTTGCCATAAACCTGAGTCAAATACCCAGCACTAATCCTGGGAAGCTCACAACCACGTGTATTCCCTGCTCCAGGAGACCTGGAGCCATTCTCTGAACTTCCCAAACAAGTAACTTTGACAAATTCATTCACCCACACATTCAAACATGTTCAATTGTTTAAAAAATAGAGAATTTTATGAATACGCACACACACACAAGAGTGTGTGTGTTTGTGTGTGTGTGTGTGTGTGTGTGTGTGTGTGTATCCTAGGTCTAGGTGTAGGAAACTTCCAGGTTACCATGAGGTCATGGAATCCTTGTAGCTGTGGCAGGAGACTCTATTGGAATCTTTGGGGCCTCTGCCACTCCACCAAGCAGGTTGTTAGTCACAAATATTGCATCTTCACACCTACAGGGTCTGTTCTGACATATAGCTTGACATGGATGTTCCTTCATGGATCAACTTATTTTGACGATAAACTCATAACATGATTCCTTCAACCTCTTTCTTTTTGTACCAATATCATGCTGATTTTTATTGCTATAGCTCTGTAGTATAATTTGAAATCAGAGATAGTGATTATCTATCAGAGATAATGATACCTGTAGTCATTCTTTTATCATTCAAGATCCTTTTAGTTATCCTAGATCTTTTGTGTTTCTATGTAAAGCTGAAAATTCTCCTCTCAATTTTCATAAACAATTGTGTCGGAATTTTTATGGGAATGGCATTGAATCTGTAGATTGATTTGATATGGTGATCGATTTCACTATATTAATCCCACTGATCCATGAGCACAGGAAAACTTTCCATCTTCTAATATCTTCGTCTATTTCTTCAATGTCTTGAAGATTTTATCTTAAATATTTCACTTATTTTGTTAGAAATACTCTAAAATATGTTTGTTTGTTTGTTTGTTTGTTTACTTTTCTGTTTGTTTTTGGTTTGGTTTTTTATTTTTGTTGTTTTTGTTCTCTTTGTTTTTGAATATTGCAAAAGCATTTTTTCTTTAATTTCCTGCTAAATACAATTCTCAATTGTACATAGAAAACCTGCTGTTTTTTTCTGTGTTAATTTTGCATCCTGTCACTTTGCTGAAAGAGTCTTTCACCTGTAGATGGGCCTGTTGTATTTTTTCTACAAGTAAGGGCTATTTTTGATTCTTCCTTTCCTATTTTCCTTCCCTTGATTTCTTTCAGTTGTCTAATAACTTTAACTAATACTTCAAATATTATATTAAAAAGATATGGAAAGTGTGGACATTCCTATCATCTTCCTGATTTTAGTAAAAATGCTTTGAGATTTTCTGTTTAGGTTGACTTTGTCTATGGCCTAATGCTAAGTCACTCTTATTATGTTGACCTCAGTTTCTAACAGCCCTAGTCTATTTCAGGACATTTCAGAGAAAGGAATGTGCTATTTGGGAAAAAGCCTTTACTAATGAAAATATAATTGTGTTATTATCTTCTACTTTCCTTATATGATGAATATGTATGTATATATATATATATATATATATATATATATATATATATATATATATATTGAACCATTCCTTCATCTCTGAAACGAAGCCTATTTTAACATTGTACATAATCTTTTGAAAGTGGTCCTGTATTTGCCTTGCAAATATTTTATTGAGTATTTTTATGGTGTATTCATAAGGCAAATTGATAAATAATTCTGTAATACTTTCGCTCTGTCACCCTCCTCCTTGTTTTTTGTTTGTTTGTTTGTTTGTTTGTTTCTGAGATAGTGTTTCCCGGTATAAAAGCATTGCTTGTCCTGGAACTTGCTCTGTAGACCAGGCTGGCTTTGAATTTGTAGAAATACTGCTGCCTCTGCCTACCAAGTGCTGAGAAAAAGCCCTCACCACTCCTATCTGCCTGGAATTCCCTTTTTCAGTTAGGCCTTCATGTGGTTTCCATATCAGGGTAATTGTGACCTCATAAAAATAATGAGGCAATGTTCCTTTTGTTTCTATTTTGCAGAATAGTTTGGAGTCAATTTTATTTACTGTTCTTTGAAACTGATAAATTGCTTCACAGAGTCCATCATACCCTAGGCTTGCTTGGTTGAAAACTTTTAATTACTACTTCTTTTCCACTGTGAGTTATAAGTTTGTTTAAATTTCTTATCTTAAATCAGATTTAACTCTTTTAAGTTGTATATATCAAAAATTTATATCTGTCTTTTAGATTTTCCAATTTAGTTGGATACATATTTTTGCACTGTGCCCTTATTGTTGTCTGACTTTCCTCAGCGTTTTTTATGCAATTTTCAAATCTACTTTTATTAAATTAGATTGTTTCTCTTCACCCTTTAGTATATTTGTTAAAGGTTTATCAACTGTATTGTTTTCCCCAATGAATCAATTCTAACTTTCATTGATTCTCTGTATTGTCTTGTTGTTTTGTTTATATTTACTCATTTCAGACTTCACTTTAATTGTTTCTTTCCATCTTTACCTCCTGGGTATTATTTTTTTCATTTTCTTCTATAGCTTTCAGGTGTGACATTTAGTTAATATGTGTTCTCTCTGTATCTCTTTCTCTTTACCACCCTTTCTTTTTCTCCCTTGCTTTTGTTTTGTTGGACAATTAGGTCTATGACCTAACCTCTTAGGAGAAACTTCAACATGGGTCATAGTTTTTAGTGTTCACTTTTATTCAACTTTAAAAGCAATTAATTTCTCCTTTGACTCATTTTTCATTCAGTAGAGGTTTGTTCAGTTTCCATGAGTTTTTAAACTTTCAAGAGTTTCTTTCAGTAGTGGGTATTTATCTTTAATCCATGGCAATCAGATAGTTTGCAAGATCATCTTTTAACTTTCTTCAATCTACTGAGAAATGCTTTGGGTCCATGTATGTATTCTGATTTAGACAAAAGTTCATGAACTGCTCAGAATAAGGTAGATCATCAATGACTGTGTTAAATTATCAGTAAATATCTGCTAGGCTAATTTGATTTATGTTGCTGTATAATTATATAGCTCATGCATACCTCTGGTTTATTTTCCTTTCAGGATAGTCTTCAGCAATATATTTCTGAAGATCGTATGTTATTTGGGAAAAACATGTACTCCAGTGCCAATATCCTGCCTCAAGTTTAGGGCCTTCTACTGACTGCCTAATGATTGCACACAATTAGCACCGAATAATATGAGCAATCTTTATTTATATGTTAACAGAGCTTGTTCTACCAGGATTTCATGAATAGTTTCATTATTGGTTTCCCTTATTGACTTCTAAGAATTACAGCATAGTCATCATAAAAAACTCTTTTAGCCCCTTATCTACTACCGAAACACATTTTCTCATCCCTTATACACCCTCAATCTAGGCATAGAGTCTGGCACTTTTGCAAGTTTAACTAACTATCTAGCTAAGCACATACTGTTCTTGCAGCACATACCTAAGGTGGCAACTACTCGCAGTTTAAAAGTTAAAAAGTTACCGACATGGGTACATTGCTCTTAGGACAAAAATATTTAAACCTCAGTAATTCTTTTGTATCTGTAGGAAACGCTTTTATATATTTTCCTGGCCTTCAAGATGGTGCTATTCCTCTCGTTCTCTCTATAAAAGACAAACTTTGTCAACACACTCTTCTCCCATTCCACTGTACCTTCCTTCTTCCACCAACAAATTGCTCCTGATTTATTCATCCCAGATTTTGCATTGCATTTTGTCCTATTGTAGTATACCATATCCTGCCAATAATTCTTGGTATCCAGGGAACTTATTCTCAACTGTTGGTACTGTGTAATTCCATTCTTTGTGTATTGATTACCTCAGTCTCCTTCGCAGAACTGTGAGGTATGGTAAATGTTCCAGGTGTTGTTTCCTCACATGAACTCAGTATTTTCTGCCATTACCATTCTGAGTTCCTTCCTTCACGGTGTATTGCTATCTGCCTTTTCCTGAAAACAATAAAGAAAGCAAACCTAGTTAATTTTTACTGCCTCTACTAAGGCAGGAAAGTTTCTAGGATAAGGCATTGCAGTTAATATTTCCAGACAAGAAATTGAGAAGTATTAAACCCCAGCTGAATCTTAGAGAAAACTATTTGAGAAAGAATGGAGTTTCCAAGGAAAATTAGAGCTGTTGCGTGTGTGACTGCCAAAGTGAAACTAAAAATCACCAAAAGAATCACCAATAGAATGAAAGAGAAAAGTGCACACAAGCCTAGCAAATATGTCACTATCCTTCTAGGTGCCCAGATCCACTGTATTCTGACAAGTGACATACTATCCCCACTGGACTTCCTTTGCAGAGACCATAGTACTTGCTTTTGTATGCTGATCTGAGACTGGATTACACAGCTTCGGACACCCCACCTTTATGTATTTGCTTAAGCAATTGTCCAAGAACCCACCCATACAACTAACCACTCATCCAATAACACAGCACATACATTAGTCTCTTGTGCTAGTTACAAACATACTGCATCCCACACTCACTCACATACAAGGCATAGTTACCTTTTTTTACTTTTTTTCCCCTACAGGAAAACGAATGTGTTTAGGAGAAGGTCTGGCCCGCATGGAGCTGTTTCTATTCCTGACCACCATTTTACAGAACTTCAAGCTGAAATCTCTGGTTCCTCTGAAAGATATCAATGATGCCCCACTGGTCAATGGATTTTCTATATCACTTCCCCCTTTCCAGCTCTGCTTCATTCCTGTTTAATGAAAATGAGATGCCTGGTTCCTGCTGTGTTCTTCTCTGAAATCACCCCCAAAGTTTGTATATAACACTTTCCC
Source organism: Myodes glareolus (assembly GCF_982192425.1). NCBI lineage: Eukaryota > Metazoa > Chordata > Mammalia > Rodentia > Cricetidae > Myodes > Myodes glareolus. The sequence goes on along the minus strand of NC_142032.1, from coordinate 22,351,093 downwards.
GGAAAGCATCCAGTGTCCTTCCACATTCTCACAGCTTCTGTTCTCTAATTTCTCATGGACATCATCAATTCTCCATTTTACAGTCTCTGAAGTCATCGCCAAAGATATTTGCAGTTTCATATTTCCGTAGCACTGTTACTATCCCTTGTACTCACATGTATCTAAAGCTGTAGTTAACATGGCTTCCACATAAAATCAATAGTGTCCAACAATATAATAATTCACAGTTATATTTGTATCTCCTGTATGTCCTTGACAATGACATATTAAATTTGTATTTCTGATTTCAACAGACTTTCCATCAGTTTTAATAAGAGATGAAAGAAAAAGGCGTTCCCAAAGGTCCTGTTGGACTATATAACAAGAAATTTTAAGAATGTAAAGTCGAGAAAAGTTGAGATGGCTCAGACAGCAATGCTCTTGTCATACAGGACTTAAGTACATACATTTATATTCAAAACAAAACTTAAAGGTCAGACCTGGTAGTGATTACTAATTATACTACAGTGGAAGACTGAGTCAAAAGCATCCCTGGATAGAGCTAACTCATCCAGTATACTTGCCAAGTATTGAGTCTCACTGGGATAACGGAGTTCAAAGACTGAACTCAGACCTCCACATGATCATGCAGGTGCACATATTTACACACAACACACAAGGAGGCAAATATTCACTATTGTACAAGCAGTCTGTTATCATGTACGCACACAGGCCTATACTCTTCCCTGGAACACACATAGGCAAGAGAAATTATTGAAGAGGATGGTGAGAGAAAGCTATTTAGCTGGGAATCCCCTATAGTTACTGGACGCACTTGCATTTTAAAGAGATATACAGTGAACAGGAGCTGCAGCAAGCTGTAGAGAAATAGGTAGAATATACAGGAAGAGTAAGGTCATTTCATGCTTTGCTAGTAAACAAATGTAAACATTTTAAATATGCTTTTGACTTGCTTCTTCATGTTTAATCCTGAGCATGCATTTCAATTCCATATTGTTTATCATAGCTCTAAGCTCCCGTCTTCTCTACAGCAAGAATAACAGTCAGAGGAAGCATCATTTTTATTATGTTAGTTGCTATATTCTCTTCCCACAGCACTGGAAGGTATTAAATGAGATATAACAACCACAACCTAGAAAGAGCAAACTCCTAAACTGCCCAGGGTATGAAAGAAATCCACTAAGACTTTCTATCTGAGTGTTGGAGGGGAAAAGACACTTATACATTCTCATGATGGATCCTTTTTTATTCTCTTATGTTGAATTCTTCAGTTCTTCTTTGTTCTTCACAGATATATTTACCAAACAGAATCTATCAAGTAATCCAGGAGCAACATTTGAATGTCACATTTCAATTCTTTAGTAAATGATAAAAGCAGAGTTATTCCAATAACTCACATGAAATAAATATAATTAACTTGTCACATAGCAGGGAAGGAACATTTTTTTCTCAGTCAACTCCCTAATTGGTGAGCTGTAGCTTAAAGATGCAAGGAAAGAAGCAGTCATTTTGTTATCTATCTAGTGGTTATCTTATAAAGCATGAGGCTATAGATTCTTTAAGATCATTTGTTTCTGTCCGTTACTTCACAAAATGTTTTCCCCTCAGAGTGATTCCTCCTGGTGGGCTGACAACCTAAATATCAATTTCCATCTGCTGATATTCTGTTATGTCACATGGCAAATGACATCACTCATAAACTTTCCTATCAGTTACAAGAAAGCACTTTGTTCCCCTTAGTCACTGTTACAGTGGTGAATGCAGACATACGACTACATACACATCAGTGTCAGTGCAAAAGCAAACATTCATGCAACCTGTGCAATCTATGCACAGATAAAAATGTTTTAAAATAAGGTTTTCTGTAAAACTGGATCAAGATACTTATACTTCCTTCAGTCAGGTTTTCTATTAAAAGATATGACACTAAATATTTCAAGACACATAAAACAACACAGAACCATCTTTTTAAAACAACACAGAACCATCTTTTATGTAGTTTAAATTTAAGAAAATGTGTAATAAATTGGGACAAGAGAGACAAATAAGGAAATAAATAGGGTTACTGCTTTTGAAAGTAACCATGCAGCATGGTTTTCAGTACTCACATATAGAGGCTCGCAACAGCCTACAACAACATTGACAACTTCCAACACTTTTCAAGGGCTTATTCAGATACCTGCTCAAAACTGTATATACAAACACAGGCATAAAATATTTTAATTAAATCTTAAAAATGTATAATGTTACTTGTAAATATGCATACAAGTATACAGTATACAGACTGTGGCAATTGTATTTATTATTAGAAATATGTACATAAATATGTAACAATATATGCATAAGGAATTTTTATCTAAAGGTTTTCTTATCAATTATAGAGTGAATGATGCCACAAAATCACACTGTGCAATAGACATAAGCAAGGTATTTATTGAGAAAATGGTGTGAAAATGACTGCCTCAGAAGAGGTAATGAAATCTAGGATAGAAAGAGGGAGAGACATAGAGAGAGAGAGAGAGAGATGAAGAGAGAATAGGCTGTGATAACAAATGCTTTAGAGGGTGATATGGAGCACACACAAAAGAAACCATACAATAATGGTGATAGTGGAATCTTGTAAATTTAGCTTATATTTATTTTGGGTGTCAATGGCTTTTAGTTATTATGTGTACCATTGGATTTGGTAATGATCTGTCACATTGGCCTTTAGTGCTGACAATGTTTGGAGGTCTTGTGAGTGATGGGGGAAGCACATGGTTCTGGAATGTGGGTTGAAAAACATTCATTCTTATTTTATTATAAAAGGTAAGTAAATAGGAAGGAGTGACTGGTCAGGTAGGAGTGGGGACACCTTGCTCTTTAGACTGTTTCCTGTTATCTGGGGGCATCAGTATCTTTCAGGATCCGAGAAAGCTGAAATACTCACCAAGGCCAGAAAGAGCAGGTTGTTTCACTCACTGCCCAGGTTCTGTGGGACCATCTGTGCCCGGGAAAGAGCAGGCAGCATTGAGATGTTTGTAGCCTTTAATTAATTTAAAATATGCTGGAACAGATACATAGGAGTGATGGAATGTGAAGTTAAGGAGTTTAAGGGAATGTTTTTGTCTTAGATGTGCATTTGAAACTTCTAGGCTCAGGGTTTTGTTACTTGGGGAAGGATAATTCCATAACCAGGGGAAGAAGAAAGAGATCCCATCAACAAGTGTAGACAATAGGTGTGGAAAGTTAGGCTGTTGTTTCACAGGAATACTTATCTGGAGTTCATTTGACCAGGGAGAGGTGGATTGAAGTTGATTTCCTAAATGCTGCAAGAACTTTTTTTCTCTTCTTTAAGTTTTATTCTTTTATTACTTTATAAATAATACCAATCAAAATTCCCACTTACTCTCCTCCTCGCACTTCCCTCTCGCTCCCCCGAACACCCTCTCTTCCACCCCCTTCAGTCCTAAGAGAGCACAAGGCATCCTGCCCTGTGGATGGGGACAAAGACAGAGACCCACATCAGAGCGTTGGACTGAGCTCCCAAGGTCCAGATGAAGAGCAGAAGGAGGGAGACTATGAGCAAGGAAATCAGGACCACGAGGGGTTGGTTCACCCACTGAGACAGTGTACCTGAGCTAATGGGAGCTCACCAACTCCAACTGGACTGGGAATGAACGAGCATGGGATCAAACTGGACCCTCTGAATGTGGTTGACAGTTGGGGCAGACAGAGTGGCCAATGATAATGGCAATGGGACTTGTCTCTACTGCATATACTGGCTTTATGGGATCATATTCTCTTTGGATGCAAACCTTCCAAAGCCTGGGTGAAGGTTGGGGAAGGCCTTGGACTTCACACAGGGCAGGGTGCATTGCTCTCTCTTAAGAATTCTTTTTAAGTTTAGAAAAAGAGATGAAAATTTTAGATATGTTATCATTACCACTATGTGTAATCTGTACTGAAATACGCATTATAAAAAAGGCAATATATTCACGCTTTTGACTCATTCTGAAGGTTTTTGGTGGAAAAAAAATGATTGTGGGTTAAAAGTATTAGCACTCATTTCAGATGGATAGAGATATAGATGGGACAGAGATGCTTTAAGAACCATGAGAAGCACCTTTAAGTCTAATTATAATAAACAATTGAAGTAAACTTAAAATCTTGAGATTGCAATTATGATAATAGTAGTATTCAACAGAACTAGATTAATATCTTACCAAAATTACAGTGGTTAATGTTAAAACCTCAGAAATTTTAAATTTACCCCTTAAAGAAACCAGATGGTAGAGAAACCATAATGGTATAGGGGAACCCTGACCCAGCATCCTAAGACAAAGAATAATATAATGTGAATGCATTCAGCATCCTGAAGAAAACAACCTCCAAAGGTCCATTTTAGATTCCACTGCTTCAGGAGCTGTGAGTAACCGATTACTTATCTGTCCCTCTAGTGTGTTCTAATCTCATCGTGAAGAAAAGTCTGTGCTGACACTGGTGATGCTGAATACAGAGAAACATTGGTTGTCTGTTGAGGCGGCCTGCTCTTTCAGTTATTTCTTACATTTTTTTTTTTGGAAGTCACTTGCTTAGACTTCCTGCCTATTCATGTAATATTACTTTCCTTCTCAGAGCTTTGATAGGGTTGAAGACTAGATAGTTATAGTTACAATCCTCTTCTACCTTACCTAAAGGCATATGAAGTACAAGACTATGATTCTTCAGAATAGGACAGCTATTGGAGCATTACCTCTGGTCTGGATATTTAGAATGTGTTTCTTGCTTGATGTTGTTCTTGGTCACTGTAGTTTCAATTTTGCTCATTTTTCTTCTTTCATCTGGATGATACTTGATAATTCTTACTGTATATAATTTATGTTGAATCAGAACCCTCTTAATTAGCAAAAAATGGAGAAGTGTAATGGAGCTTGATCTCTTTGGCCAATGTTTTTTGGGATGATTTGCCATGGGCATGGCTTTCTATGGTGATGTGATGGAAAAAATGGAGGAAAAAGGTTGTGCATGCTCTCTTGGATGTTCAGAGATGGAGCATGCCTTGTGGTTGGTCGTCAATACCCTTAGAAGGATGACAAGAGAACGACAGCTGGATCAGCCACAGCATCAATATTGCTTTCTTAACTGGCTATTGGATAAAATCCACAGTCCCAGAGAAGCTAGGTAACAAGGAGGACCAAAAAAGAGACACATGGTTTTCTTAGGAAGATGAAGTAGATGAGATTTTCTGGGTAAACTAGGGAGGAATGGAGGCTGGGAATATCAGGAAACAAGATGTGTGATTTGGAGAAGGGACAGAAAGGAAGAACAATGAAAGAGATATCTTGATAGAGGGAGCCATTGTGGAGTTAAGAAGAAACCTGATTTCGGGAAATCCCTAGGAATCCACAAGGATAACCCAGGCTAAGATTCCGAGCAATAGTGGAGAAGATGCCTGAACCCACTTTCTCCACTAATTACATTGATGACTACCATAATAATCATCATAGAACCTCCATCCAGTAACTGATGGAAGCAGATGCAGAAATCCACAGCCAAGCAGTGAGCTGAGCTTCAGGAGTCCAGTTGAAGAGAGTGGGGAAGGATTATATGAGTAACACAGGTCAAGATCATGACAGGGAAACTCCCAGAGACTGCTTATGTAAACTCGTGGAATCTCATGGACTCTTGACTGACACTTGGAGAGCCTGCACAGGACTGAACTAGGACCTCTGCACATGAGTAATAGTTGTGAGGCTTGGTTGTGAGGTATGTTTGTGGTGTCCCTGGTGGTAGGACCAGTATCTATCCCTGTTGCTTGAGCTGACTTTCTAGATGCCATTCCCTATAGTAGGATATCTTGCTCAGCCTTGATGTGGAGTGGGGGTGGGGTGAAACAGAACTTGGTCATGCCTCAATTAGATATACCAGGCTTGGTTTTCTCTCCCAGGAATCCTTAACATTTCTGGAGAGTGAATGGGGTGAGATGGGGGCATGGTAGGGGATGTGTGGTGGATAGGGGGAGAGAGGGGTAACTGTAGTTGGTATGTAAACTGGAAAAAAATTGAAATGAAAATATAAATAAAAATCATCCAGAGGAAAGAGAGATTGATGGAGGACATAGGCTAGAGAAAAGACCAAGTCAGAAAGTATCTGCGTATTGAGCTTAGTGTTTATTATATAGGTATACAAATATGCCTTGTGTTATTGTACAATGTTCAATGAATAATACAATAAAACTTTTTAAAAATAATAAAGTAAAATAACCTAAACAATAAACATACACAGGAAGTTACACTTATTCCTGTAATTAACTACGCTAGTGATTAAGATGAAAGTGCTGAACACATTAAGAAATGGCAATATAAGATGACTAGTTACTTTCATGGCTTAATTGTCATTAATAGTATTCAATAAGTTAGTTGATGTGGTGTGTCTCACTGTATGCTGTGAATTTAATACTAGTTAATTTAAAAAGCTGATTTGGCCAATAGCCAGGCAGAATACAGCCAAGCAGGAAAACAAAGGGAGAAAGGCATAGTCAGGGAGATAGCAACAACCACAAGGGAAACAAGATGTGAGATAACAAGCTATAAGACTCATGGTAAAATATAGAATAATAGAAATGTGTTAATCTATGAAGTTAGAGTTAGTTAAAAATAAAGCTGAGATAATAGACCAAACAGTTTGCAACTAACATAAGCCTCTGGGTAGCTATTCAGAAACAGACAGGCAGAAGAAAAATTTTCAACTACATATGATGGCCCTGAAGAGCACTCACATTCACATAAGCCTGAGAAAATTTTTTTAAAAAAAGATCCTACATACACAAAATCAGAGTCAGAAATGGCATCACTGTAGCCTCATTTTTTTTTCTGACAGGTTCTGGGCATTGGCAAAGAGCAGATGGATGTCTCCCTTAAGAGACAACTTCCTGGTCTGTGCAGGCAGAATGGATCTCTTTTAGGAGTTCTGCTACAGAGAACTTCAATGGGATTTGGGGGCAGCATGCTGCAGGCTGCTTGGTGGCAGCATGGATCCATTGATTCTCAAAGTGGGGGTGGTAAGCATGGAAACCATAACTGGCAGTAGACATACCTCTGCCATGTTGAAAATCTGAGTAGGGGGAAGTCAGCGGTCAAAGGCTCTACTTTGGAACTAGCTATGCCTACTAACTCTCCTTGTCAGAAAGTGATTATTGATATGCACTAAAGACAGATTCATACAAAAATAAACCTCTAAATATGTCATACAACATTTAATAAATGGTTTAAACTTGAGAAAGAAGAGGGAAAGAAACAGTCTTAGATTAGAAGAGTAATTAAATAAAATATTCATTAAAGAAGAAATAAAGTAATAAAAAATATAATAACCCATGAAAGATGAAAATACACAGAGAGGTTGGATTATGTATGCTATTTTGTTTTTATTCATTATTTTGACTGTTCAAGGACTAACTACAGAAAGACATTTCATTGTGGGAGCTACTAAGCAAAACCAACATAAAAGAGTCTTGACTTCAAAATTTGGGTTTAAGAATATGTTGCTTTGGAAAAGAGGTTCTCCTTTTCCTTCTACAGAAGATAAGAAGCTGTGAATTCCTTCTAGGTTAATATGGTTTGATCAACAAAGATCCTCTGAGGTATCCAATGGAAAGGATGGTCCAGGTGATCCAACATCCAGACAGTTTCAAGGCAACTGAATGATATGATACAGTCTAACAGATTACTATAATCAAGATTTAATTGTAATTCTGAATTTTCTCAGGATTCCCACAAGATTATGAACACCCACAATCAGCAGAAAATATCTTAAAAAACTATGCCCAAATTCCCAAATATTGCTTATAAATGTATGTTTTCTTTTAAAAGGGTTTGGTTGTAAATGGTTAATGTTCTCTAGAGATAAAAGGGGGATATGTTATAGAAATGATTAAAAAAGTAGATTACGATATCATCTCAGCTCAAGACTGAGGCTCTGAAACAGAAATTAGGAACTTGTAAATGACCTGTCCGTGATGAAGATATACAAAGACACTTGTGTCTTTTGTATTGCATATGAGATTATCAAAAGAAAAGACATCAATGTACTGAATTCCTCCCAGAATATTTTTCTGGGAGAAGAAAAAGCCTAAATCATGTGATGTCTAGAGGAGAAACTTTTTTCTTGGAAAGAGATGCATGACATGGTAGATAATTTGATAGGTGAATGTGATATGACAGAAGCAAGATCTATGACTTAACAAGGTGAATGTGATATGACAGAAGCGAGATCTACTACTAAACAGCAGATTACCGACATATGATAACTCTGATTCTTCACCTAAGCCCTAACTTTAGAATGGAGAATATAGCTGAAGTACTTGGTGAGAAGAGTCACTAGATCTTTGTACCTCTTCCCTGTCACCTGATCTCCACACATGTGCCAAAGCATGCACACACACACACACACACACACACACACACACACACACACACACTAAATATGAATCAATCAATCAATCAATGAACAAGCAAAAGCTTGAAAATAAAACTGAGCATTATAATAATTTTTGTAATGGGTAACATTTTTGTTCCCAGCTGCTCATCCCTGAAATAATCATACAGAAGTCATATTATTTGCAATACTGTTTGGCCAATAGCTTATGTGTATTTCTGACTAACTCTTATATCCTAAACTAGCCCATCTCCTTCAATCTGTGTATTGCCACATGGTTGTGGCTTAGCAGGTAAAGTTCCAGCATCTGTGTCTTGCATGGATACCTGGCATTTCTCTGACTCTGGCTTCCTTCTCCCGGCATTCAGTTTAGTATCCCCTACCTAGCTCTGTTCTACCCTATCAGGCCAAGCCAGTTTCTTGATTCATTAACAAATAAAAGCAACACATAGACAGAGCGGCCTCCTGTAATGAATTAAGTAAAATGCTGCAGGTTCCCAAGTGGCAGGCAGTGGGTCCTGAGATTGGCCAGTCTCAGGCAGAGATAGCACAGTTCTCCAAGTGGCTGCATTGGGTCACGAGGGGCATCAAATCCCCCGAGGAGAGACAGATGGAGAGGCATGCCATGAGACCATGCCACAGGTCTCTGATGGTGGCTGGTCCTGGGCACGGAGACACATGGTGGGCAAGAGACAGAGACATGAATAAGCACACCATGCAGAGTGAGGTTGGATATTTATTAAGTTGGTTATGTATAGGAAGGAGAGAAGGGAAAAGAGCAGAAAGATGACAATAAGTGAGAGAGACAGAGACAGAAATACAGAGAGAGAGAGAGACAGAAGGGAAAGAGAAATGGAGAAAGACAGAAGTCACCTTTTGGAGAGGGAGACAAAAAAGAAAGGGACTAAGGCTGGAAGCTGAAGATCAGCTTGCCTCAGTGGACTGAGAAGGATTGGACGTGGCTTGTGTCTTAAAGGGACAGAGCAAACCATTTACACCTCCCACATCTAACAATAATGTTTATTATTCTTGCGTAAAATAATGCACTCGTTTAATCCCATATGTAAGACATTGTTATGTATCACATATAGTCACCATCTGTTATTCATTATTTCATATATTCTTCCATTGTATTTCACTATGAGAAAAAATTTAAAACTTTTTGATACTTGGTATTTTTATAAAAATAAAATATCCAAAACAGTACAAACAGTAAACAAACAAACCAAAACCAGGTACTCAGATCTCTTACAATCCTCAAATGTTTTGGTCCGACCTGGTAACTTGTTTTCTTCCAGCAACAGAATGTTTAACTATGAATGTAGGCAACTTTCAATTGGTATGTTCATTTCTTTATATTATATTAATGCAGTCTTTTGTCTTAATCCTACCTTTTGGGTTCAGGGGTATTTTAGGCCGCTGAAAATTAAACGTGAGTAACTGTTTAGTACTCACTAAAATTCCTTTCTGATACTTAAAAAAAAGAAAGAAAAAAGAAGAAAAGAAATTAATACAGCAGTATCATGGACATACGTACTCGGGAACAGTTTGGACCTCTAACAGTTAAGAATGAACAAAGGAATAGGAATAATTTGTTGAATCTTAGTATCTTAGTGACACCCTGTTGCTCTAGTGTTAGACCTTGTCATTCAATCTGATAAATTAGTGAAGAAATATATTGTTTTTGGGAATCTGGTATTATAAGTAGAGATTCTTCAAATATTCAATTTTATGATTTGAAATTTTTCTGATACTCTTTTAGTCCTGACTTTGATATGTTCGGGTTTGTGCCCCTGCTTCCATATCTAAACATAATAAAAAAACAATATACAACAAGCTGACAACCAACATCAAATTAAATGGCGAGAAGCTCAAAGCAATTCCACTAAAATCAGGAACAAGACAATCTTGTTCATTCTCTCCATATCAATTCACCATAGTGCTTCAAGCTCAAGCTATAACAATAAGAGAACAAAAGAAGACCAAAGGGCTTTGAATTGGAAAGGAAGAAGTCAAACCTTCATTATTTGCAGATGATATAATAGTAAATATAAGTGACCTCAAAAACTCTTCCAGGAAATTCCTACTGCTGATAAATACATTCACTAATGTGGCAGGATACAAGATCAACTAAAAAAAAATTAATAGCCCTCCGATATACAAATGATCAAGGGGCTGAGAGGGAAATCAGAGAAACATCACCTATTATAATAGCCACAAATAACATAAAATATCTTGGCATAACACTAACCAAAAAAGTGAAAGACCTATTTCACAAAAACTTTAAGTCTTTAGAAAAAGAAATTGAAGAGTATATCAGAAAATGGAAAGATTCTGCTTGTTCTTGGATAGGTAAGATCAACATAATAAAAAATGACAATTGTACAAAAAGCTATCTCTACATTCAATGCAATACCCCATCAAAATCCCACAACAATTTTTTACAGACCTTGAAAGAACAATACTCAACTTCATAATGAAAAACAAAAATTCCAGGAGAGCCAAAACAATCCTGTACAATAAAGAAACTTCTGATGGCATCACCATTCCTGACATCAAGCTCAATTATAGAGCTACAGTAGTGAAAAATAGCTTGGTATTGGCATAAAAACAGAGAGGGTGACCAATGGTATCAAATTGAAGACCCAGATATTAATCCACATACCTATGAATGACTGATTTTTGACAAAGAAGCTAAAATTATACAATGGGAAAAAAGAAAGTACTTTTAACAGATGGTGCTCTCATAATTGGATGTCTGCCTGTAGAAGAAAATAGGTCCATATCTATCCCCGTGTATAAAACTCAAGTCCAAATGAATTAAAAACCTCAATATAAATCTGACTGCACTAGACCTGATAGAAAAGAAAGTTAGAAGTAGCCTTAAATGCATGGGCACAATAGGCCATGTTCTAAATATAAACCCAGTAGTATAGACACTGAGAACAACTATAAATAAATGGGACCTCCTGAAACTGAGAAGCTTCTGTAAAGTAAAGGACACAATAAGAAAAAAAGGAGACTACTAAATGGGAAAGGAACTTCACCAATATTACATCAAACAGAAATATATAAAGAACCTAAAAATTTAGACATTAAAATTTCAAATAACTCAATTAAAGAAATGGGATACAGAACTAAACAGAAAATTCTCAAAGGAAGAATCAAAATGGGGAAAAGACACTTAGGGAATGTTCAACATTCTTACCCATCAGGGAAATAGTAATCAAAACAAATCTGAAATACCATCATACACCTGTCAGAATGGCTAAGATCAAAAACAGCACTATTTGTAATAGCCAGAAACTGAAAACAACCTAGGTGCCCCTCAATAGAAGACTAGTTAAAGAAAGTGTGGAACATATATACATTAGAGTTTTACTCAGCGCTAAAAAACAATGACATCTTGAATTTTGCATGCAAATGGATGGAAAAAGAAAACACTTTACTGAGTGAGGTAAGCCAGACACAAAAAAAGGAATATGGTATGTACTCACTCATAAGTGGATTCTAGCCATAATTAAAGGTCTTTGAGCCTATTATTCATGATCCTAGAGTGTAACACCCAATTCTGTGTTACCCTCTCGGTACGGTTCGTGTGCAACCATACCTCACGCAAGTTTGGGCAAAGGCCTGGAGATTGAACAAAAGACACAAGAGACCATGGTCATTCGAAAGAGAACAGCCGAATGCACTTTATTCAGCTTTTTGCAAAACTAATATACTAGGGCCCCAGTAAAGGAATTCCTTCCCAGGTGAGAGGAACCTGGCGCCATAGGAATTCCTTTCCAGTCAGGGGGGAAACTGGAGCCGTGGGAACTCCTTCCCAGGCAGGGGTAGGGGGGGAACTGGCCCCTTTTAAGAACTTCTCCCTGGGCAGGTGGGAAACTGGCGCCGTAGGAACTTCTCCCAGGCAGGTGGGAAATTACCATACCAAAGATGAAGCAAAGCCCTACAGCTAAATCATCAGGCTATGGCAGAGAGAACACAGGAACAGCAAGAAGCTTTAACTGGCAGACCAAACTGTCCTGGAGATGCACCCCAGGGAGTAAGGGGAGACCGGGGCCCTTCAGGTCCCCCTTTTATATAAATTATATGACTAGGAGTGTTTTGGGTGGCAGTGGACGTCAGGCAAAACCCATTGTCTGTCATGGGAAAGCATTCGGGTCAAAACATATTTCCTGTCTTAGGTTGGGGCAGCCCCCCAAAAACCTCACCCGTTATAGGCTCGCTAGTCACTCATCACCAAGTTCAGCCAGATTTATGCTGAAAACTCTGGGGAAATAGCTAAGAGGACTTGCTACATGGCAACCCTGACCTGATCTTGCCTTTGGCTCTGGCACCATGAAATTATGAAGATGATGCTTAGCATATATTAGCACTCCTAAAGGAGACAGTGCCTGCTCAATCCTTAAGAAATCTCCCCAAAATGGAGCCCTTTAAGTAAGATTTCAGCACTGGTGGAAAGAACCCTGGTATTATGCTAACTAGAAAAATAAATAATAGCCAGTTAGTAAATCTTGTACTCCAGGGTACATTAAAAACAGCAGAAAGCCTTTTCTGTGACCTAGCAAAGGTCAAAAACCACAACCAAAAGCAAAATTAACTGAAGTATTCAATTGTAAATTTAATTCAATTTGAACAGCCACGGCATTTGCAACCTGCCCTGAGAGGGTATCCACAGCGCTAGCAGAAGCAACTAACTGAACAAGGGAAAAATCCAATAGCATTAGCCGCTCTGGCAGCCACAGCAATAGCTGTCAATATCATGGGAAGGGTAGATGAGTAAAGGAAGGGTCCTTGGCACTCGGACCACCACAGCCAGATTCTCAGGAATCCAGCAGCTTTTCAGTTGGCAAGTCAGTGTCTGCTGGATCTCTTGGTTCTGTCCTTTCTTCAGGCTTCTGGACAGGAAAATCCACAGCACGCACCAGACTCTCAGGTACCCAAATTGGATTGGCAGCATCCTGCAGGAAGACATGGACAGCTCCCCTGCCCCAGATTAGTACAGGATCTGGACCATACCAGATGCCATCTGCTAGATTCTTCCATTTAACATGAGGCATCCCAGAAGAATTTGGCCGATAATGTCGCTCAGAAGCGGTCTAGGAATGAGCATCAACAGTCAAAAAATTTAAAATGTATAAAATAAAAGACAAATGGTCCCTGGGGGTGGAACCATAATTCCCCTTTTTTGTTTTATGTAAATAAGCTTTGAGTGTGTGATGCACTCGTTCTACTACAGCTTGTCCTTGGGGATTATACAGTATAGCCGATTTATGAGAAATAGAAAACTCAGAGCAAAATTTAGCAAAGCCAGTGCTGGTGTAGGCTGGTCCATTGTCAGTTTTCAGAGCTTTAGGAACTCCCATGTAGGCAAAAGCCTGGAGACAGTGACTTTTAACATCCTGTAATTTTTCTCCTGTATGAGCTGAGGCAAAAAAAAGATGGGATTATGTATCCACGGTTACATGAATATTGCATGTGCCCAAAAGAAGGAACATGGGTAACATCCATTTGCCACAAATGATTAGGAGCAAGCCCACGAGGATTAACTCCGAAATGGGGAACAGTTAAAAGTTCTGTTCACAAAGGGCATTTTTTTAAAACAATATCAGTGGCTTGCTCTCGAGATATCTTAAAATGAAATCTTAAAGACCCAGCATTGAGATGAAAATGATTATGAGCTTTATATACAGCTTCATAAGATTCTTGACTAACTGCATAAATGTGGCGAGTGAGCTGATCAGCCAAAGCATTCCTCTCGCTCAAGGGGCCAGGCAGATCACTATGAGCCTACAAATGCTCTGCGTAAATGGGAACAGATTGGGCCCAAAGCAAAGTTTGAATAGCCAATAACTGCATCTGGACTCGAGATACAGAAGCAATATAAGCTTCAATTTCCAAGGGCACAAGAATTTTTCTTATATACTGACTGTCAGTAAAAAGGTTAAATGGAATGTCAGTATATTTCTATAAGGCCATTTGTACAGAGATCAATTCAGTCACCTGAGCAGAATTAGTATCAACAGGCCGAATGTCAAAATCAGGAGGGGAGACCACCACAGCTCTCCCAGTGGAAGAACCATCAGTAAATACATTCCTTGCCCCTGCCAGAGGCTGCAAAAAAATAACTTTAGGGAAACCTACTGGATGATTTTTGAAAAAGATGACCAATTTATCAGAAGGAAAATGATTATCAGACTTGCAGGGATTAGTGCATAAAAACAAGGTCCAATCCTCAGCAAAATTCTGTAGTCAAGTTATTTCTGCCTGGGTATAAGGTGTAATGACCTTATCAGGTAACATTCCAAAGGTTTGTAAACCAAGTTTATACCCTTTCTGAATAACGTGTAGCACAGCTAATGGGTATGAGACAACAATTTTTACAGGTGACACGTGTTCATGTACCCATAGAATTGGTCCTTTCAGTCAAAAAACTCGAGTAGGACTATGATGAGAGGGAAAAATTATCAAAGGCAGCAGCTGACTATAGTCAATATAATGAATATGAGCAGAGGCAAGCTGCTACATTCACGGCTGTCATGCCAGTGTAGCAGAAATGCTGACTGGATGGACTGTTGCCGTAAGGATCGGGATATGCGCTTCACAGAGCTATGTCCCTTGCTGTCCCTTGGCAATCAGCTGTGGTCATGATGCCACCTGAAGTTGCTACCTGCACTGACTCGACCTCCTGTCCTTGGAGCCATATATCTGTCTTTTTCCTTGTCTTTGTGTTCTTTGTGATTCTTGCATATTGCTAACAGATCAGACTATTCCAGGCAGTTACGGGTACAAACAAGACTGCTGAGGACATTTTGAGCTCTGCCCTACCATTCATTAAAGCCTTAAAAGAAGTAGCCAGTTCTGGAAATTGGCAGGGTCATCACTAGGATAATTCCTTCACGATGTGGAACAAAAGGAGTTAATTTTACTAGGAAAAACCTTAGGAGCCTTCTACAGGAAAACAGTATTAGGCATTTGCCTGGGAAGTATGTGCAGTTACAAACAGAAGGCCTATGAAACCTTTCTTATGGGCAGAAAAAGACCTAACCTAAGCTGACAACATTGGAGCCTGAGAATTGTGAGGGGAGAAGAGTTGAGGTCAATGATATGGAGTGAGTTTCAGAGAGGTTCGAGACTATGTCTTTGAAATTTCCTAACAGAAAGTTTTCCCAGGGAGATAGTAGCCTTCTTATTTCCCACCCTGGAGCACAAGGTCACTTAGCTCAAACCAGCCAGCCACCTGGTGCAAGCTGATAAAGATGGCCTGGCTCAAGTGCAGTGGCCTCTTTAAAGGCAAGAAAAAGGAGTTTAATTAACAAAATATAAAAGAGCAAAAGTCCTTGTACCCATGCCAAAGCATCTTCAAAGATTTTCTTTGTAAAACTGTTTTATGCTGATCTTTTCTATTTTAAAATCTGTTGATGTATGCCTTTGAAAAGTTCTTTGTTTGAAAAAATATATAAACCTTGCACTGATTGAAATAAAATTGCAGCAGCATTTTCAATCACGTTGATAATGACTGTCAATTCCTCACCGGATTTCTGAATTCTCCTGAGCCTTTGTCCTGTTTTTCCTCGGTCTAAGTGCCTCCACAAGAGGCGGTCCATGGCAGCAAGCTTTTCTTCAATTAAAGTAATACATTGCCTTGCCTGATGTGTCAGCTCACAAGAGGAAGCCGGGTCTGGATTCCCCTGCAGAATGTCAAAAAATGGCTTTAGGACTCCAGTAGGAATTCCCAGACTGGGCCGAACCCAATTGAGGTCTCCAAACAATTTTTGAAAATCATTCAAAGTTTGTAATTTACCTAAGCGAAGAGTAACTTTCTGAGGTTTTACTCCTGTCTGCAATAACTAATGTCCCAAATATTGGTATGGGAACTGTTGTTGTACCTTATCAGAAGTAATCACCAACCCAACGCATGCTAGGCATTCTTGCAAGTCAGCAAAAGCCTCAAGAACTATCTCTGGGTCCTGCCCTGCTAATAGCATGTCGTCCATACAATGAATTATATACAGTTGAGAATATTTATGCCTTATGGGGGCAATAATCCATGCCACAAACATCTGGCAAATGACGGGGCTATTGGCCATGCCCATGGGCAGTGTTGCCCACTGGTAACACCTGTATGGTTCTATGAAATTCATAGATGGTACACTGAAAACAAATTTATCAGAGTCTTTTGGATGCAAGGGAATGGTGAAATAACAATCCTTCAGGTCAATAATTAAAAGATGGTATCCTGCAGGGATACGCACAGGTTGTGGCAACCCAGGTTGAGTTGTCCCCATAATTTCCATACAATTATTTACTGCTCTAAGATCTTGCAGCAACCTTCATTTACCAGGCTTTTTCTTAATAACAAAAATAGGAGTGTTCCAGGGAGAAGTGGATGGCACTATACGTCCTGCCTCTAGCTGTTCCTGGACCAAAGTATGAGCAGCCTGTAATTTCTCCTTACTCTGGGGACATTGCTCTATCCATACAGGTTTTTCAGTTTTCCATTTAATAGGAATGCATTCTGGTTGCTCTGCAATGACCCCTAAGAAAAATTTCCTAGCCCTGCACTCTGTCCAGGTAATTGTTGGATCATTTTCTTGTCGGCTAAAATCTGCACATCTCCCCGCAGGTTTTTGCCCAGACCCCGACCTGGGACAAAGCCCTGGTTTGATAGCATGCGCTGCGCAGGTTCAGTGGTCAGAACTGCTCCCATAGCCTGCCAAACATCTTTTCCCCACAAATTAAGAGGAAGGTGTTCCAGGACAAATGGTTTAAAAATGCCCTTATGGCCCTCTTCATCCTCCCAATCTAAATATTGAGTACTGCACTCTGGAGAACTGGCCATTCCTACCCATTGTAAAGCAGTGGAGGCTGGCTGTAGAGGCCAGGCTGCAGGCCAGTGTTTTTTAGCAATCACAGAAGAATCAGCCCCTGTATCTGGAAGGCCTTGGAACCTTTTCCCAGAGATTGTTAAGGTAAGCATGGGGCAGTTCTCTAAGCTAGAGCCTCAAAATGCTCCAGGGAATCCCATGGAGCCAAACCCTTTGTCCCTATGTTCTTGTTTACAGAAAGGATTAGTAGAGTGAAAGCTGGGTAAAAGCACTAGCTGAGCTATTCTCTCCCCTTGAGGGATGACAAGGACTCCCATACCAGCTTCAACCATAATTTTAATTTCTCCATTATAATCAGTCTATGATTCCTGGTAGAATTTTAATTCCTTTAAGCACAGAAATACTTCTACCCAAGACTAGCCCTACTGAACCCTCCGGAATAGGTCTAAATACTCCAGTCCCCAAGGCCTGCACACTTGTGGGGTCAATACTGCCCAGGCGGGGGTACAGAGATCTAATCCTGCACTTCCTGAGGTGCCTCGAACAAGGTCGTAGACAGTGAGGCGTTTCTTTGAGGAATGTATCTGATGGGAGCAGTTGGTCCGCTCACTGCCCTGTGCACTTGCGTTTTGGGGGCCCGACTGGCCCCTCCTCCCGTTTCCCGACACGGGGATGGGATTTCCTTGACTGTTGTCTTAGGACGACAGTCATTAGCCCAATGTGCCCCTTTTTGACATTTTGGGCAAATACCTGGATTTTTCCTTGATTGAATAACTGCCCCTTTAGGGGCAGGACAATCCCTTTTGAAGTGTCCTGACCTTCCACAATGAAAACAATTCCGAGATCTAGCCCCGCCTTGAACTTCCCTAGGGGCAGGGGCAATTACCAGACCCACCATGTGAGTGCTATCTATGTACCTGCATAAACGGATAAAGTCATTTAAGTCTCCATTTCTACGGGGGCACAAAACCTCTTGGCAAAGTCTGTTAGCGTTTTCATAGGCTAATTGCTTTATGGCTGGCAAAGCTGAGCTCACATCCCCAAAAATACGACTTCTCACCTGCAAAAGGCGGTCAATAAACTCAAAATAAGGTTCTGAAGGTCCTTGAATGGTCTTAGAAAGCTGTTCTCCCACTCCTTTGTTAGGCAAAGTTTTCCAAACTTTAACAGCCACAGCAGCTATTTGAGCATAAATCGCCGGATCCTATGCAATCTGTGCTGCTGAGCCAGCATACTGTCCTTCGCTGGTTAACATGTCAAGGTTATGCTGCGGGAAACCTGTGATGGCATTATTCCGTGCAGTCTTTTTGCAATTTTCCTGCATATCACCTCTCCATAACAAATAATCCCCCCCCCCCCCCCCCCCCCCCGAGACAAGCCCTGCAAATCTGCATCCAGTCACTGGGTGTAAGGTTGAGCTTTGCAAAGGATTCTAATTACGCCACAGTGAAAGGGACATGTGCTCCATAGACCACAACTGCTTCTTTTAACTGCTTAATATCTTTAAAGGCCA